>NC_069101.1:13921836-14249549 GCF_947172395.1 Bicyclus anynana
TTTGCCGACGGGTGGCGCAGCGTAGGGGATACCTTTGAAACTGTAGTACAATGTGTCCCCCGTGATCGTCTTCAGTTGTTCTCCTCTCAGTCTCCCCTGCTCTACTCGCACGATGACGGCGGTCGTGCTTTGCTGAAATTGTATTCGTTTTGTTTATATAGGTAACTAGCGGACGCCCGCGACTTCGTCAGCGTGAAACTCGATGTAAACTTTCAACTACCTCTATCCTACCCCTACCCTACCCCTACCCTATCCCTACCCTACCCCTACCCTAACCTACCCCAACCTATCCCTACCCTACCCTTTACCATAAACCCTACCCTACCCGTACCCTACCCCTACCATACCCCTACCCTACCCGTACCCTACCCTACCCCACCCGTACCCTACTCTACCCTATACCATCCCTACCTTACCCCTACCCTTAGCAAAATCGATCCAGCCCTTTGAGCGTGGTGGAATGATCAAGGGAAATAGAGACTTCTATGCCAATATTATAAAGAGGTAAAGTTTTTGTGGTTGTAGGAGGTAATCTCTGGATTTTCTGGACCGATTTGGAAAATTGTTTCACCAATAGAAAGCTACGTTATTTGCGAGTGTCATAGGCTATGTTTGATCCCCTTATTCACACGGGAACGGGAACTACATAATTGAAAGCGCGGGGCGTCATATAGCGGAATTTCTGCGTCTTTTAGAAATTTTGTATTATCTCCGAAACTACCTCTACTCTATCACTACCCTACCCTACAACTACCCTACCGCTACCCTACTCCTACCCTATCCCTATACCATAAACCTACCCTACCACTACCCTACACTGCCCCTACCCTACCCTACCCTACCCTACCCCTACAAAAAAAAAGTATCCTATGTCCTTCTCCTGGCTCTAAACTACCTCCCTGCCAATTTTCAGCTAAATCGGTTCAGCCGTTCTAGAGTTATAAGTGGAGTAACTAACACGACTTTCTTTTATATACTATGCACAAAAATTAAGGGAGCAGAAAAAAAATCCAAATTTTTGGGGGATTTTCAACAGGCTGTAAGTCATACAAAAATGGTCGTACAGCAAAAAAAAAAAAAGCAAATTGTAGCTCTAAGTGTTTAGTTTTTGGATCTGAGTTTGAAAATTTTTTTTTGAAAATATTTTTCGAGTAATCATAAGAAAACCACCCAAAAAAAATTTTCGAAATTTTTTTGGTTTTTTTTTAATCTACGCACGTGGAAAAAATTTTTTTGACTCAACCTCCATATGGACCGGATAGCTTGTTTATTCAGATTTAATTTCGTTTTTTTTTAAATCTCGATAGGAGCATTTCTCGCTGAGATATCGATATTTGAATGGAAAAAGATCATTTTGTCTTTGATTACCAATATCTCAGCAACCAATGATCGCACAGAAATTTTGAGGTTGGTTTTAAAAACTTGAATAAATCCTCTACAAGGATTGGCAATTGAATTTTGAAAAAAAAATTTTTTTTCAATCATTACATGAATTTGAAAAAGCATCCAAAAAAGGGCTTTATGTCGTTTTTTGGAAAATCAAGCGCTCAATCAAAAATATTGCGGAAACCACTGACGTTAAGTGTGCCTTTTACTGTTCAATATACCCACAAAAACCCTACAAAGTTTCAATTCAATCCAGCCAACCGTTTTTTTTTCCAAAAATTTCCTTAATTTTTGTGCATAGTATATATATAAAGACAAATAATTAGCAATAAATTAAAATTGCGACTATAATTTGAGATTTAAACTATCATATCTCTCAAGTTGGATCGAACTGCACATGGTGTGCGAATTTTATTATAATCGGTTAAGTGGTTTAGGAGTCCATCGAGGACAAACATTGTTACACGAGATTTATATATATTAAGATTCTCTTCTTGGTCGCATTCTTCATTGCTGAAGGTCGTGTCCGCACTGCAGTCCCTTCGATGCGTTGTTAACTATTCCCCTCCACACAGTCCGGTCCTCAGCTTTTTTAATGGCTGTTGTTACAGGGAGTCCAGTGAGTGACTTAACCTGGTCAGACCAGCGGGTAGGTGATCGGCCGCGTGGTCGTTTCCCTTGCACCTTGCCCACCACTATTATTTTATCCAGGTTATCGGGAAGGCGACGGGCTATATGGCCAAAGTAACTCAAGATCCTCTGATAACATACAGTTGAAAGTCTAGTGGAAATGCGAAGCTGTTTCAGTATCGAGATGTTTGTTCTTCTAGCGGTCCACGGTATACGAAGCATCCGTCTCCAACACCACATCTCAAAGGCATCTATCTTCTTTCTGTCTGTGGCCCTTATCGTCCATGCTTCGGCGCCATAAAGGAAAATTGAGAAGACTAAAGTCCTAACGAGTCTCTTCTTGGTGTTATTGGAGACCCTTCTGCTTTGCCAAATTCTCACTAGTTTGGTCATGGCATTTTTGGAGATTTGGATGCGTCTTCTAATGTCCTGCTGACTTCCTCCCTTGTCTGACAGTAATGACCCAAGGTACACAAACTCACTAACAAACTCCAGGTCTGAGAGCTCTCCGGTTCTCACTACTTTCCCCGTTCTGTCGATTAGCATGACTTTTGTCTTTGACTTATTAATGCTAAGTCCGACTAACTCACTCTCTGCCTCTAGTTTGCGGAACAGGCGAGCAAGTTCCTGTTCAGATGCCGCAAAAAGCGTGGTGTCATCGGCGTACCGTAGGTTGCTAATCTTGACACCCCCAATGGAAATACCTCCCTCCCACGCTTCCAGGGTCTTTCGCATGATGTATTCCCCGTAGATATTAAATAGAATGGGAGACAGAATACATCCTTGTCTTACGCCCTTTCGTGGCTTAAAAGGCCCAGAGATTATGTCATTGATTCGCACCATGGACTCGCCTTCGCTGTATAGATTCGCGATCAACTTAATGAGGTGTTGAGGAACGCCCATTTCCTGTAGTATATTCCACAGGCAATCCCATCTCACACAATCGAATGCCTTGGAGTAATCAATAAAGCACAAGAAAACGGGAACATTGAATTCTCGGCTCTTCTCTATTATTTGCCTAACGTTGACAATCTGTTCCCTTGTGCCCCGCCCTTTGACAAATCCGGCTTGTTCATTTGGTATTTGCCATTGTAAAAAGGACTGGAGTCTACTGTTAACTACATAGAGCATTATCTTGCTAGCATGAGATATAAGCGCTACCGTACGATAGTTCCCACATTTCCTCGTAGAGCCTTTTTTGTGGAGAGGGAGAACCAAAGACTTTTTCCAGTCGGCAGGCCAATATTAAGATTAACATACTTAAAAGGCAAATATTATCTCCATAATATCCTTGTAATTATTAAATAATTTATTTTAATTTTTTAATATCTTACTATAATATCCTTAATTTTATATACTTACGTAATGACGTTAACCTAAGTATATAAAATTAACATTTTTTAAAACACTAAAGGTGCTATATCTGCTAAAATATAGATGTATCGCGGACTTTTTTGTAGAACTTTTAAAGGTACATAAAGCCTCCATACATTGATTTCAATTTTACACAATGTATAAGGCAGCGCATGCGAATAAGTCTGTTTATGATGAACTTCGATCCGTCCTGTATGACAAAAACTATGATAACTCTGCTTATATATACGATACCTATATAAAATAAGGCGGACAGACAGGCGGACATGGCAAAATTATAAGGGTTCCGTAGAGAGTTAGGTTGCTATCCCGAAAATCAACATTTCATGCAACATTTACGGGTAAATTTGTTGCTTTAAAATAGAAAAAGCTGGAAGCAGATCGGACTTAGGGAAATAGTGGGTAGAAAAATAAAAGAACTCCACGCGAACAAAGTCGCGGGCGTCTGCTAGTAAATAAAAATAATTGCTTACCACCGCCACCCAGCCAAGGTAGATTAGTGCTTTATTCATGTTAGGTTATGAATAAAACTAATTACTTAATAGACTAATGCTAATCTATAAGTAATTTTGCCTTTATACGTTACCACAACAATACACATAAGAGGTCACCGTACTCAATTGGGTACATCCATATAATATAACTATGTGTAGATTATAAAACTTCAAATGTTAAGTAGAGTTTTTAATTTTACGTCATCATAAGACTTTAGGTATTTTGATAAAAATAATGCACTTTTATTAATATAAAGTGTCAATCTCTCTTCTTCTTCACTTTCATCATTATCATCAGCCAAATTATATCCACTGTTGGCATCCTAACTCCACCATCATCAGAACAATAGGCTAGTTGACTCATATCAAATTAAAAATAAACAATATAAGCACATGGAACAAGGGTCCAAAATATATCGATATTAATTAACAAAAGTTAAGGGTTTCTTAGAAAACTTAATTTAAAAATAATGTATCGCTGTCGTCCATTTTGTGACGTCACAAATGTCGCCAAAATGTACTAAACGTCAAACAAATTGCTAACTAAAAATCTTTGTTCAAATGCAAATGCTCCGTTAGTATAGGATTTGTTAAAGTGACGTCATGTTGAATTCATACAGTTGAAATATAGACCATCAAGGCCGACAGGCGTTTTGGCTGATTTTGTTAAAAAAATATTTTTAAATATTAAAATTTTGTGATCACGTCTCAGAAAAATGTGATATTTTTTTTTCAATCTAGTAGAACGATAATGAACAATTTAAAACCATTTAAATAAAGTGTCAACTAGCCTATAATGTTCTTCAAAAAATATGTTTTTCCTATTACTGACTCCGGAAGTACGTTGAGGAGTTGAAAGTGTACAAGTACATACTTTCGCTATATACATTTTCGCTAGATTGATATCGAATGGCATCGGTGGGAATTTTTTTTTTCATAAATTTGTTGCATGAAAATCGAGTAAAGCTGGAAGCAGATCGGATTAAGAATAAAAAAACTTAGGGAAAACGTAGGTAGAAAAAAACTAACTTCACGCGGACAAAGACGCGGGCGTTCGTTAATAGATAAAAATAAATTCTTACCACCGCCACTAAGCCAAGGTAGATTAGTGCCTTAATCATCGTAGGTTAAGAAAAAAATTATTACTTAATGAACTAATCTGTAAGTAATTTTGCCTTATATACGTTACCAGAACAATACCTAAAAGGCTTAAAACGTAACGCAAATATAATAAAATGCAATTCTTATACAAATAAACATGCAACAGAATATAAAAACATAAAAAAATTAAAAAATTAAATTGCATTCCCTAATCCTCTACCAATAAAAAGCTACGTCTACACTGGTCATATATATCTTGATTAAAAATAGCAAATCAAAAAAAAACTCATGACGGTTAAAATGTAATTGTAAAAGGATAAAATAATGATTTGAAAAATCACCGATTTAAAGAACACATCCATCGGTACTGTCTTTACGGTACGATACGGTAACGTGAATAATTCCAGATATTTCACTGCTATATATTTTTATTTATGTTGAAATTTAAAATTGTGATTTGACCATGTTCATATAAAAACATTCAGTCCAGTAACAGTCCAGGGAATCCAGTTTTGTTTTTAGTCAACTTTAGAAAGCGAAAAGTACCTATGAGTTAGGACATGACCATAATATAACGAGAATTTTTGTCATTTTTGTCAGCTGGCCATACATACTGATTTACCTATTTCATGTTCCCTGTCTCAATGTTAAATTTTCTAGTTCTCCCCTTCACAAGTAATTCACAAGTGAGAATAATAGTTTCTGAAATAATTATGTTCTCGGAGCTCAAAACCCTGCCTTGATCTATATTGATACACCCAGCATTTGTCTACACAAAATTCCACGAGTATTAAGAACCAAGCAAAACCATAGATGGCTCAAATGATCTCCCTGACCCAATGCCTCGGTTCGGTCAATTCATAACCCTCAGCTGCCGGGCGACGAAGGACTGTCGTTCACTGTCTCATGCATGAATCAAGGAATTATATTTATATTTAGCAAAATACATTAATTATTCACTTTTAACAACTTTGCACTGTGAACTTATAACAAGCAGATAAAAACAAACGAAAATATTTTTATTAAACAGCACGTGAAATCTTAGAGAAATGTTGGATTAGATGTAGACAAAAACCTTAGTGTAAATATTCCACATAAATCAACAATTCATGATAGCAAAACAGATTAAGACAAGGCAAGAAACGAAAACTCAAAATATAAAATTACAAACAATAACAACATTATTAAACATAATATCAGTTTTTAGATGCATCTTTATAAATTGTAAATAAAGTCGTAAAACTTCGTCATAGATTGCTTAGGATTAGAGTAGAGTGTCAGTTGTTCTCCAATTTCCAGGAAAAGTTGAGAGTCTGCATTGTATGGTTGCCAGGTTACGCCGAGCGATGAATCTGGTGTTGGATTCCTATAAAAGTAGGTTTTATTTAAACTGTGTCGTAAATAATAAATTAAATGTAATAGAAATAAAATAATTAAATAATAAAGACGGAGGGAAACTGTCTACGTTTTGAATTATATCACGAGCATCTACATTAATATTATTAAGATAAATTATAATAAAAAAAAAAATCTTTTTAACAAAAAAATTCAATCGACTTCTAAATCACAAAAATAAACTAATAAAAAGCGAACTTAACATATATGTGCTACCTTCTGATTACTTTAACTATAACACCCTACGGATTTTTTATAGAAATAAATTAGATTAGTCGTAAATAATTACCCGTTTTTCACAAAGTTGGTGATTAAGCCACACATTTGTCGTATCATTTTATAAGAAGTAGCATTTTTGTCGAGCGGCAAATTGTACAACTTGGCGTTAAATATGTACATCAGGTCATCAAAGTGTGCCACACCGGTTATATTGTATTTTAGGCCATTTCGGCTCTGAACATTTCTTTCAGACATGAATGTGAACTCATACATATATATATTGTTGTTACTGCTGAATTCGGAAAGAAGATTTGCGTGTCTAATTACGGGGTAAACAAAAGCATCTGTGATAAGGCTTACGAATTGCGGAATCGTTTTTAAAGACACCTGCTTTGACCCAGTGTAGTACTGTTTAACATAATCAGCTATTTGTAAATGGGTTTTTGGTGTGCTTCGGTAAAACATGTCTCTCGGTGTTAAAACTTCAGGGTGCTCGTCGTAGTTTTCGATTATGGATTGTTTATCATAAACAGGCATAAAGAAAAGTGCCTCAGCATTGGTGTTTCCTAAAATCATTTCAACATTACTATGTCCCTTTAAAATTGAAACTTCTGGAGGTTCTATTAAAAATCTTTCTTGGCCATGATCTTCTTCTACGATTGGTATAGTCATTAGTAATAACTCAGGTATATAATATTGTTCGGCCGCTATAATGGGTGTCAATACATTGAGTAATTGTTCGGCGGGGACACTTTGAAGATATTCTAAAAGCTCTGTAGTGTTTGTAGTGTCGAATCCCAAAATTTTACCAAGGACAAAAGCTCTTTTTTCTGGTTCAAATTCTACAGTGAAAGAAGTTGTTGCAACTCCACTCATAGCTATCGCTCTGTGGAAAAGTCCTCGAGACATTGGTGACAGTGTGTGGTATGTGACAGCAAAGGCACCCGCGCTTTCGCCGAA
Source organism: Bicyclus anynana (assembly GCF_947172395.1). Classification (NCBI taxonomy): domain Eukaryota; kingdom Metazoa; phylum Arthropoda; class Insecta; order Lepidoptera; family Nymphalidae; genus Bicyclus; species Bicyclus anynana. The sequence goes on from NC_069101.1 coordinate 13,929,396, forward strand.
AATCGTCACGTTGTTTGGATCACCACCAAATTTTTTTATATTTCTTTGCACCCATCTCATCGCTGCCACTTGATCTTTCATAGCTGCATTGCCGGGTACTTCCGGGGTTCCCATGGCTAAAAAGCCGAGATGATCAAGCCTGTAATTAAATGTCACAACGACTACATCGGACTGGTCGATTAAAAAGTCGGGTCCATATATATCGTCGTTTCCAGAACCCCATGTAAAACCACCGCCGTGTATCACAAAAAACACTGGCAAAACGGAACTTGAATTTAAACGTGGTGTGTAAACATTTATAAATAGGCAGTCTTCGCTACCCGGTACAATTTTTCTTCTAAGCTGGTCTAATTGTGGACACACACTCCCATGCTCGGTGGCGTTTCGTATACCGACCCACGATGGCGCAGATTGGGGAGCCTAAAAAATGGTTAGAAGATTAATTCAACGTTACAATTACAACTCCGACGACCTCCGTGGCGCAGTGGTATGCGCGGTGGATACATGACGGAGGTCCTGGTTTCGATAGAGGTTTTCTTAATCGATCCAAGTCTGGCTGGCGGGAGGCTTCGGCCGTGGCTAGTTACCACCCTACCGACAAAGACGTACTGCCAAGCGATTTAGCGTTCCGGTATGATGTCGTATAGAATCCGAAAGGGGTGTGGATTTTCATCCTCCTCCTAACAAGTTAGCCCGCTTCCATCTTAGATTGCATCATCACTTACCATAAGGCGGGCTTGTAGGCAAGGGCTAACTTCTAAAGAATAAAAAAAAAATAACTCATTCTTAAATCTATTACACAAAGTAGTAATTACAAGCGTTTATAGCAATACATGTACATTAATAACGTTTAATTTAAGTTAATAGTGATATCCTAGGCTAACTCTTAGGCTGTTGTTTTCCAGAAGTTCTTTATGAATTTATTAATATTTTGATTTTTAGTATTATAGGTATGAAAATTCCTTAACTAATAACTATTTTTTTCATTTTAAAGTCACCTTAAACCTCAGTTTGCCGACGGGTGGCGCAGCGTAGGGGATACCTTTGAAACTGTAGTACAATGTGTCCCCCGTGATCGTCTTTAATTGTTCTCCTCTCAGTCTCCCCTGCTCTACTCGCACGATGTTACCGGCCGCATTATGCTGAAATACGAAAATAGCCGTTTTGTTTATTTTTAAATATTTCCAGATTACTTTTGCTAGAAAATCAAGTGAGTAGGTAAATAAATAGTAAGCTTAAAACAGGTCGGATGTAAGGAAAAAAATATAGGCATTAGAAAAACGAATTCCACGCGAAGACAGTCGGCTAGTAATAAATGAAAAAAAAAAAAGAAATACTCACCACCGCCACCAAACATAGGAAGATTAATGCCTTAATCATGTTGGATTGAAATGTCATTAATAATTACTCAATAAACCAATATGCACGTAATTTCGCTTTATATACATTACCAGACAATACTTAAAAGGCGTGAAGCAACGCAAGTATTATAATAAGCATTTTTAGTAAATTTAATAAATCTTAAATAAATATGAAACACATGTGACAACTCACAACTTTTCAAGGGTTGAGCCATTAAAGATAATTTAATTAGAACTTTTACATTTAATTTAAAATATATATTGAAATTTATATTTAATTCACACGGTGATTTTGAGAACTTGAAATAAACTTAGGACAATTATTTTCGAGATATATTTTTGACTAATAAATTATTAAAAAAAAACAATAAATTTTAAATAAGTTAGATAATTAGACAACGTTTTCTACCTAAATTCAACATTGAAATGGCTTTAGTTATATATATATATATATATATATATATATATATATATATATACTATTTTGTTTGTTATAAAATAATTTTATCAAGATAAGTCTATCAAAAAAGGCAATTATACTTTTTGAAATAACTTTCTCGGAGCTCAACACCCTGCCTCGATCTACATTGATACAGCGCACACTTGTCTATACCAAACTCCACGAGGCAAGAGCCAAGCATAATCATTAAATGCTCTTTCTGTTTAGAAGCAATTTTATGAACCGAAATCGTAAAACCGAAGATTACATGGGATTATTTAGAATTTTATGCTAGGTCTAAAATTCTAAAACAAACCTCATTTTATAAGCTATAAAACTGGGATAAAATAGTCTATGACACTCACAAATAACGTGGCTTTCTAGTGTCCAGAGATTACCTCCTACATACCTCAAACTCTATTTCCATTCCAAATTTCAGCCAAATCGCTTCAGTAACCGCAGCGTAAAGGAGGAACAAACGTTCACACATGCACGCACGCCCGCACTCACTCACTCACTCACTCACTCACTCACTCACTCACTCACACAAGGCTTTTTGGTGAACAAGGATGATCTAATACAGCATGAGTATTGAAGTATGAGTATGTAAAATTATCGACAAAGGTGTAAAATAAAATAAGGAAACATATATTTTTTAGGGTACATGTAAAGTGGGTGACATTTTTTTTACCTTTTATCTCATAGTGTAATATTTGGATAGGTTTTTAAAAAATGTGATGGCTCAGCCAAACACTGTTTTTCTATTCAGGGATTAGTTTGTAAAATATTGAGAACTTAAGTGCTATTTTATAATTATTTTTAAAATCGTTATATTATCAGAAACTGTAGCTTATGAAAAAGTTTCGAGAACTTTTTAAAGATAATCATAATTATCATTTACAATTTTATGAAAATACTTACGGTTTTCCTAAATGGGTAGTTGACTCATATCAAATTTAATATAAACATTATTAATAAGCAGAACAATAATAAGGGTCCGAAATATATCGATATTAATTAATAACAGTTTCTTTTAAAACTTAATTTAAAAAACACGTAATTTAAAAAAAAATCCAAACGGCAAAAACCCTGTCGTCCATTTTCTGACGTCACAATGTTACTGGAAGTACTAAACGTCAAACTATTATTATTAACTAATATTTTTGTCAAACGCTCCGTTTGGTAAAGAATCACATAACGTGACGTCATGAAACAGTTGAAATATAGATCATCATGGCCGACAGAGTTTTGGCTCGTATTGTCAAAATTATATTTAAAAATTGAAATTTTCATGTAATCACGTCTTAAAAAAATATGATGATGTTTTTTTAATCCTACATGAAACGAACTATAGCCTATTATGTTTTAAACGATTTTACCAATTTTCATCTTTATGGTAATTAATGTAGTATAGATCTTAAGCTTCGTCCACCTGCCGCAATTCCATACAATTACTGTGATGGTGTGCTAACCTGTGCCCTATGTAGTCGCACTTTTAAGGCCAAAATAGGGTACATTAGTCACTGGAAAGCACACCAGAGAACTATACATCCGACTGATTTGAGGAGTCTGAAGCGTCGCTGTAGTCGAAATCGGCTTTGAGGCATCAATCAATTAATGTAGTTTTACAAGTACTTACATACATATTTTAAAAATAAAATTGACTGGACTATTATATATTATGTATACTATAGATAATAATCTACGTCAAGCTATTCGATATTTAGCTTTTATATGTAAAATATATGAAAGCTAAATATTGAATAGCTTGATTATATAATCAAGCTATTCAATATTTAGCTTTCGTACACTAGATAGATATTGGAAAACATAATACGTCACGTATGTGGGCTCCCTAACACTGTTACTTTAACAAAAATAACCTTAGCGTTAGCCAAGTATTTAAGCCCATATTAAAAATTAATTCCTAGTGGCTTATGTCTTGGTATAATCAACAAAAAACAACAAAATCGTGTATTTAGTTTTACTTCCTTGAAAACAGAAAGCTATGACATCATTAATAATTCATTCAACGATATAATTTTTATAACAAACAGATAGACACAAACAAACACTGACGGCCTCCGTGGCGCAGTGGTATGCGCGGTGGATTTACAAAACGGAGGTCCTGAGTTCGATTCCCGTCTAGGTCTGGCTGGTGGGAGGCTTCGGCCGTGGCTAGTTACCACCCTACCGGCAAAGACGTACCGCCAAGCGATTTAGCGTTCCGGTACGATGCGTGTAGAAACCAAAAAGGGTGTGGATTTTCATCCTCCTCCTAACAAGTTAGCCCGCTTCCATCTTAGATTGCATCATCACTTACCATCAGGTGAGATTGTAGTCAAGGGCTAACTTGTAAAGAATAAAAAAATAAAAAAAAAACAACGCTTAATATATAAGTCATAATTAATAATGCATGAATACGTTGACGTAGTCAAACCAATATTTTTATGAAAACAAAACATAGACTTAAATGTAAAAATACCAATACCAAAAACAAGTGTTTAGTAAATAGTACCTAAAAAGAGATTTTTGAACCAACTTTTATCATAAATAAAATCGTAAAAATTCATCGCCGAATCCATAGGATTAGAGTACAGTGTCAGTTGTTCTCCAATTTCCAGGAATATTTGAGAGTCTGCATTGTACGGTTGCCAGGTTACGCCGAGCGATGAATCTGGTGTTGGATTCCTACAAAAATAATTTAATGTAAAATTAATTATACCAACTAATATTATAAAGAGGTTTTATGGTATTATAAAAGGTAATCTTTGGATCTAGTAAACCGAAAATTCTTTTACAGTGCGCGCAAGATAAGTCTGCGCGCGACTGGCGGCGCAATTATGTTGCCAGCTTTAGTGATCTCATTCACCCGCAAAGAGATAGACGAGAAGATGGCGGCACTTTTGATTAGTACCAATTTGGGCCACGCGCAATTTTTATACTAAAAAAAAACATACATAGCAACTACTGAAGAAAATAATATGTTTAAACCACATACGAATCCTGCGCAGACGAAGTCGCGGACAGTAGGTAGTTTATAATATTAATCAGATTAATTGAAAATAATTACCCATATTTTACAAAGTTGGTGATTAAGCCGCACATTTGTCGTATCATTTTATAAGAAGTGGCATTTTTGTTAAGCGGCAAATTGTACATCTTGGCGTTAAATATGTACATCAGGTCATCAAAGTGCGATACACCGATTATTCCATATGGTAAGCCATTCCGGCTGTAAACATTTCTTTCGGATATAAATGAGAACTCATAAAGATATATATTGTTGTTTCTGCTGAATTCGGAAAGATGATCAGCGTGTTTAACGATGGAGTAAACGAAATTGTCAGTAATAAGGCTGACAAACTGCGGTACCGTTTTTAAAGACATCTGCTTTGACCCAGTGTAGAACTGTTTTACATAATCCGCTATTTTTAAATGTGTCTTTGGTGTGCTTCTGTAATAAATGTCCCTTGGAACTAAAAGTTCAGGGTATTTGTCGTAGTTTTCGTATACTGATTCTTTATTAAAATTAGGCATAAAGAAAATTCCCTCAGCTGACGTGTGTCCTAAGAAAATGTCAACATTACTTTGTCCCTTTTTAATCAAAAGTTCAAAATCTTCTGGTAAAAAAATTTCTTGACCATAATCTTTTTCTACGACCGGTACTGTCATTAATAATAACCCAGGTATATAATTTTCCTCGTAGGCTATGAGAGGCGTCATTACGTTGACCAGTGCTTCGGCGGGGACACTTTGGAGGTATTCTAAAAGCTCTGTAGTGTTTGCAGTCTCGAAGCCCAGATTTTTTCCAAGCACAAAAGGTCTTCGTTCTGGTTCAAATTCAACGGTGAAAGAAGTAGTCGCAACTCCACTCAAAGCTATTGCTCTGTTGAAAAGTCCCCGAGACATCGGCGACACTGTGTGGTATGTTACAGCAAAGGCACCTGCACTTTCGCCGAAAATTGTCACGTTGTTTGGATCGCCGCCAAATTTCTTAATGTTTCTTTGCACCCATCGCAATGCTGCCACCTGATCTTTCATAGCTGCATTGCCGGGTACTTCCGGGGTTCCCATGCACAAAAATCCTAGATTGTCAAGTCTGTAGTTAAATGTCACAACGACTACATCAGACTGATCGATTAAGAAGTCGGGTCCATAAATATCGTCGTTTCCTGAACCCCATGTGAAACCACCACCGTGTATTACAAAAAACACCGGCATATCGGCACGTGGGTCCAAACATGGAGTGTAAACATTTATAAATAGGCAGTCTTCGCTTCCCGGTACAAATTTGTTTCTAAGCTGATCAAATTGTGGGCACACATTCCCGTGCTCGGTAGCGTTTCGTATACCACCCCATGATGGCGCAGGTTGAGGAGCCTAAAAATTATTTAGAAGATTAATACATGATTAGGTACAGGTATGTACTACTTACAGTAATTACCGTTTTTATAACAAAACAAGTAAACAAAAAAGTGTATGTATATTTAATAACAGAATCTGTTACACGTGTAATCGGAAAAAAAATCATGTGTAATTGAAAAAATCGACTTGTCATAGTACAAAAAATATTAAATCGTGCATTCCGGTTTAACCAGTGCGAAACGAACAGTCCAATTAAATGTACGAGTATAGAGAATAGATATACATTATACTAGATTCCAAACATAGGCCTAGATTTGAGATTTATATCTCAGAAAGTTTAGACTTATCTTCAGTGATTCGAGAATAGTACGAGATTCGGCTTAGGAAAGATATACTCAAAATAGTTGAATTAAATTAACTAGACCACCTATGTGCAATGTGTCAATGTAATTTTCTATCATTTATTCACTCATCTCAAATAATAACAGTTGAGGGTATATATTTCTAAAGCTAAATCTACGATCCGTAATCTATACTTCTATACTAATATTATAAAGAGGTAAAGTTTGTAAGTTTGTAAGTTTGTAACAATTCTTTGAAATGGGGTAATCTTCGGAACTACTGGTCCGATTTTAAAAATTCTTTCACCAGTAGAATGCTACGTTATCGGGGAGTGCTATAGGCTATATTTTATATTTCTATCATATATAACTACTGAGTTATCGCGGGTTTTCTCTTACAGGTCGGACCGAAAAACTTACTTATTCGCATGCGCTGCCTCAACCATTGCGTATAACTGAAATTAATGTATCGAGGCTTTTTGAACCTCTAAAAGTTCTACAAAAAAGTCCGCGACACCATATATCTATCTTTTATATTTTAGCAGATATAGTACCTTTAGTACTTTAATAAATTATTTAAATTTTAAGCTAAGGTTTACGTCATTATTTACACAACTAAACTTAAATCCTTATCAAAATAAATTAATGTAATAATCACAAGGATATTATAGAGATAAGATTTGCCCTTTACAGTATGTTAATTAGTTATATAGTTTCGGAGATAATACAAAATTTCTGAAAGTCGCAGAAATGCCGCTATATGACGCCCCGCGGTTTCAATTACGTGGTTCCCGTTCCCGTGTGAACATGAGGACCAAACATAGCCTATGACACTCGCAAATAATGTAGCTTTCTATTGGTAAAAGAATTTTCCAAATCGGTCCAGTAGATCCAGAGATTACCCCCAACAACCACACAAACTTTACCTCTTTATAGTATTAGCATAGAAGTCGCTTGGGAAATTATAGTCTTTTGGTCATTGCACCACGCAAAAAACTAATTTTGCTGAGGGATTTTGATAGGATAGGGGTAGGGATGGGGTAGGATAGAGGTAGGGTAGGGGGAAAGTGTAGGGTAGGGTAGGGTAGGGTACGGATAAGGTAGGGGTAGTGTAGGGGCAAGGTAGAAGTAGGGGAATGATATGGAACGTATAGGGTAGGGTAGGAGTAGGATAGGGGTAGGGTAGGGTACGGGTAGGGAAGGGTTGGGGTAGGGGTAAGGTAGGAGTAAGGTAGGGGTAGGGTAGGGGTAAGGTGGGTGTAGATTAGGGGTAGGGTAGGATAGGTTATGGGTAGGGTAAGGGTAGGGGTAAGGTGGGGGGAGGGTAGGGTTAGCGTTAGCGGTAGGGTAGGAGTAAGGTAGGGGTAGGGTAGGGTTGGGTAGGTTTACGAGCAGGGTAAGGTCGAGGTAGAGAAGTTTACATCAATTTTTACGCGGACGAAGTCGCGGGCGTCCGCTAGTAATATATACTATCACAAAATGCTACGATTTAGTCAATTGTAAACAAATACATAATTACGTCCGCGCGCCTAATCAAAATCATTAGACAAATTCTAGCTTTAAAATATGCCAATTCAAAGTCTGCAGTAATGCTGGTGTCGACCGGTTGGTAATTTTTTCTCTTAAAGGTACCTACTCCTTCTGAAGCAGTGGTAGTTTGATCTTATTTGATCATGATTTTAAATTACTCGTAGTTGTATTATGTGAAGATATACATATAACAATAAAAATATGTGTGACGAAATTCCAATCAGCGCCGTGCGGTTAAAACCCTTGCTACGCCACTGCTCATACTCTGCCGACCATATTTATAAACATGGATTTAAACCTTAATTCAAAGTGAAATGAACTTTATTAACCGACTTCCAAAAAGGAGGAGGTTCTACGTTCGACTGTATGTAGGTATGTTTTTTTAGTGATAAGTTTTAATAAATTGATATTTAAATTTTAATCCATGTTTTTATGAATTAAAATTTGTGCCGTGCCCGTTTCCAAGTTACTTTTGCGGTTATAATACTAGTGGATACAAAACTTTTCTATTAGTATTAGTTAATCCTTATACGCGAGAATTCTTAATTCTCTGATGCGTGTGTGATGTCTGCCAATCCGCATTGGGCCAGCGTGGTGGACTATTGGCCTAACCCCTCTCCTTCTGAGAGGAGACTCGAGCTCAGTAGTGAGCGAAATATGGGTTGATAATGATGATTCCTCACCTTAAACCTCAGTTTGCCGACCGGTGGCGCAGCGTAGGGGATACCTTTGAAACTGTAGCACAATGTGTCCCCCGTGATCGTCTTCAGTTGTTCTCCTCTCAGTCTCCCCTGCTCTACTCGCACGATGTTAGCAGCCACATTATGCTGAAATGTACAAAATTATTTTTGTAAATATTATGCAATGGGCACATAGCTCGAACAGCTGATGGACGTTGGGGCCTTAAGGTGCTGGAAATCTGGAATGGCGTCCCGGCACCGTAAAAAAATTTTGTTGTACTTTTTATAGTTTCTTTGGGCTAATGTGGGCATATCCTCGCATGTGTTAGTTTATCTCGTCCCCCTCAAAGAAAGGACATACAATTTTGTTGGTGAATTTCAATGCGATACAAGTCCAAAGGTCCAAATTGTTCTGAGATTATGTATTGTCTTGTAGTAGTAGTACCGCCAAAATATATAAAAAAAAAATTGAAGACCTCGTTTTTTTAAAAGCCTAGTTTGACAAGCAGAGGGCAATGTGAGCCCATTTTTGAAAAATGATGTACAGTAACCATTTATAGATTTAAATAATTACTATAAAAACCCACTTTGAATTTTGTGTATTTTTTTAAAGCGATAGTAAAAAGTCGATGAACAAATGCGGTAACAACAGCTTTCGCAGTGGGTGATCCTGACTTCAGCATCCAAGGTCATGAGTTTGCAGCAATGCAGCAAAAATGCAGCCTTTATAATCGTAGATTCCTTATTCTATCTATTATACACTCCATTTTTTTTTCTGAACTGCCTGGTTATGTTATTTGCTATTGATTTTTTTAACATAAATTGTTGTATGCCAGATATGGCCGAATACATTTGAATGTACCTATGTGCTCTCAGTAAATGAAAAATTAAATTGAATAATTTTCATACTTCGACGCCCGTTGTCATTTGATCGTTTTCAATGCCCTTATTACTCGTCGTTTGCAGTTTATATTGTTTTGTTCGTTTCACTATTGAAAGTTTGCCGCGATTCACGATAATAGTACGTATTATGAACGTCATAAGGCAACTGTGACCCATGCTATCTGAAAAACACTTTAGTATCATTTGAGTCCTCATTCCCAGAGTTAAAAAGCGACATGTTATGACTCAGCGTTTGCGCTTTTATTAACATCCTTGATTTAATTCATGGTCTATTTTCAACGCCCAAAATTGTAAATGCAACACTGCTCGATAAAAAAGTCGTGTTTTAAAAACGCTGTCGTGTAAAAATATACTTGTAACTAGCGGACGCCCGCGACTTCGTCCGCGTAAAAATTGATGTAAACTTCTCTACCTCTACCTTACCCTGCTCGTAAACCTACCCAACCCTACCCTACTCTACCCCTACCTTACTCCTACCCTACCGCTAACCCTAACCCCTCCCTACCCCTACCTTACCTCTACCCTAACCCTACTCGTACCCTACCCCTACCCTACCTTACCCTACCCTACCGACCAAAAGACTATAATTTCCCAAGCGACTTCTATGCTCATACTATAAAGAGGTAAAGTTTGTGTGGTTGTCGGGGGTAATCTCTGGATCTATTGGACCGATTTGGAAAATTCTTTTACCAATAGAAAGCTACATTATTTGCGAGTGTCATAGGCTATGTTTGGTTCTCATATTCACACGGAAACGGGAACCACGTAATTGAAACCGCGGGGCGTCATATAGCGACATTTCTGCGACTTTCAGAAATTTTGTATTATCTCCGAAACTATATAACTAACTAACATACTGTAAAGGGCAAATCTTATCTCTTTAATATCCTTGTGATTATTAAATAATTTATTTTGATAAGTATTTAAGTTTAGTTGTGTAAATAATGACGTAAACCTTAGTTTAAAATTTAAATAATTTATTAAAGTACTAAAGGTACTATATCTGCTAAAATATAAAAGATAGATATATGGTGTCGCGGACTTTTTTGTAGAACTTTTAAAGGTTCAAAAAACCTCCATACATTTATTTCAGTTATACGCAATGGTTGAGGCAGCGCATGCGAATAAGTAAGTTTTTCGGTCCGACCTGTAAGAGAAAACCTGCGATAACTCAGTATAGTACGCGCGTTAACAACTGAGTCTTAGGGCCATAAATCATTTCTCTATATCTATCTCGCTTGCACTTATGGGTCTTATGGAGCCGTCTAGTGAAGGGTGTAACAATGAAAGACATATTATCGATAAGTAAAGTTTATTATCGTATCTTGTTCACAAAATTAAAAAAAATAACAATATTTGATTTAATATAATACATATTTCATATTATATAATTATTAACTAAATAAAATTAATCTTCATCTGAGTCTTCATCATCAGAATCTTCGTCTTCTGCCAAATTTATTATAAGCGGCGCGTGATCTCTAATTAGAGCTTTTTGTAAATCTTTGTTTTGAAGTTCTTCGGCATGCCTAACACATTTGGCCCAGTCTTCTCGTGTGACATTTTCTATGGCTCGGTGGAGGTGATTTTCGACATCTGCTATCTTGAAGGTATTATTATTCTTCGCAACTTCTCCCTTTACTTGTGCCCAAATTAATTCTATTGGGTTATATTGACAGTGATATGGAGGGAGCCTTATTACTTCATGACCTCGTTCATTTGCCAGATGGTCTAAAGCGTAGACTTTCTGCGGGTTACTGGCTTTTACTTTTCTTATTAATTCTTCAATAATTTCGTTGCTGGAATATGGAATCTTTTTCTTTGTCAACCATTCTTGAATTTCAGCTTTCCTCGTGTTTCTTGTGGGTATCTTTTCCAACTGTATCGAATGATAGCTTGCGTTATCGACAATTATAACTGAGGGCTCTTCAAGTAGATTCAGGAATTCGGAAAACCATGCCATATATGTTTCGCCATCCATTTCTGTGTGGTAATCAGCATCCTTTGATTTCACCGCTTTAAATATTAGCTTCGCATCTGGAACGAAGCCAGTCCTTGCAGAACCCGCATGGCAAACTATTAATCTTTGGCCTTTTCCCACAGGCTGATTCTTGAAACCTCCTTCATCGTTGCTTCCAAGCCACATCCTCTTTCTTGCATGGTTTTGATTAATCCATGTTTCGTCTAGATAGAAACGTGGTCGCTGATCGTTAGTTCTTCTAAGTAAATCCAATTTCCTTAAAAAGTCCATTCTAGCACAAACAATATCAGTTCTTTCCATTAAATATTTACGTCCTTCGCTATTTTTCTTATACTGGAACCCAACCTCCTTCAGTAGTATTCTCATTGAAGTGTTGCCGCATTTAAAATCGGGTAATTGTTCACGGAATTTTTCTAAAATTTTCGCCACGGATGGATACTCTCCATTCTCATAAAATGAAGCTACAGTTCGCTTCAACACACTTTTATCAAAATCGTCAATATTAGTGACGGTTTGTGGTTTCTTAAAATTTGTTCTTGGTATACAGGTACTGCCTGATTGTGATACTTCCGTCTTGATTCGGTCCACTGTCGCTCTGCTCACACCACAAACAAATGCGGCCATTTCACGTGGTTTGTTGAAATTTAGAGAAGCCACTTTATTCGGATCACTTTTCAATTCATTGAGAAACAGGAATACGTTGTGAATCAGTGTTCGAGCTTGAGGGCTAATATCGCCATGTAATTTCTTCAGATCAACGTTAGAAAATAAAGTATCCATAGTGCGCAACGAGTAACACATGAATGTATTTATTTAATTGCAGTAAACACATTTATAGCAAAAAAAATACGCAATGCAATTACATTAGAAACCGACCAATCAGAATCGTCCAAATCATTATTGACTCATCATTAGCACGTGCGCAGGTAGCCGTTTATCGATAATTAGGGTGCGCAGGTAGGCGCGCTGCACATTCCTATCTTTTTTGACTTTTATGACCGGACGACTCAGATGATAACGCGCATACTATAGTTATCTATGACAGAAATATAAAATATAGCCTATAGCACTCCCCGATAACGTAGCTTTCTACTGGTGAAAGAATTTTTAAAATCGGACCAGTAGTTCCGAAGATTACCCCATTTCAAAGAATTGTTACAAACTTACAAACTTACAAACTTACAAACTTACAAACTTTACCTCTTTATAATATTAGTATAGATTGAACGTTTTTTTATCGTCCGTTAAAAAAACTCTCGTGCGAATGAGTTTCTTATTTGTAACAAAATAATATATTTACCAAAATTATCCCGAGTATGGAATAAGCCACGTTCATATACATTGTTATCTGTCTGTACAGAAGTAATCTACTAAGATGCTTTTTATAGCAAAAAATATTTGCATGATGTAAATCAATTAAACGCTTGAATACGTTACGTGCGTTCTATAATACTTCACAATATTCGATTTTATTTACTTATACCCGATATTAGTATTTTGATTAATTGAAGCAATCGGAAATAATAAATTGGGTAATTATAATCAAAGTTGATAATCTAGCTATACGTACCTATACAATGTTTGTGTAATCTAATTGAATTAGACTATTCATAATTACCATAATTATGAATAGTCTGATTCAATTAGATTACATTCAACAACACTGTATATTCAATATTTGATTTATTTTCTGTACTCCGAAATAAACCGACGAATCCGACAAACATAGTATTTATAAATCACTGAGACTATAATTGATTTAACAGACGATTTAACTGAACAGTTCGACTGTTCAGTTAAATTTAAATTTAATTTCACGCATGCATTTGAATTTGCTATCGACAGGTCTGTCATTCCCATACGTTTTTCCAGTTTTCGAAGCGTTAGCGATCGTAGGAAGAGAATCGACTTGCCACTTGGCTAGGGGGGCTGGTGTTTATAAACCATGGAAGCGCAGCATTATTCAAACAAAAAAGATAATTTTGTTTGATTTCTTTAAAATAAACATAACATAGGTCGTGATCTCTTTTCTAACAGTAAGCTGTTTTTAGTAGGAAAACTGGAACTGGAGAGATATAGCAAATTAATAACATTATAAAGAAAAAAATAAACAAAAACAATCCATGATTCTTGGTTAATTGAATTTTTCTGAGAATGTTAATATGTGTATATTAAGCGATATATCATTTTTAACCGAATTCAAAAAGGAGGAGGTCCTCAAGATGATCGGTATGTTTTTTTTTTCTGCGTCGACTTAGAACTTACATTTCTCAACTGCTAAAGATTGTACACGATAGGCATTTTATTTATATCTGTCGAATCAAGATTTAATTTCGGTATCTATACTAATATTATAAAGCTCAAGAGTTTGTTAGTTTGTTTGCTTGAACGCGCTAATCTCAGGAACTACAGGTTCGATTTGAAAAATTCTTTCAGTGTTAGATAGCCCATATATCGAGAAAGGCTATAGGTTATATTTTATCCCCATATTCCTACAACAAAAATTACCTGTGAAACGAAAGATAATGATCAATTTAAGACCATTAAAAAAAGTGTCAACTAGCCTATTATGTTTTAAACGATTTTAATCATATTCATCTTTATGATAATTAATGTAGTTTTGCATATATTTTAGGTATTAAGTTGACTGGGCTATTAATTTACGTCAAGCTGTTTTCTATATTTAGCTTTTATATGTAAATAGGTATTAGAAATACAATTGCAAATACATATAATATAATACGTCACGTATGTGGGCTCCCTAACACTGTTACTTTAACAAAAATTACCTTAGCGTTAGCCAAGTATTCAAGCCCATATTAAAAATTAATTCCTATTGACTTATGTTTTTGGTATAACCAACAAAAAACAACAAAATCGTGTATTTATTTTTTACTTCCTTGAAAAAAGAAAGGTATGACATCATTAATAATTCATTCAACGATATATTTTTTATAACAAACAAATAGACACACACAAACAACATAATAATGCATGAATAAGTTGAATAGCTTAAAACTCAAGTGTAAAAATATCAATACCAGTGTTTAGTAAATAGTGCCTTAAATGAGATTTTTGAACCAACTTTTATCATTAATAAAATCGTAAAAATTCATCGTCGCTTCCATAGGATTAGAGCAGAGTGTCAATTGTTCTCCAATTTCCAGGAATAGTTGAGAGTCTGCATTGTATGGTTGCCAGGTTACGCCGAGCGATGAGTCTGGAGTTGGATTCCTGTAAAAAAAGTTACAAAAATAAATTAATATAAAAATTGCCGAAGTTTCGAAGTTTATAATATCTATACTAATATTCTAAAGAGGTTTTGTAAGAGGTAATCTTTGGATCTACTAAACCGATTTTGAAAATTCTTTTACAGTGCGCAAAGTCTGCGCGCGACTGGCGGTGCAATTATCTTACCAGCGTTAGTGATCTCATTTACCCGCAAAGAGATAGATAGAGACGACAAGATGGGGGCACTGTTAATTAGTACCAATTTAGGCCACGCGCAATTTTTATATTAACATAAACATACATGGCAACTACGAAAACAAAATAATATGTTTAAAACACATACGAATCCTGCGCAGACGAAGTCGCGGACAGTCGTCATCAACCCATATTCAGCTCACTGCTGAGCTCGAGTCTCCTCTCAGAACAAGAGGGATAAGGCCAATAGTCCACCACGCGGGCCCAATGCGACTTAACACATGCAGAGAATTAAGATAATTCTCTGGTATGCAGGTTTCCTCACGATGTTTTCCTTCACCGATTGAGACGCGTGATATTTAATTTCTTAAAATGCACACAACTGAAAAGTTGGAAGTGCATGCCCCGGACCGGATTCAAACACACACCCTCCGGAATCGGAGGCAGAGGTCTTATCCACTGGGCGCGGACAGTAGCTAGTTTGTAATATTAGGTAATTAGATTAATTGAAAATAATTACCCATATTTTACAAAGTTGGTGATTAAGCCGCACATTTGTCGTATCATTTTATAAGAAGTGGCATTTTTGTTGAGCGGCAAATTGTACATCTTGGCGTTAAATATGTACATCAGGTCATCAAAGTGCGATACACCGATTATTCCATATGGTAAGCCATTCCGGCTGTAAACATTTCTTTCGGATATAAATGAGAACTCATAAAGATATATATTGTTGTTTCTGCTGAATTCGGAAAGATGATCAGCGTGTTTAACGATGGAGTAAACGAAATTGTCCGTAATAAGGCTGACAAACTGCGGTACCGTTTTTAAAGACATCTGCTTTGACCCAGTGTAGAACTGTTTTACATAATCCGCTATTTTTAAATGTGTTTTTGGTGTGCTTCTGTAATAATAAATGTCTCTTGGTACTAAAAGTTCAGGGTATTTGTCGTAGTTTTCGTATACTGATTCTTTATTAAAATTAGGCATAAAGAAAATTCCCTCAGCTGACGTGTGTCCTAGGAAAATGTCAACATTACTTTGTCCCTTTTTAATCAAAAGTTCAAAATCTTCTGGTAAAAAAATTTCTTGACCATAATCTTTTTCTACGACCGGTACTGTCAATAATAATAACTCAGATATATAATTTTCCTCGTAGGCTATGATAGGCGTCATTACGTTGACCAGTGCTTCGGCAGGAACGCTTTGGAGGTATTCTAAAAGCTCTGTAGTGTTTGCAGTCTCGAAACCCAGAATTTTTCCAAGCACAAAAGGTCTTCGTTCTGGTTCAAATTCAACGGTGAAAGAAGTTGTCGCAACTCCACTCAAAGCTATTGCTCTGTTGAAAAGTCCCCGAGACATCGGTGACACTGTGTGGTATGTAACAGCAAAGGCACCTGCACTTTCGCCGAAAATTGTCACGTTGTTTGGATCGCCGCCAAATTTCTTAATGTTTCTTTGCACCCATCGCAATGCTGCCACCTGATCTTTCATAGCTGCATTGCCGGGTACTTCCGGGGTTCCCATGCACAAAAATCCTAGATTGTCAAGTCTGTAGTTAAATGTCACAACGACTACATCAGACTGATCGATTAAGAAGTCGGGTCCATAAATATCGTCGTTTCCTGAACCCCATGTGAAACCACCACCGTGTATTACAAAAAACACCGGCATATCGGCACGTGGGTCCAAAGATCGAGTGTAAACATTTATAAATAGGCAGTCTTCGCTTCCCGGTACAAATTGGTTCAAAAGCTGATAAAATTGTGGGCACACATTCCCGTGCTTGGTAGCGTTTCGTATACCACCCCATGATGGCGCAGGTTGAGGAGCCTAAAAATTATGTAGAAGATTAATACATCATTAGGTACAGGTATGTACTACTTACAGTAATTACCGTTTTTATAAAAAAACAAATATAGTAAACAAAAAAGTGTATATATATTTAATAACAGAACCTGTAACACGTGTAGTCGGAAAAAAAGAATCATGTGTAATTTCAAAAAAAATCGACTTGTCATGGTACCAAAATGTATTAAATCGTGCATTCCGGTTTAACCAGTGCGAAACGAACAGTCCAATTAAATGTACTAGTATAGAGAATATATATACATTATACTAGATTCCAATCGTAGGCCTAGATTTCTGATTTATATCTCAGAAAGTTTCGGCCTACTTTCATTGGCATATAGTCTGAGATTCCGCTTAAGAAATAGGCAACCTATGTGCTATGTGTCAAAGTGACTACTTTCTATCATTTAGTTCTCATCTCAAATAAATAACAGTTGAGGTTATATATTTCTAATGCTAAATCTTAGATCAGTAGTAATATATACTATCACAAAATGCTACGATTTTGTCAATTGAAAACAAATGAAATGTCCACGCGCCTAATCAAAATCTTTAGACAAATTCTAGCTTTAAAATATTCCTATTCAAAATCTGCAGTAATGCTGGTTCGACCGGTTGGTAATTTTAATCCATAAAAACATGGATTAAAATTTAAATATAATTTTTTTTCTAAGTAAACCTTATCACTAATAATTTAAGTTCACTTCATTTTCAATTAAAGTTTAAATCCATGTTTGTAAACACGGTTGGCAGAGTATGAGCAGCGGCGTAGCATGGGTTTTTGCCGCACGGCGCTGACTGGAATTTCGTCACACATATTTTTATTGTTAGTTATTCCTTAGATATATGAACCTGTATACGCGAGAATTTGCTTAATTCTCTGATGCGTGTGTGAAGTCTGCCAATCCGCATTGGGCCAGCGTGGTGGACTACGCTTACCCGCCTAACCCCTCTCATTCTGAGCTCACTGCTGAGCTCCAGCCTCCTCTCTCATTCTGAGAGACTGGAGCTAAACTGAGCCGAATATGGGTTGATAATGATGATTCCTTACCTTAAACCTCAGTTTGCCGACGGGTGGCGCAGCGTAGGGGATACCTTTGAAACTGTAGTACAATGTGTCCCCCGTGATCGTCTTCAGTTGTTCTCCTCTCAGTCTCCCCTGCTCTACTCGCACGATGTTACCGGCCGCATTGTGCTGAAATGTTTAGTAAAAAATTATTTTAGTAAATATTACGCAATGGGCACATAGCTCAAAGAGCCGATGGACGTTGGGCCCCCAAGGTGCTGGAAATCTGGAATGGCGTCCCGGCACATTAGAAGTTTGTCAACACAGAATGGAAAGGAGTATACTTAACATAAAATTAAAAGATAAAGTTCGATTAACAAAAATTAGAAAATAAACTAAGATTCAAATGCACACAACTGAAAAGTTGGGGCTACATGCCCCGGGTGGATTCGAACCCACGCCCACCGGAATCGGAGGCAGTTTTTAGTTGCAATGCAATAAAAATAATAGTTTCATAGTTTAAATTTTTTACAACATAATTGGAATGACCTCAAACTTTATAAATGTTATATACTGACTGGGAAGGTTTGCTTCGGAGGACATTACACATAACTTAAAATATTGCGTTTTATTATATAAATATTACAGTATCTTAAGAAAGCTGGCCACAGTCAGCGATGACAATCTTCTTGGATGGCTTGCCCGACTGGGAGCCCAGGGCTTCCACTTGTTTCACAACATCCATGCCTTCTACCACATTGCCAAACACGACGTGTCTGCCGTCCAACCAGGAAGTCTTCACTGTGGTTACAAAGAATTGAGAGCCATTAGTGTTAGGGCCAGCGTTTGCCATAGAGAGAGCTCCGGGTCTGGTGTGCTTGAGGATGAAGTTCTCATCAGCAAACTTCTCTCCGTAGATGGACTTGCCGCCAGTGCCGTTGTGGTTGGTGAAGTCACCCCCTTACAACATGAAGTTGGGGATGACACGGTGGAAGGTGGAGCCTCTGTAGCCGAAGCCCTTTTCACCAGTGCATAGCGCACGGAAGTTTTCACATGTTTTTAGAGTGACGTTAGTTCTTAACTCAACGACGATTCTTCCCAATGGTGCACCATCGACGGCTACATCCAAAAATACTCGGGGCAAGCTCATTTTAGTAAATCCTTACAATTCACCAATCTATTTAAAGAAAAGGACGGCGATTTACGTTAGCGATTTATCAAATACAAGCAAGTATAAATTTGTATATCGGGAAAATTTAGAATTATTACCTACCTAAGATTTTCAATACACTATTGCTGAAAATTCACTCACTTAACTACACTTGAGAGCAAAGAAATAGCCTTCCTGTACAATGTTCTGTAGAAACCGTAATGGGTGTGGATTTTCATCCTACGCCTAACAAGTTAGCTCGCTTTCATCTTAGATTGCATCGTCACTTACCATCAGGATTGCAGTCAAGGTCTAACTTCTAACAATGAAATAAAAAAATACCACCGGCGACAAACGTTAGAACCGTTTTCTTTTTTTTTTTAATATTCTTGAAATGCTATGTAAAAAAGTTATTTTGTTTAGTTTAGTCATTTTATCAACGAAACGTAAAATTCAGGTGGCACGATTATTTTGATATTTGTACACGATATCAAGTGTACACTTTACAGCCCGCGTGATGCGTCCACACTAGTATCATTAGTCCCCATTCCCCAGAGTTAAAAAAGCGACACGTTAAAACTCAGCGTTTGCGTTTTTATTAACGTTCTTGATTAAATTCATGGTTTATTTCCATCGCCCAAAATTGTAAATGCAACACTGCTCGATAAAAAAGCGTCGTGTTTTATTTAAAAAGGCTGTCGTGTGAACATATACTTGGAAATGCATTTGTTGTAATTGTACGCTTTTTTATCGTCCGTTAAAATAACTCTCGTGCGAATGAGTGTCTTATTTGTAAGAAAATAATATATTTACCAAAATTATCCCGAGTATGGAATAAGCCACGTTCATATACATTGCTATCTGTCTGTATAACAGAAGTAATCTATTAAGATGCTTTTTATAGCAAAAAATATTTGCATAATGTAAATTAATTGAACGCTTCAATACGTCATGTGCGATCTATAATACCCCACGTTATTCGGTTTTATTTACTTATTAGCGGACGCCTGCGACTTCGTGGAAATCAATGTAAACTTTCAACCCCTATTGCATCCCCTTCTTATTTTATTTTCGCAAAAAAAGGATTCTATCACCTTCTCCATGTTTTGACTCAAACCGAGCAAAAGTTTCATTTGAATTCATTCAGTAGTTTCAGCGTGATGCCCGAATAACAAAAATACACAGACAGACGAACAAAAAAAAATCGAAAAAAAAAAACATTTTTAGCTTCAGTATAAGTAAAATCTAAAATTGCGAATAGAATTCGACCAGTTTTATTATAAAGATCATCATCAAAGCAATCGGAAATAACAAATTGGATAATTATTATCAAAGTTGATAATCTAGCTATACGCACCTATACGATGTTTATGTAATCTAATTGAATTAGATTATTTATAAATTATGGTAGATTAAATTCAACAACACTGGATATTCAATATTTGATTTATTTTCTATACTCCGAAATAAACCGACGAATCCGACAAACATAGTATTTATAAATCACTGAGACTATAATTGATTTACCAGACGATTTAACTGTTCGACTGTTCAGCTAAATTTAAATTTAATTTCACGCATGCATTTGAATTTGATTTGGGTTTAAAATCCAAATGCATGCGTGATGCAGGCGACGACCGTGGTGTCTGTAAATCAAGAGGGATATATCCAGCAGTGGACCTGCATCGGCTGATAATGATAATACCTTAGCACACCTTTTAACAATTTATAATTGGTGTTAATAGGAAATTTGTTAGTTATGGACGTTATGTCCCTTGACCGCCAACGGGTTAACCTCGTAAGTCTTTCGAGCACACATCAGCTATTTATAGTTATTTTTGGTCATAACAAATCTTTATCATAACACTCCGTGTGATTTCAATTAAAAGTTGTTAGCTGTGTTTCTGTGTTTTTTGTTGCTTTTAGTTTGCGATTTCCTCCGGTTTGATTCAAGCGCTATTCATTGTTATTATTTATGTTATTGTGGAGGGGGGGGGGGGTATCAGTGTTGGTATGGTTGGTATGGTGGATAGGGGAAACACCTCGAGCAGGTCCCAGGACTTGTGATCTTGGGGGTAGGTTTAAGGGATCTTTTTAGAATGTATAAACCCTCACCTTCCCTGTCCGACATGTTCTCCATGCTCACACTCAACAATTTATGGTAAACAATAATTACAACACTGAATATTATTGCACAAAATCACTAGCACGACTGGCAGCGTGACGGACTTGAGTTCAGTTCTTTGTTAGGCAGCGTGACCGTCACGCTGCCTAACAAGGAACTCAACTCAAATCATCAAATACCCTCTTATTTATACCACACCACGGGTGTTGTAATCGTCCAGGAACAAGATAACATCTACTTATATAATTTTTTATTAGAAAGCTTCAGTTATTATGTAACTTATCGTAATACAAAAGACAGCAATGTTGTTTAGTTGTGGATATAGGTAAAGTCAAAGGTTTTATACTGTTACATATGTTACTAGCGCGTCGAAATTGAGGCGAACAAAGGTGGCTAATTGTCTTAATTTCATTTTGCCGCATAGTGAACAACTAAAGTTATTTAAATGACTAATACCTAGTGTCTACAATGTTGAGTTGTGTGTTCAGGAAGTGTTAAAACTATATGTATATACTTAAATATATAATGTAAATAAGTAAACACAAAATTGTGCATGTGTGCGGCTCAGAGGAGTAGCTATATTCGGATCACTTTTTGCGGTGATTTTGTTGGCACGTAACATATCTAGTAGTATAAAATTGACCTTCAACAAAAAACCTTCATAATATTTCATAGCTTGAACTTTCATGTCTCGAAGCTTTACCCTCATACCTCATTATCATATAATGCATAGTAAAAAAAATAAATTAATTTTACTTCTTATTAAATTGTCAATGCATATTATTTTATTTTTTTACAACGAAAGGAGTAAAAACTTTGGTATTACTTCGTCATGATGTGTTATTATTATCAAATAGGTACACGTTTAATTGCGCACGTATTCGTAGCAATATACGTCAATGAATATTTACTTAAATGAAAAAATGCATTAAAATGTTAATGTACATGAATGATAAATTTGAAATTGGATCATCTCTAAAGTCAATGACATCTTTAATGAAACGATAATTTCCAAAAACTGCCTCCTTGATCCACTTAGACTGTGTGGTCTCGGATCACAAGTGTCTGGGTCGGCCTATGAAACATTAAGCTTTTCTTTTAAGAAATTTTCAGCAAAAATCTCAGCCCGAAGTTGGGAGTTGTTCGGAAAGTGATTTTTGTGACCTTACGAGAACTAAAGCTGGAGAGAAAATGTGTCCGCTTATTCTGGATACAAGTTGGAACTCCTGGCTATGAAAGAGCCGACTTGTTATAGCTTTTTAGTGGATTCAAGTGATTACACAACATTTGTCAGGACAACTTAATTAAAAAATCAAACTGTAACCAAACTATGACCCTAGAATGGCAGAGAATGACCTTGAGTGAAGTCATGCACTTGTGAACGTTGTGTGTAGCGTTAAAGGATCCTTTGACTGTTAAGAAAATCCCCCTTTTCCATTCAAGTCACTCTCCCTGCCTATCCCAAGTAACCCATAAGAAATTACACAACAAGAGATGTGAACAAGCTTGGCAACTTATCGTTCATGACACTCCTGATGGTCCGCGCGGACCGGGAGGCGTGTAGCGATGAAACAACCCACGACTGATGCACGTCACTTCCCCGCACGCACGATTTCACACCCGCGCAGTCTTTCCGCCCGTCGCCCGCATATCATGGGAGTGTTATCAACGAACTTGCCAGACTATAGTTTAATAAGTTTTACTCCGAAACTGAAGCATCCACAGAAGATAACACTTTAAAACACTCATTTGCGAAGTTGCAAATAGTTTAGTATAATCTTTACAAATTGTCGACTGACATTTCAAAAGTGCTTGTAAACTCAGCCTACTTGAAATAAATGAATTTTGAGTTTTAATTTATTGAAAAGAAAATTTATTCGTTTCACAGGTAGTGCGAAAGCTGCAAAATGTGAAAAGAAGGAGGCTAGTACAGTAAGAGAAGAGAAGAGAAAAAACAAGAATAGAGATAAAGATAAGGATAAAGAGTTCAACGATAGTCATAAGATCACAGAACAAAGTGAGTTAAAAAAATAACGAGACTAATAGTTTATGCCTATTATTAAGTATAATAGGGATGATGACTAAGTTTGAATATATTGATTTTATGATACATTCGGGTAAATGAGGTCAATATTAACTAATTTATACATAAAAAGCAAAAATTGTCTAGATATTTGCAAAATAAATAAGATTAAAAATTTCAAAATCGATAATTTTTTTTTATCGTAATTAGATGAAAATTCATACAGTTTTAGCTTCCTTACATTAAATGTGACATTTTTCATTAAATGAACTATAAACATAAACGCACAAATAACAAAGATATTAGTAATTTTGTTTGACCGCCCATACAAATCTAACGATCATTATGCACCTACAAGTCATTAGATCGTACCATTTTGTATGGAGCGTTTTTCAGGGATCCGCGGCAGCGCCGCAAATCAGACCCTTTAAATCCCTGTAGCTCTGAGATCACAGATACTTCAGATCCTAAAACTGTCATCATCCCTATTATAATTATTACATGTTAGCTAAACAGATGATCATGTATTATCTATTAAATTTCAGCAAAAGAAATATTAGTTAAAGAGAAAGATGCAGAAAGTACAAAAGAACCCGTCAAAATTAATAAAGAAAATAATAATAGTCATAAAGACAAAGACAAAGAGAAGGAGAAAGAGAAAAGAGACGAAAAGGAGAGGGAAGCAAGAGAACGGGAGCAAAGAGAAAGAGAATTGGTAAGTTGAGTGACAATAAAATATTTCAATCTATATATTGTTATATTTTAAAGGTGCAGGTGTTTTGGTACAGTAATAGGGTGGTTGACTCGTTTCAAATTTAATATAAACAATATTAATTTCGTGTAGTGTTACATGGAATAAGGGTCCGAAATATACCGATATCAATTAATAAAAGTTAGGGATTTCTTTTAAAACTTACTTTAAAAAAAATATATATACGATCGAATTGAGAAACCTCCTCCTTTTTTTGAAGCCGGTTAAAAATCATCTATTTTTTTCAAATTTCCCAAACGTCAAAAACGCTGTCGTCTATTTTGTGACGTCACAATGTTACTTGACGTACTAAACGTCAATCTAATTGTTAATTAATAGTTTTTGTCAAACGCTACGTTTGTAAGGGATTTGTTATAGTGACGCCCCTGTAGCCAAGTGGCACGTCGATTGCCTTTCTTTCTACGATCGCAAACGCTTCGAAAATTAGAAAACTGTATGGGAATGACATTTGCTATCGACAGGTCACGTGATCAAGATATGTCATTCCCATAAATTTAAAAATCGTCGTCAACAACCCATTTTCGGCTCATTGCTGAGCTCCAGTCTCCTCTCAGAATGAGAGGGGTTGGGCCAATAGTCCACCACGCTGGCCCAATGCGGATTGGCAGACTTCACACACGCAGAGAATTAAGATAATTCTCTGGTATGCAGGTTTCCTCACGATGTTTTCCTTCACCGATTGAGACACGTGATATTTAATTTCTTAAAATGCACACAACTGAAAAGTTGGAGGTGCGTGCCCCAGATCGGATTCGAACCGACACCCTCCGGAATCGGAGGCAGAGGTCATATCCACTAGGTTATCACGGCACTTAAAAATGCTAGAAACAAAAAGAACAAAAACGAGGCACTCAACGAGAACGAATCGTCGTGCCTTGGCTACAGGAGCTGTTGCTTAGGCTAATCCAAGGCTGTTGCACAGCGCTCGTCGCGGGAGCTAAGCGAGGAGCTGAGGCGAGTGCGCGCCGAGCTGTGCACGGCGCGGAGCGGCGAGGCGGAAGCGAGGCGAGCTCTGGCCGCCGCCGCCGCAGCGGAGCGCGCGCGCCGGGCCGACCACCTGCAGCTTCGGCAGGCGCACGCGCAGCTACAGAACAAGTAAACATCATTATTAGCCTATCATTCATCGATAGTCAATAATCAATATTTATTTATATCAATTAGGCTTAGTTTACAAGCACTTTCGAAACATCAGATAATGGTGATAATAATAAGTTGAAAACTTAAAATTTAATTTACGATGGTCTTGGTCCGAGAAGAGCAAACAACAAACTCAGCCAGGTTTTTTTTTTCTTTTTTAGTTTATCATCATTTAACAATAGATTAAATACCAACCCATCATCATTAACAACCATCATTATCATTAATATTCATATTTTCTGAAGGAATAGACCAAAATCTTCTATTTTTTTTCATCAGAAGTCATAGCTGTCCTCATTAGGAGACAAAGACAAGCTTGTTTAAAATCAGGTTAACTAATCGATAAAATAAAGCAGTTAGCTGCTCTGGTGTAAACGGCTCAGTGTTAAGCACGAGTCTTCTCTCAGAATGAGAGGGGTTAGGCTAATAATCCACCATGCTGGCCTAATGCGGATTCACACGTATTGAATTAAGAAAATTCTCAGGTTTCCTCAGCAAGTTTTTCCTTCATCGTTTGAGACACGTTTTATTTAATTTCATAAAATGCACATAACGGGCTAACTTAACTCTTAGCGGTCATTTCATTAACTTTGACATATGTTAGCCACCTAATGCATAAAACTGCCATCAACAAGTAGTTGATATAAAGTATATCCTTATTCGTCTGCCTTCCGTTCTCCTTTAAAGTCTCTAGTTGTAAACAAATACTGCTTTATCTTAATTGATACTGTTTTATCTTAATTGATAGTTTAATCTTGATTTACAATGCATAAGTTGTTGGTGTACGTTATTTGTTTATTTATTACAAATCCAACGTTGTATGTAAAATAATAATTAATTAAACATGAATTAAGACTAATATACTATTTACCTTATTTAGCTAGGTTAGTATATAGCAGAGGCCGCGAGTTTTTACTCGCATGTTTTCTATTCCTGTAGGAATAGGGGGATAAAATATAGCCTATAGCACTCGCTATAATGTAGCTTTCCAACAGTAGTATCAGATCAATGTGAACAAACAGACAATCAAATCTTTTCAATTTGTAATATTACTAAAGAAGTAGATAAATAAACAATTTTACATGAATTATTTAAAGTTTATTTTACTTATATATTAAGATGCACAGTCTAAGATGGAATATTAAATATTAGTTACGAATGGTGTCTTTCCAATGCAAAATTTGATATATTATTTAAAATATAAAAAGTAGATAATTATTATCAGTACCTACTGATAAAAATTTGCGTTGCTACCATTTTTGATACGCGTGTCGGATTAAGAGTCAAATTTCTTATTGTTGTTGTGTATTCACATGTGACATAAAGTACACCGAATAATGTGAATTTCTTATTTGATTTAATAAATGATAATGTTGAAACGATTAGCATAGACATATAACATGCGACGTGCGATGTTTGCGTGCGTTGCAAACATAGCGCGGTGCATGTGATATGTGTATGGTGGTCAGAGTGTCGACGTGGCGCAGCGGCGAGCGAGCGGCGCTGGAGCGGCGGCTGAGCGAGGAGCGGCGCGCGCGCACCAACGCCGAGCACCAGCTGCTGCGCGCCAGACACGCCAACAGGACGCCCAAGTGAGTGTGTGTGTGGTGGGCAGAGTGTCGACGTGGCGCAGCGGCGAGCGAGCGGCGCTGGAGCGGCGGCTGAGCGAGGAGCGGCGCGCGCGCACCAACGCCGAGCACCAGCTGCTGCGCGCCAGGCACGCCAACAGGACGCCCAAGTGAGTGTCGACGTGGCGCAGCGGCGAGCGAGCGGCGCTGGAGCGGCGGCTGAGCGAGGAGCGGCGCGCGCGCACCAACGCCGAGCACCAGCTGCTGCGCGCCAGGCACGCCAACAGGACGCCCAAGTGAGTGTGTGTGTGTGGTGGGTAGAGCGAGGTGCGTGCGAGCGAGCGTGGCTGCGAGCAAGCGTGCGTGCGTGCGTACGTGTACGCGAGCGTGCGAACGTGGGTGCGAGCGAGCGTGCGTGCGTGCGAGCGTAGTGCGTGGTGGTCAGAGTAACGTGTTGTGGACCAGCGGCGATTTCCTCTGTCGTGACGATCTAATTAGGGGATTACGCAACACAGGGGTGTTGCGTGGGAGAGGACTTAGTTATCACAAGCAAAAAATAACACTTCGAAAATCATAGAACAATTTAATAGAAGTTTTTTTTATGGTTTAGTACGTCTGGATTGATTTTAACATTCTTTTATGTTACATTCACTGAAAGATAGAGGAGGTTATTGAGCAACATTTAGGCTACTTTTTATCCCGGAAAATCCATGATACCCGCGGTATATGTCAAAACCAGGATTTTTTCGTAGACAAAGTTGCGGGCGTCCGCTAATCTACACTATAACAAAACATAATCAAGCTTTTAAAAAAAGATTCGCTGTCTTTCTGTTTGTGTGTCTTTCTATATGTATGTCCAAACTAACCTCTGGAACGGCTCAACCAATATCACTGGAAGATAGGAGATTATTGAGCAATATTTAAGCTACTTTTCATCCCTGAAAATACATTTCCATCCGTGTTATTTGTCAAAAACCGCGGGAACCATAAATGAATCGCAAACTGACGCGTACGCAACGTATTCCAGCGGCGAGTGTGAGAACGAGTGGTGCAAGGGGCGGCGCGGCGCGCAGGAGGCGGACGCGGCGGCGCTGCGCCGGGAGCTGCAGAAGACGCGCGAGCGAGCGGTGCAGCTGCAGAAGGAGCTGCTGCAGTCCGCAGAACAGGTGAGACACTGCACTGTGAGACTGACACTTTGACACTGACGTATCACATACTAGGCACGAAGGTTGCCTGGAAGAAATTGCTACTTTTGTATGCTGATCTCTTCTTAATATGTTTTTATTTTACTTGTATTTGTCTTTGTGGTGTGCAAATAAAGAATATCTATCTACCTACCTATACTACATGGCTGGGAAAATGGCAGGAATTGGAAAGTGTTGCCCTACGAATCAGCCAAACGAAAACTGTATTATTCTTGGACTTTGGTGGCACATCCCAATCCTGCGAAATTGCCTTAAATAGTGTAACACTACCAGCTTGCTCCGATTTTCGGTAGCTTTGGTTGCTTTTTCAAAACAAAGCGACGGCAATGTGGACCGAGACGTGAAAAATAGACTGAATGCGGGATGCATTAAATGGGGACAGGTCTGAGGTGTACTTATGTGATCGAATGCCTCTTGGACTTAAGGGTAAAATATACAAAACGGTTGTTAGACCTGTCGTGCTGTATGGATCAGAATGTTGGGCGGTAAAAGGAAAGGATAGTACAAGAATATAAACAAAACATGGGGTCGCCATTCCAACATCTCAACATCTTTACAGTATTAGTATAAAATATAGTTATTTTTTTTTTTTTGCTTGGGCATCAAAGACGTTGCCGCTTTGTCCCACGTAGTGATCCAAAAGCCTCTGTTTTTAGGCCAATTGAAGGCTAAACTACCAAATAGCTTTTTAGCTTCGAGTCTAATTCTAATAAGGAGTCTTCCTTTTTAGAACTTCAAGCCCTATTAAAAGACTAGCTTTTTGAAAAGGCTCGCATCTTTAATAATAATAATAATAATAATAATTTATTTATTCATAAGAAAGTACAGAAGGTTTACAGAACTTGCTATAGACATAAAGGCTAAAAGTCTAAAAGCCCAAAGAGCTCTGAGCCCTAAAGAGTTTAGGCTTTTTTTATTGTGTAGAAATTTAGTATAGACGTCTATTATGGATGTATGGAATGTATGGTTAGCTGTGTGACGTCATTCTAAATCGAATATGGCGGACTAAATTTTTTATGCGCTCCTACAGTATGGATATCAAATTAAAGGGCTTGCTAACTCGAAAAATAATGTGACGTCACTCTAAATCCAATATGGCGGCCTTCTAAATTTTGCGAACTAATTTATTTATGCATCCCTACAATATGGGTATTGAATAAAAGGGCAAAATTTCATTATGAAATTTCTTATTCCTGCATCAAATATCAATTTTGAACGAAATTGGTGCAGGAATACGAAATTTCAAAATGGCGTCCTTTTCAAATAATAAATTACCAAACACAGGAATATCGTTAACTATCATCATACATTAATTAGTACTTAACATAATATTAAATGGCGATTTCTGCCGATTCACTGTAAACCTCGTTCCAATAAAAAGGCTGGTCTTAAACAGACCAGAGTCTAAACTACGACTACAAAACATTAAGCCCTAAAATAGGGCTCGAGTCTTAAAAAAGGGCTCGAGCCTTTTTTACGACTCGAGTCTTTTTAAAAGGCTTTCCATTCGCCGAGCTCTAAAAAGACTACCGAATTAAAAATCAGGGCTAAAGGGTTCGAGTCTTCAGGACCTCTAGACGCACTAGTCTCTTGTGATGCGTATCATACAGCACAAGTTGTTCTATAGGTGCGGTCGCTGGAGGACGCGGCGGCAGCGGGCGCGGCGGCGGCGGCGGGCGGGCGCCTGGCCGACGCGTGCGCGGCGCTGCAGGAGCGCGCGGCGCACCTCGAGCGCTCGCTGTCGGCCGAGACGCGCGTCAAGCTCGACCTGCTGTCGGCGCTGGGCGAGGCCAAGCGCCACCTCGTCATACAGGAGGGTGAGTGCACATGCATTCATTCATCTCTACCGATGTAGCGGCGTACAAGTCTAAAGTTATCTGCATACTGCACCAACCACCATCACAATTTGATAAAAGAATTTTATAATATGGTTGGACACAACATCACTTAAGATTGTAATCAAGGACACAAAGGACAATTTTCACCGAATTAGCAAGTAAATACATAACGAATTGGAAAATTCAAACACTGATTTTTCCACAGGTTTAATATCAAGGCAAGAAAAAGAAATAGAGGAACTAAAAGCTCAAATGTTGGCCGTCATGCCGACGGAGTTTGTCTCCCCGGGCGGCGGCTCGGTGTCCAAACTGCGTCTGTCGGACGGCTCGCCGCTCGACCCCAACGCGTCCGTCTACACGCCTAAACAACTGTGCTCAGACGCCTGAGCGCTCAGCCCCGAGCGCCGCTGAGCATTCGCGAACCGAACTGAGCATCTGACGTATTTAGGCTAAGAGGTGATGGGCGATTAATGCAAAGTGCTGTAATTGCTTGAAATGTGTATGTTGTCAATAAGTATATCGCTGCAAACCAAATATTGATCAACATAGAGCAGGCTTGATTCCGCGACCATTCTGATTTTGGTTTTGAATTCATCTTAAAGTGATCACATTCATACTTGGTGTGCTATAAATTGTTTTATTATTAACCAAGTGCAACTAAATATTGTTCTAAATATTTCTGCAGTAATTAATTTATATTGTGATATTAAATTTGGAAATTGTTTCACGAGTAAGTGCAACAATGCATTTTTGTACTAAGTTACTTACATATTGTCTCTTTATTACAACAATACATTCTTGTGTGCATTACTAGATTAATTCGTATAAAATGATCTTAGATATATGAATAGAAGATGCCGCGCGTTTCGTAGGAATACGGGTATAATATAGCCCATATCCTCAATAAAGGCTATCTAACATTGAAAGAATTTGTCAAATCAGACCGGTAGTTCCTGAGATTAGCGCGTTCAAGCAAATAAACAAACTCTTCAGCTATATAACATTAGTATAGATAATAACAGTGATGCGAACTCATTGTCATCTACTGTAAGTTGCTGTCATCTAGCTTGCATTTACCCGAATGTTACACAAATACATACGAGTACAAGCACTTTAAACAAATCGTCCGTCACCTCTTGGCCTATCCGCCACAACAAAACCGCCTTCCATACCGATCTTTGTATGCGTATCGCTGATCTCAATCGTTTAATTTTTTTTTTGTTCTCTATTCGAACTAAATGTTTAGGAATAACTGATAACTTTATTTTTGTTACTTAAGTTACTGTTAAGGCAGTGTTTTATTTGTTTCAGACAGTATTCAAATGTATAGTACTGAACCATAAACTGGGAAAACTATTTTTATATTTAGGTCCGTGTTAAAAAAAAATATAAAAGATAATTCTAGAGAGTTACAGTCAAACTAAGTGATATCGGTATTTTTTTACATGCTTTATGTAACTATGTATGTAAGAAAATCTTGGAATCTTAATTTTACCCATTTCCCGGTCTTCGATTAGGATGAATTTTTGCACACGCTTTGAGTTCTGAGTGCCTAGTGGGAGTTTTCTATATTTTCATACTGTTACTATCGCGTTAACGTTAACATAAATTTATATGGAATTAAAAGAGTTGTGCAGTAGTGCCACTAGATGGCGCTGTTTCAATTCCTTACAAATTTGCGTTTACGTTAACGCGATAGTAACAGTATCAAACTGCCACTAGGCCCTCTGATGACAATACATGACTAGCTAAGAAATGTCATTACAAATCCAATATGGCGGCCTCCCCAAGATGGCGGACTGGCTGATTGAAATCCACCCCCATTATATGGACATCAAATTAAAGGGTTTGCTGTCAGGAATACGAAAAAAATAGTCACGTGACTTAAATGCAATATTTGTAATTTTAGTGCTAAAAGCATGTTTTTCAGTTTTTTAAACTATTCAAAGTTTTGGTTTAGTTGTGTACAGGTATTATTACATGTGATACTAAATGCTGCAGAATCAATTATCACGATCCCGATTAGGAACAGCGTGGTGGGCATAGGTCCCTCTTGTTGGATAAAGAAGTCATGTATAAAATAGGCTATATCGCTATAAATAATGATAATGTAAACTTTTACATTTACACTCAAAAAAATTATTGAGTATTAAGTCATAAATACTTTGTCTAAAGCAGTTTAAAAAGTAAAACCAAAAATCTAAGCAAACAATTTCATTGTATCTTGGATTTATAGTATAACTTTTAAGTACTGTCTGAAAAAAAAATCGTCTGTTAAACGCCCATACAAATATCGGTACGACTGGAGACCTGAATACGTGTGTTAGTTTTGTAAACTGTACGTACTATAGAAGATATCTGTGCCCTCACTACGAGAGCTACACGTGGTATACCAAAACACATAGTAAATTGAACCTTATGTTGATTGTCTTAAAGTTCATATTTGCCTGTCCAACTATCGCCGCTAGAAAACTGTAGCACTGAATTTACGACTCTAAAATAAACAGCATAAGTTGCATTTTACTATGTTATTTGGATATGCATTTTACCTTATGTTGGTTGTCTTAAAGCTCATATTTGCCTGTCCAACTATTGCCTGTAAAACTGTGGCACCGAATTTAAACTCTGAAACAAACAATATAAGTTCTATTTTACTATGGTCTTTAGTTATTCATAAATTGTAGAGTTTTTCGTACTGAGGGCGTGGACCGTTTATTTTTTCATCATTGAAATATTTGGATTAGAAAACTTGTGTACCTTTAGAGCCTTGACACACTATGATATAATTGGGCCCACTCTTCAGAACGATACAGAAATGAAAAATGTACTAAATTTCTTGTATTTTTTACTAAATTACTCCATTTGAATTTTAGAGGAAATTATATTGGCCAACAGGGAAAATAACATGATTTCATTATTTTTATAATAGTGCGTATTTCACTGATTGACATGGGTTGCCAGCTGTCTTTGTAAACGCGCACTGTCTTTGAATATCAATGTCATCGGTTACGTTTGACGTTGTAAGTTAATTCTATGTATTACCTTTGTCAAACTGACAGTTTTCCTAGAGATTTTGACAAAATGTGTCAAATTAATGTCAAATCCCTAGAAAAACTGTCAGTTGGACATAGATAATGCAATGAATTTAATGTCAAACGGATCCAATCAAGTTGTGCAAATGCACCTTTAACAAGCAATTTAGCTGATTTATTGACTGAAAATTGGAATTAAAATCTCCTTATATCGTATAAATATTTTTAACTTGAGTTTGTATGGAGAATGGGTTTCTCCTTTGATTTGGTTTCCATCATTTAGCTTATATTCTAACTGCAGATTGTAACACTAAAAGGAAATTAAGGCTGAAACGAAATTTCTTTGTAGGACGTCATATTTATGTATTATCCTTATCTATACTTAAATTTCAAGTTGGAAACCGTATTCAAATTTTCTGAAATGCCCTAAACACAACAATTTGTCAAATACTCTGTGGTTAACTTATACCAAAAGTCCTCTACAGTCTTAAAATACAAGCACACAAAAATGACAAGACTTATAAGTGACATTATTCAAGGCCATGTCTTTTTTTCTTTACAAGTTAGACTACAATATCACCTGATAATACGTGATGATGCAGTCCAAGATGGAAGCGGGCTAACTTGTTAGGAGGAGGATGAAAATCCACACGGTTTCTACACGACATCGTATAGGAACGCTAAATCGCTTGGTAAGCCTATGCCGAAGCCAAAATCTTATATTTATCTTCATTTTTCTGTTTGTGTTGCAATCTCCACTAGTATATAAGCTTGATAGTGCTCATTAAACAGTGAACTTTTTGCGTTATAATATATTGTAGTGTGTTGAGTTTATTAGCTAGCGGTGATTGATAAAATTACTTACTGCATTGATAGATAAAATTATTTACCTGCTAAATCTATTGAGGCAAAGCATATTGAAACGTTTGCCATTTCTTAGGTCCGCCATTTTGAAGTAATACAAAATTTTCAAAGTTTCAATGACGGAATTTAATTTTTTTCCAAATAGGTCCTTCTAATTAGCAAGTTACATTTGTGCCAAATTATTAATACGCAACCTTTTGACCTTGAAAAGGTACCTGACCAGTATGACTAATAGACGAACTGTAATTGGAAAATGTAGTAGCTTTTCTATATTTAATAGTCATAATGGTTATAAATGCTGAGCTAAATGATCTATAGATTGATCTACAACTGTCCATTTAACTCCAATACTTGTCGGTACAGCAGCAGTTTCTTTTTCTCCGGCCTTACAATGAAATGCCCTAGATGG
This sequence comes from Bicyclus anynana, assembly GCF_947172395.1. NCBI lineage: Eukaryota > Metazoa > Arthropoda > Insecta > Lepidoptera > Nymphalidae > Bicyclus > Bicyclus anynana. Next base: position 13,963,405 of record NC_069101.1, read on the forward strand.
AGGTTGCGTTTATACACCGTGAAGTTTCCTTCGCCTTAAACCAAAATCCCACACAATATACCCGCTGTATATTAATCTTAAAAAAAGAAAGTACCTACAATTCAAGAAGTTACAATTGTAACAAACTTTCAAAAATCGATCATCATTAAAACATCCTGTGTTTTCCTAACATATTAACGCTGGACAATTACATAGAGGTCAATTGCCTCTATGCAGGTTTGCTCAGATCTTCGTCCCGGAGCTTAAAGTTGAATCGTTGAACATGTGTTCACTAACAGTGGAATTCATAGACGTTGCAGGGGCACCCCCAGGTGATCATTTACCCGCTGAGTGTTGAATTGTCAAACAGTTTAAATTCGACACTCAGCGGGTGAACAATCCTCTGGGAGCGCCCTCACAACGTTTATGAACACCAATGTAGGTCCACAGTGCCTACACTAAAACATAACATAACATAAACATACAAAAGTTTTTCCTACTAAGCGTATTGTATTCATGGTGAGACAGACAAAATATAAACGTAGGGAACTATGGTGAATAGTATAAATCCACGGTTTCTAAAAATGTAGAAAAGCCCTGAAAATTCAATGAAGTGGTATTACTAATTTACATACATAACATGGTAGACATTATTTTAGAAGTTCGTTCTACTCAACTTTTGAACACCTGTTATTAGTCTGTTTTTTTTTAGGTATACAAACGTACTCTTAAGCCAGCATAATTTTTGCATAATATTGTTTTTTATTTTTTTTGACTTTTTTGATACGTTTTAGGTTAATTGAAAACCATTCTGTTGAGTGCAAACTAAGACTTACTAAACTAAGTTATCAGAAGTTAAGATAGCAATATTATTATTATAATTAAATTGTTATTTGTTTAGATATTGGTGATTTTATCAATCCACGCACACTGATTACACTATCCTTCCATTCTTTTAATGTCGTTTTTGAATGCAGAAAGTTATCCATTTTCGCAAAAATTTATTCAAAATATTTATTAAGGTATTGTGTCAATAGTCCAAATTTCAATTTAAAGAAAAACAGTCATGGACTATTATATATTTGAAATAAAATTATTTTTGAATTTTGCAAACGTTTTGCATTATTAAAAACGGCACACACAGCTGCTGCATCCAATAAGAGACGTGTTCTTTTTAAATTTATGTGATATATTGTACAAAAATGAGATTGGATCTGACTCTTCTTGTATTAAATTATATTTTATTGACGTTTTTGTCCTAATGTGACGTTTTAAGCGTAGCGTCTTTTAGTCATTCATTACTTTAACATATTAAAATGTGCGTTTGTAAATTTAGGCTAACAATATTTTTTTCAGTTATATATTATCTGTTATATCTACAATTTTTGGTAAAAAAATAAGATAGGCTGTCTTCGGTTTTGTATTAAAAAAGTGATTGTTGTGAATTATTTTATTAAAATCAACAACAACAGTGTATTTTGATTTCTGTTAGAGAAAAATTTATTCATGTTCAAAAAGTATTAATCTATCGAGCTTAGTTGAATAGTAATTGAAACCATGGCGAGACGCTACGCTGGTTTTCTTGTTGAATATGAAAGATGATTTTAAAATAATCCGACACGAAACTTTTGACAGTTATTAAACCATGACAGTAGAGTTGTGTTTGTTGTGATTTGTAAATGACTTCCATGGTATAATTAATAATTTACTTCATTTTACTGTTATATGGACTATTCATAAATTCTACAAAGTTAAGTAATTTTGTGAATAGTCCAGCTCTGTACCTACTCGTATCCCATTCTATGTGTGTATTTTAATAAACCTAACACACATAATTAACTGATAATGATAAAACATGAAAGTAAATGTCAAACCAAAATACGAATATAAATAATTTCTGATGGCAGGCGCAATTTATATTTTGCTGCAATTTATATATCAATATGAAAATAAAAAAAAAACAATTTAGTCAGTTAAAGCTAATTACAGTTAATCATTTACATACAATCCATAAAGTTATCATGCACATTTTTAATTATGTTAATTTGGCCAACTTGAAATCAAGAAATGAGTTTTAATATAAAAATTGTCATTTCTTTTATAAGTATAAATGTTTGAAAAAGAATTAATAAATACATCAATATGGCATTTAAGTTCTCATTTTCAAAATGCAGCATAGGTATACACAGTAAACTGTATGTTTAATGATTTTCATGTTGATATATGTATTTACAAATGTTGTTTGGTTGTGTCTTGTTTTATTAGATATTAATTTAGTTCATTACGTCGGAGTCACATAATACTTCCACTGTTGTCTTCTCTTTTTTTTAACGTTTACAAAACTCCTGTTGCATTTACATCATAGTACAAGTACAATATTACTTTTAAAATTCATAATACGTATGTTTCAAAAGAGTGAGATTGTCTATGGTCAAAGGTGGGTGGACTATTCACTTAATTCATTTGTTTTGATTTTCGCTTTTGCATCAGTGATTTTCTCAATTGTTTTTCAACACTAGAAAGACGGAAAAATATTCTTACCAAGAAAAACGGGTAGCGGTCAAAAGACACTTCATCGTAATAGCATTTTATTTATGAGTATTTGATTTCAAATAAATTTATCATCTTTAGAAAATGCTTGTTATTAATAAGTAAATAGTTGAATTTAATTTATTAATTTTGTAATAACATCGTTTGTAACAAGTTTAACTCATATTATTTATTTAGAACTAGCGAACCCCCTACGATTTCTAACAAAAACTTCAAAATCGGTCAAAAGACCCGCGACAGTCTTTCTAGTGTTAAAGATAAAACGATTCATTTCAACATAGAAAAAAATAAGTTTAAAATAAAAATACCTGCTGTTAGTTTTTGTAATTTTCGAATAGTCCACCCATTTTATTTTACTAGGCAGTTCCACTTTAATCTGTTGTAACGAGTACATTATTATACATACATAATCATAACGCACACCGGATTCGAAATGACATCGGAAATTTTCAACCGTTGTATTTAAAAAAAATGAGATTGTGTTGTTGTCAACAAACTCTAGTCGTTTGAAGGCCGTTTACATTCGCCCGTTACGTTATCGGAAGGTCGTGCCATGTTTTAAATGTATTACTGTCGCGGTGTAAACGTGCTTCGAAATTTTCTATGTATCCTAGGTTTTTTAGAATTTAATTTTATGATTACCTACATCAGAATGCGCACTGCCTCCGAAGTCAAACTTCCGTACAGAGGGACATTTTGTTTATACAATTCATTTACACCGGTCGGTTGTTTTTGTGTTTAACAAAAAAAAATCAAATAAAACTGGGGTCTTTTTTTGGAAATCTGATTATTTATTTGTATGACTAAAAAGGAACTCCAGATATAACCCACCATGCCACTCCAATTTGTCAAAGTGTACCTATGTATGAAATTTTTTTTTATACAAACGCAACCGACCGGTGTACTAAATTATATGTATAACTACTGGTTGTATGTTTTTATTCGTAAAAAAAATTGCGGTCATGAAGTACTTAAACTAGATTTATATTTGGACGCGATTTATGGCACCTCTGCAAAGCCTCAAATCACACTATGCGGGTAGAGTAAAAAAAATATATTCAGTCGAAAATTCTACCTTTTTACACTGTAAATATTTAATTTGACTCTACATGTGTGATGTAACTTTATAGTGTTTCTACTTTCTGAAGACTGTTTCGATTTGGATGTAATGTGTGTAATAAAATAAGGAGTACAAACAAAATTTTGACAGGCTTGTTTTGCAAAAACAGGAACATCAGCAGTGCAAAACATAACAAAAAATCCCATATTCGCCTCATTAGTGAGCACGAGTCTCCTCAAAAGGAGAGGGGTTGAGCTAATCTACCACGCTGTCCCACACACACATCTTCACAGCTATCTGAGAATTTTCACGATGTTTTTTTCTTCATCGTAAAACTATATTAGGCATTAAATTTCATCATCTGTGAGTGACTGATTAGTAAAGTTTCGATGTCATACGTCCTGTTTCACTATAAATAATTTAACAACGTTAAAAAAGTTGACGTTCCTTTACGTTACACACACAAACACTGTAAAATTACTACTACATACAAAGGCAAACAGTCTTCCGAGAGTAAAAAAACTATAACAAATGTCTGTATTAGGACTATTTTTCGAACACGGAGTCGAGATAATGTGATAGGTGACGATTTTCTTGAACAATACTCTGTTGACGGCGCGACTGGTTGGTACGAGCTGTTGGCTGATCTGAATGTTCACTAGTGAAACGTAAGCGACAATGTTTGTTTGTATTATAAACGGATGCTGTAACAGCAATAAAAAAATCAGACTTGACTTGTCTTTTATTCCTGGTCCAAGTTGAAAATCAGCAATATTTGCTTGGTTTATAATGCTGGTTGGTTTATAAAGCTGTTGTGACTTGTGTTGTAGGTCTTGAAGGCGAGGACACTGCACAGGGCTGACTATGAATATTTCAATTACTCTTAATTGTAAAAGAGCAGAAATAAAAAAATTAGCATTACTGTTCATGAATTTTGGACTGTCTCCTGCAGTGTGAGCTGTAACTTGGTAAGAGTAAAACAATATAAGTATAATAAAATAAAACAAGGTATATTTTATTCAATTTTAGTTTAATTATTAAAACAAAAAAAATAACATTACTATTTATATTATTATTTATCTTACTTGCAAAACACAGATCAGGGAGCCTATTAAGATATATGTACCATTTAAACAGGGGCGTAGCTACAGCCGTGTATCAATGATACGGGGCACCTTAATTAGTGTGAAAGCAAAAATTTAATCCCTTACTTAATCTGCTGGTCCAGATGAAAAAAACACAGACCTCTAAAGAGATTTTCGGTATTCGCCGCTCGTCTATTGGGGCCCCCAACTAATTTTCATACAGGGCCCCTCCAAGGCCAGCTACACCACTGCACGCATTGATCGTTCGAAATCGTTTTTAATCGTATTTTCGTTATAGTGGTCATCTAACATAGTTATTGCAACGGAATCACTATTTTAGAAATACCTTGATTTTAACGATCATCCAACATGGTCATTTCAAAGAAATCAATACTAATATTTTAAAGAGGAAAGATTGTTTGTTTGTTTGCATTGAATAGGTTCCGAAACTACTGAACCAATTTGAAAAATTTTTTCACTGTTGGGAAGCTACTCTCCCCGGGTGCTATAGGCTATATTTTATCACCGTACTAGTAGTTCCTGAGATAAGCGCGTTCAATCAAAAAACAAACTCTTCAGCTTCATAATATTAGTATAGATTCCCACGGGTACGGGAACCACGCGGGTGAAAAAGCGCGACGCATAAAAAAAATTAATAAATACCAGTTTTACAATTTACATAAAATGATGATGGCAACTGATTATTTTAATGGTAGTTACACCAAGATACATAACCCTGTCGGTAAAATTGTAGAACTAAATGTTGTAATAACCCAGGTAATGCATTTATGTAGGGTATGCATTATACGTACAAATAGTACAGAATGGAAAATCCCTTCTCCAATACATGGTCATATTGATTCCTCAGGGTAGGCAGTGCATTTTAGCATCTATAAAATGCACGCCACTGTCTACGCCCCCTGTTACGGAAACCATATTTAGCCGTAGGTTTTGGTGATTACCAATACCATCAGATGACGTTCAACGGATTCACCGTGCTGGTGCCGGGTCCATCGCGTGGTAGAGAAAAACTCCGAGCCGAGTCCTGGACTTGTGACTACAGGATTATGTTTGCCAGACAACCGTAATTGGAGCAACATGGTAAGTCTATGCTCCACATCCCCTCTCTTGTAAAAAAGGGAGGTCATCCCTTCTCACAGGAGAGGATATTTTCTTTTTTTTCTAAATGGGCTGTTAAAACTGGCTGATAAAGAGGATCAAAAGTGAAACACATCACATGTTACAGAGCCTCAATAGCTCAACGGTAAGAGTGGTTGGACTTATCACCGAGGGTTAGTGGTTCGATCCCCGCCCTGTTGGTCTATTGTCGTACCCACTCCTAATACAGTCTTTCCTGACTAGTTGGAGGGGAGAATGGGAATATTGGTCATATTGACAAATATGGCAAATATATTTTTTAAGAAAAAAGAGAAAAGATATTGTGATCGCGTAAGACCCTACAATTGCCTGACGCGAGTTGAGTGTGCATTTGAAGTTTTATTCCAATAACAGACTGACCACTCATACATTGATTATGCTATAACTTTCATAGCAATTGGACAAAAGAGAAAGCTATATAATAATCAAATCAAAATTATCTTGTTATCCTAGGCTGCTGCCATATTTTAGATATACTTTTAATTTTCATATGTTTACTACAATGTATGTACAAAAAGTTTAGATGAATTAATTATTCGTCTAACTAGTGACAGAGTCAGTGTTACATTGATCTGACAATTCAGCGAGCCGTGCTCTGCTAACAAGATTTTGTATTTCCAGTTGTAACGCCAATGCCCTTTGTAAGTCCATACTTCTTAGTTGTGAGGCAACAAACTTGCCGTAAATTTCAAATTCATCATCTCTCACTGTAGCTTCAGTATTGGTATTCTCTGTTACATTTATATCTGACACACTGACGTCGGTGCTGGTTCTTTTAAAACTCTTTTGACGTCTGTTGCGTAAATTTGATTCTTTTGTAGGGTCACATTCAGGTTTAATTATCATGACATAATCATTGGCTCTGTTTGATTCAAACGGGTCACCAGAGTCATTGTCCATTGTGTCCAAAGCCCAGGCTCTTGGGCTGTCCTCATCTGTTCTGTTTGATTCCTGAAATAAAATTATCATAATATAATTTACTAATATCCTTTATCCCTTGAAACTTATTGTTGACTAGCGGACGCCCATGTCTTCGTCTGCGTGAAAATCGATGTAAACTTTCAACTACCCCAACCCTACCCCTATCCTACCCTACACTACATTACCCCTACCCCTCAAATTTTTTAACCTTCTCCTGACAATAACAAACACATCAAAAAAAATTGTGAAATTGGTCCAAACATTTTATACTATAGATGTGTTACATGACTCAATGAAATTAAGACAATTAGCTGCTGTTGTTCACCTACATTTGGTGCTCTGGTGACATATCTCTATTATAAAATCTTTGGTTTTATCTAGTAAAATTAATGGCTGCTTTCTATAAAAGTGTTGAGTTTAGACTCCAAAACCTCTCTCCTAAAAGAAGACGGGCTTGTAGGTCCAGCATGCATCTATTGCAGTGGGCCGAAAAAGAGAACAATATATTATCAATTAGATGCCGCCACTCTACAATGCTCTCTCTGCCTCCGATTCCGGAGGGTGTGGGTTTGAATCTGGTCCAGGGCATGCACCTCCAACTTTTCAGTTGTGTGCATTTTAAGAAATTAAATATCACGTGCCTCAATCGCTGAAGGAAAACGTCGTGACGAAACCTGCATACCAGAGAATTATCTTAATTCTCTGCATGTGTGAAGTCTGCCAATCTGCATTGGGTCAGCGTGGTGGACTATTGGCCTAACCCCTCTCATTCTGAGAGGAGACTCAAGCTCAGCAGTGAGCCGAATATGGGTGGATGACGACTCTACAATGTCTTTCTCTTCGCAGATTAGGACATGGTGCATCTTAACCCTATTGACTAGCAAGTTGGTCATAACAAGTATCAATAGGTCTAAATCCCACTACAGTTATTCTATTGTTATTATCATAAATCTAGTCAAATATGATTATTCACCTCCAAAGATTCATAATTGTCAACGCTCTCCATATAATTGCGCCAAACGGCGAACCATTTCATAGCGGGAATGTAATCGATCCTCTCCTTTATTTTCCTAATTTCTTGCCAATATGTTGATTTCAAATTCTTTATTTTTATTCTCAATTCAGCAAGCGTTAGTTGAATGCCAGTGCATTGATAAAATTCGTTGATCACAGTTTTGTATGCGACCAGTCTACGTTGATGCGATTTGTATTCCAAATGCTTTGTATTCCATAAATGTTCGTGTTTAAAATATATTTTTACAAATTGATATGTTTCCTTTTCACTAAATCTCTTTTTTAATCTCATATTTCTATACTTCGGTATCACACAATAATTAATATTCTTCCACCACAAACAAAAAAATCAAATTATCAAACCTAACACCAACAAGAACAACCAAACCACAGATTAACCAAACTTTGTCACAAACGTCAATGTCAAATATAAAGTCAAACTCACACCACAGACGACAAATGAACTGACTCACACTTCTGACTTCAACTTCACCACAGAGTACTTTTTATTTTTACCCGACAGCAAGAAGGGTTATGTTTTTCGCGCGTATCTTGTGTATGTAATATTCTTTATTACCTCATATCTTCCAAACCACTGAACGGATTTACGTAATTAGGATATCGTTAGATTTGTCTCAATAACCCAAGTGTTCTTAGATAGGTGAAACTAAAAAAAATAACAAGACGACTGTAAGACGCTTTATTAACTCGAGGTAAGATTTTTTTTTTTTGTAATATTACAATATGGGTATCAAATTCAAGAGCTTTTTGTGAGGATTCTAAAATGGTATATCATGGCCATGTTTGAAAAAAACTACAATTAGAAAAACGTTATTTATTAGTTGTCTAGAAGTTATAAAATAGACTAAATTGAATATATTGATTATAAAAATAGGCTAAGTGCGAGCCGGATTCGCCCACCGAGCGTTCCATAGAATTTTTATATTTGCTTAAACCTCGGTTGGACGTATAAATTATCGTACTTTGTAATAAACGTAATAAATAAATCCGAAGTTAACCATCTATCGTCACTAAAAAGTGTGAAATAAATAAATTAATTAAACAAATAAAAAAACCCGACTGCACAAAGTATAAAAAAACTGAAAAGAAAAAACAAGCTCAGTCCAGAAGTGAAGAAAGCAATAATTAGAAAACAGTCGGGACCTTAGATATTGAATAGAATGATTTTCTTCTACATTATTTAATAGGTCCCGACTTTTTTCTAATTGCTTTCTGAGTTTGTTTTTTCTTTTCAGTTTATTATTATTATTATAATAAGCCATACACAATAAAGTAAAGTAAATAAATTATCAGCGCTTTGCTTGTCATCTCAATAATGTCTGTTTATTATTATTATTGCACTATGCACCTACTAGCATTAGCTTGTTTTGATAAATAATTTAATATAACAATATAAATTACTACTACTAAATATCCAGAATCTAAAGTACTTTAATGCTTTGGAGATGTATTGTCCAGTATAGGTTGCACAACAGTATATGAGTGCTACGTTTTAAACTGTCTTTTATTTGTCTGGTGGTGGTGATGGAAGTGCTATGAACACTGTACTGTACTAAAGTTTTAAATTTATTTATTTAACACTAAACACTGCTAATGTCAGATATCCTAGCTTCACTCACTAAACTCTGTATTTCTAACTGAAGTCTCAAAGCTTTCTCCAAATTCATTTTCCTTAATTGGGAAGCTATATATTTGCCGTAAATATCAAATTCATCCTCTTGCATTTCCGTTCCATTTTCTACATCTTCTGATTTTTTTATAAAACTCTTTCTGAGTTTTGACTTCTTACTCTTAACTCTGTTAGATTCTGGAGATGAGGATCTTTCTACCTTAATTTTTGGTGATGATTCATTTTTGAAAACAACAAAATCATCTTCTGAATTTGTTACAAGAGGATCAGGATTTAAGTCTTCATCTATATTATCACTGGGGTCTTGATTGACCCATAAAAGTACATTGCTTGATGAGTCTACTTCTGGGGTATCTTGGACCTGGAATGAGTGAATGTAGTTCTTATATTAAACTTGATATGATAGAAGTTTTAAATGGAAGCAGGCATTACTTTGCAGGAGTTTATTAAGTATCTTTATGAGATGTTAGCTCAACAACTTTCAATTGTAATTTTTGAGTCCTCCTACTTACTTCCTACTAATATTATAAATGCAAAAGTTTGTATGAATGTTTGGATGTTTGTTACTCTTTAACGCTTGTAACTATTTGACTGATTTGGCTAAAATTTAAAATACATAATTTAAATGAAATTTAATAAATACCCTGGATTACTAGATTAACATATAAAGGTTGCCTGAGATTTGCAAAAAACTGACATAGAGTCTACATGGTTTGCTACTTTGCATTCATAAATGTTTTGCACTTCACATTAAGTGGAAAATTATAAGGCATCACATCTAGGAGTAGTAAAACATAGTTGTCAATCATGCCTTGACTTTTTCAACTGGTGGCAGAAATAAGAAAGGACGGGCATTGCTATGAACATAAGAAACTTGACTTAAAGTGTTTTCCAGATAGCATGGGTACAGTGACAATTCGTTTCACTCTTGAAGGTTTCCCGAGAATCACAATAACAGTATGTATTATGATCATCATACAGGTGACTGTCACTGTACCCAGATAGCATCTGAAAAACACTTTAGTGGTAGAAGAAAGCTTTTTATAAGGCCTAGGTCCTTTGATTTTCTAATATGATTAATGCATTGTTTACAATAGAACGATAATTCTTTTGTAGGCATGTATATTGGTCATTTAACTCTTTATTAACAACTGGCCTAATTTGGATGATATTTTGTAAATATTGTCCAAACATACATCTTAACTGATTCTAATTGGAATTTAATAAGACTTTTTCATTCTTAAAATTATGTTTTTTTATGTTTGTGGTCGTTTTATTTAATATTTAAATTAAGAAACTACATTGATTTTTTTTTAATTCAAAATTCATTATGATTTCCACTACGCTGTTTGTCATGTCATGGTTATTTTGTTATGGTGATAAGTAAAGTCGAAAACTTACAATTAAAGCTTCAATTCAATAGATACAGTAAAATACGTACATTGTAAGAAGATAAATGTCGATTAGTTGGAACATGTTTTAAACATCGATCCATTTCATTGAACCAAATTAGAGACGGTTCGTAGATGCAGTCTGGGGTAGATTTCTGTAGTATTTTGTGCACTTGTTGTATGTATGTAGTCCTTAAATTCTTAATTTTCATTTTAACTTCCGGTACTGTGAGGGGTTTTATAGAATTGAATTCAGAACATATTTCAGAATAGGCCTTATCCCTCTGTAGTTTCAATTTGTAACTCGGGTTGTTAGGATTCCAAAGGCATTCGTGTTTTAAGTAAAGTTTTACGAATTCAAGCGTGGCTGCTTCACTCCAGCGCATTTTTTCATTCAAAAATTAATTACTTTTACACAAAAATTAAAATAATTTCTAATAAATTGCATTTGTTTGCGAATTTACGAGTTTGCTTGACAATTGACATTCGTCTTTTTGTTTTACTCTTTGTTTATATTAAATTCTTTTGACGTTTACATTAGGGCTCTGAGTTCTAGCCCTTTTTATTACTCAGACGAATTAAATAAGGACCTGCCTCGCTAGACCTACCCCTCTGTCAAATTAAAAGATTAACGTTCTAACGCGTTCATTTTAACTGCTTCAATAGAATCGATGTTGCATTGTTAAAATCGTTTTCGACGTGTAAAGAACTCCTTAAAAATACCGGTTTATGTGTATTGGATAGCAAAAAACGGTTATTAAAGATGAAATTACGTCTCATTTGTAAGTATTTCTAACATAATACCTAATATAAAAATTTGTATCAAATGAAAAAAAATGATATCTAAATTTTAAAAGAATCGATTCTTCAGCCGGAACAGCAAAAGAGCAAAAGAATTACACGTGTCTGTATTGAGACTAAGATCCGGCTTACGAAATATATACCCTCATCTGTTACTCCTTTAGGGGTTGGCCCTTGACCACAATCTCATAAGCCATCCTTGTTCTTTTCACTACACGTAATTTAAGTTAGAACGCGATAGAGACGTCTCTACAAAACAATATAGTCTAAATTATGCAAACGTAAGTAGCTCGACTCTAGGAGTCGAGTCAACAGATAGGCGCAAAATAGCCCTCGACTGAACAGAATGATGATACAATCTAAGATGGAAGCGGGCTAACTTGTTTGTAGGATGAAAATCCACACCCCTTTCGGTTTCTACACGACGTCGAACCGGAACGCTAAATCAGATAAGGGTCTTTAAATAACATTAATTGTTTATATCTGGCAACTACAAGTTGCAGTGTAAAAGCAGGCAACCTTTAGGCAAAGGAAAGTATAGTTTAGATAAAAATATATAAAAATTTAGTTTTAGTCGATACACTGTTAATTCTATGGCTGAAACCCATAAAAAAAAATGTAACACTAACAACAATTACGTAAATAATCATACTCACCAGGCGCAATTTTACTGGGCAACCTATTTGCAATGGGTCAATGTGAATATTTTCTATTATTTATTTCTCATACCAAATAAATATTCTTTTAAACCTACCGTACTATTAGGGACACAAAATATTTTAATCCCTCAAAAAATGACAGACAATTTTGTTCGTGAATTTGGGTGCAATAGCGATACTAATCACTTAATTCGGGGAGGGAATATTCCAACTATTAGAAATTAACGGAATTCATAATAGTCATGGGAATGACTATAATTTGTTAAGAAATAGGTATGTACTTACAATAATTCTAATTCCCATTTTCCCATTCCCACCTCTCCAACCAAATCTCAAAGTTCTCAAACTCACACATATAGGAACAACATACTTGTTTGCTACAAAAGCAATCAATTCAATTATAATTTATAAATAAAACAATATTATTACAATACATAATTATAATTAACTAACATTAGGTAATAAGTATGTATGCATTCAGGCTATATTACTTAATTATGAGTAAAACAATATATTATTATAATGTTTTTTTTGAATTACATAATATGTTGAGAAATAAGTAAATAATCGTGAAGTCTCCATGGTTTGAACTGGTTTTAGTTTTATTTTCTGATCACAGATAAACACAGAAGAGTAATAAACAATAAAAGTTGTTTAATTTATAGCTTTTTTTAGCTTTTAGTCTGTATCTGATATCCTGGCCTCACTCACTAAAGTCTGTATCTGTAACTGCAGTTGCAAAGCCTTCCGCAAATCCATTCCCCTCAACTGAGTAGCTATGTATCTGCCATACATATCAAACTCATCATAGCGTTTCCTTAAACAACTAGAGTCTTCAGAATTTAGGACCAAAAGTCTTCTGTGTTTCAATCTTTTCTTCTTTATTTTCTTGCTAGATAGTGTGTAGGGCATTCCCAACTTGATTGGGGTTAAGGTTCCCCCATTGAAAGAGTCTATATCTTCATCTGATTTTGTAACAAGCAGATCCGATGTGAATTCATCGTCACTGTTGTGTAGATTTATCCACATACAACTTGAGTCTGCCTCTGATGCTTCTTGAGTCTGAAAAGTTGAAAAATTATTGAGTATTTTTTAAAGTATTAAGTCCACTCAATGTTAAATTTTTTACAATAATTAAAGTTGATGACAACTTCTATTTTCATCTTTTATAACAGAGCAACACTTCTCTGTGCTGTTTAATTCCACTATTTTACACTTGTCAACTAACTTTGTGCCTATAACATATCTAATTCAAATTTGAACTGAACAATGAAGTTGTCATGGTAATGAGCGAGTTCACAGCCCTGCAACTTTATAGAATGCAGTATGTAGGTACATAAAATGTTATTATACAGATAAGATAAATGCAAAAGCGTAATACTAACATCAGTAGATGAAAGTCCGTTGGTATGAATAACATCTTTCAGACACCGATCCATCTCATGGAACCAAAATAAAGACGGCTCGTAAATACAGTCGGGACTGGACTTCTGTTGTATTTTGTGCAACTGCTGGATATATGTCGTTCTCAAAGTCTTAATCTTCAGTTTCACCTCCGGTATTGTGAGGGTTTTTATGTGGTTAAACTCTGAAATTATTTCAGAGTAAGCTTTATCCCGATGATGTTTAGACTTGTAGCCTATGTTATGGGGATTCCAAAGGCATTCCTGTTTTAAGTAAAGCTTAACGAATTCAAGCGTTGCCTCTTCACTCCAACGCATTTTTAGTTAAATACGTTGAATTCACTTTGCCGATAGTAAATTAGTAACTATTGTGGAAAACGGAAAAAAACTATACTGCCAGGGAATTGGGAAATGTAAAAACAAAACCACAGAAAACAAAAACAAATACAGAATAAAGATGTTTAATTATATAGGCACTTGCCAAAGAGTAAAAGTATAACGATATTTGCAGAACTAAAACTCAGAGCAGACCATGAGGACCTGCATTCACACTGCCACAGACGAAAAATATTTTTTTATTTTTTGTTAAATTACTTACACAGTGAATATGCTTTTAGATAGAGTCTGGCTAATGAAAGTAGTGACTGAAATAGTCCGCCAAATTTAAAAAATCATTTAAGCAATTTAAAAAATCATGCGTTTTCATAATTTGTTTAAATTACTCTTTTGTTTGTGAATCTATAAACAATTAATGATCTATATACAATTAAATCAAATAATAAGTCACTACATAGTTTTTCGTAAATAAGACATAGATTTACGATTCGGTACAAGTACATTATAATTCTATGAATTATGATCACATATTTCAACTCAACGAAATGATCTTGACTACGTCATTTTACATTATATGGTGTGACTTTTTTGTTTAACGATCATCTAACATGATTATTTCAACGAAATTACGAAGTAACTGAATTTTGTTAAAATAATCTTACTACTTGCTACTACCACTTCTATACTGCTGCCATAAAAAAAAATCATTTATTTTATCATTGATACCGCTGATACGGTGGTAGCTACCGTGGCAGCCCATGCTTGGAGGCCATTGGATCTTCCATCAAAACACAGAAAGTAAAAGTAAAAGATATAGGTAATAAACTCGTATGATCAAACTTGACGTCTCAAAAGTGCTTGACTAAGCTTAAAAAAGAAAAAAAAGTGTGTCAGCTCCGTCGCACGAATGGAGTTTACTCTTTTCAATAGCAACGCCTGAAAAGTGAAAGGTGCGCAACCGAGGTGCAGCGCTGCGTGCGCGTCCGCCAACAGCGTGCACGTGCGTGCGGACGCGCTAGGCATGTGCACGCTATGGCGGCTACGTACGGTGAAAGGTGCGCAGAATAGGTTGCGCACAAAAAACGTACCGAGGGGTATAAATGAAAAATCGATTGTTAAGGAGTAAACTCCAATAAGTTATGAAATGACATGCGTTACGTTTTTTGTGCGCAACCTATTCTGCGCACCTTTCACCGTGCGCTGTGCCGCCAACAACTTGCACATCGCACCCATGTGCACGCTGTAGGCGGGTGCGCACGCCGCGGCCTGCTGCACCTCGGTTGCGCACCTTTCACTTATAAGGCGCGAGTATTGAGACGTGCTTCGAGCTAACTTTTTGTTTTTTAACATACACACTTTTTTTTGTTGGTAAACAGTGCACATCGAGTAGGGCTTTAGTAATACTTATGTTAAAGAAGACTAAATGTATAGAATTGTAAAATAACTAATAGACTTTATAATATACTTCACATTATATATTTTACTCTTACAATGATATAATCATTAAACAAGCAAGCCCAATAACATATAGTATACAGGTATAGTCGCCTATACAGCATACCCTATGTACGTCTCAATACACTCACAGCTAAATTAGAAAGTTGCGCACTTAAGGTGCGCACCAATTTTTCTCATATTTTTCTCATACCGGGCGCCTTATCTATAAAAAATCGATTCTTAAGGAGTAAACTCCAAAAAGTAATTTTGCTTAGTTGAAATAAATGAAATCCAGCTCGTCTGGACAGCTTTCCGGAAACTCCGCAACATCTTTGCGTCCAAAATTCCTCAGTGCCTGAAGACGAAAGATTTTTTAGAATTCTCAAAGTCACTCAGTGGGCGATGGAGCGAGCTATGCTTGGAGTTTCTCTGCGTGATCGAATCAGAAATGAGGAGATGGACGAACCAAAGTCACTGACATAGCTCAGCGAGTCGCGAAGCTAAAGTGGCAATGGGCAGGCCACATAGTTCGAGCCGAGCCGAACGATGAGTCCCAAGGTGCTGGAAGGGCGACCCCGCACCGGAAAGCGCAGTTGGTCGACCCCCCACTAGGTGGTCCGAGGCTTAGACCGTTATTAATGGTCTAAGCGGGTCCGAGGACATCATGCGGGTTGCAAGGAGTCGCTGGATGCTGGCGACTTCAGACAGTTTGGAAGTCCATGCAAGAGGCCTATATCCAGCAGTGGACGTCGATCGGCTGATAACGATGATGACGAAATAAATTATTATTGATTAAGATTTTGGTATAAATCATAAATCATTTATTGCCATAATGAGGTTATGCACAGATATAAGATATTTTTTTGTACCATACCAAATACCAAAAATATAACTTTTTCGAGTAAAAAAAAGCTGAAATGTGTAAATTCGAGCTGCACGAGACGGGTCGAGTCGGTGTACGAAAGTTTTATTTTGTTTCGGTTTGGGAAAACCGCTCACCGCAGGGCGTGCCGGCAGAGTGAGGATTCACGGAGCTATTTCCAACCGTTTCCGCTGCGTCTACAAAATGAGCAGAAAGACAGAGTACAACTCTCAACTTGACACTTGGCTCGAATGATGTGTTTGTTTAGTAATCAGTACCAAGACGACACTGCCTCGTTGGTCCAGTGGTATACCTATTCGTATCACGAAGTCCTGTGTTCGAATCCTGTGGCGGGCTCTAAGACATAATAAAAATTCTTTATTTTATGAAAGTTTCAGTAAAAATTCTCAGCCTGGAGTTTTGGTTTCATCCCGTGCCTCGGAAAGCACGTTTTTTACGGTTATTATCATTAAGATCTGATAGTGGTTGTTAATGAATAGAACATTGTCAGCTTGAGCCCGCAATCCAAATTGGAGCAGTGTGGCGGGTCTAAGCTCCATATCCTATAAGGAGGGACGCCTGACCCAGAAGTGGGTCATGGTCGTAGTGACCCGCTAAAATATGTTAATAATGATGGTGAGATACAGTAGATCAGTAGATGGTATTAGAATCGTAACGACAATATCGCCTTAGGATATTATTTGGAAGGCCTTCGGGAATTAAACGCCCACTGTTCCTTACTTTACTATATCAGCCGATAGACGTCCACTGCTGGACATAAACCCCTTGCATGGATCTCCAAGCAAAACGGTCTCAAGCCACCTGCATCTAGTGGCTCCCAGCAACCCGCTTGATATCTTCGGTCCACCTACTGGGGGTCGATCAACTAGGTATATAACGTTATGCTTAACCCGATAAGCTTATTACCCCTATAACGTTATTTATGCATAAAGCCCGATAGTGCGACTCTGTCTCTCTCTGTGCAAAACTGTACTAGAGCACAGAAAACAAGTACAAGTATTAGAGTTAAAGACGAATTCATAACTTACCCTGTAGAGGTTTCTAAATCCTAAGTTAGGATTTTTTATAACTCAACAGTTGACAGTTTTTCTTATTAGTATCTAGCTTTCTCAGTCTATAGCGTCATGCTAGAAAGAGAGTGAATAGGAAACGAGGTTTTGTACCTCACACTGTCGAGGTACAAAACCTTGTTCTGGAATCTAGCGCAATAGTTCAGCTGCCGCAGCGGTAATGGTTCAGAATTCACTCCGTATGTTTTCAACTACAGGCGAGGCGACGATTTGGTTCGCTAGATAGCGGCTTTATCATGTATCTCATTGTTGCGAGTTGATTAAGCAGTTGGATACATTTTAGTGTTATTTTTTATAACAACTTAGCGGTTGGCTGCCATGCACTAACTTTGACTTATGTTAGTTGATATACACGAAATAGAGATTCTACGTAACAGATGTCATCCGGTGTCTAATGTCCCTTCGTGGATATACAGTACGTAGAGGCCTTTTTCAGTTGAATTGATGTTTACTTTAATAGGTGTGTTATAGACCAAATTAGTGAATAGGTCAGCTGAGAATTTTTTTTTAAATGAGCTACACTTCCAACATGATATAGGTACATAACCTGTACCGAGGACGAACTTTCCTGTCTACGCCCTTTGTAAAGAAAAGAAATAAGAGAAATAAATAAAGTTAAAATTAATTTATTAGTTTATTGAAATATAATGTAGGTAATTTTTGATATTACCTGTAGGGCACTAATAAGACCGTAGTAGGTATATTACTGCACCGGGTATTGGTTTCTCGTAGCGCTATTCTACCTCGTTTTTTAGCATTCTGCAGTTGTTGTTTGTATGTTTTTAGTTCGCAGTTTGTTTCAAATTAGTTATCGATTGGGTACTTTCCTGTTTTCAGTACACTCAAGAGATTACTTTGTACCTACCTACGAAGCACTGATGGATTTTGAGCATAGAAGTATGTATTATAAATAAAATTATACAATACTAGCAGACGCCGTGCGGTTTCACCTGCGTGGTTCCCGTTCCCGTAGGAGTACGTGGATAATATATAGCCTATAGCCTTCCTCGATAAATACCTGCCTTTGATACAGTTCATGGTTTTCTAGATTTCATACCTGTTTAGTCGCAATTTAATTAGGCAATCTATTTGCAATGTGTCAATGTGAATATTAGATCTATCATTTATTTCATAGCACTTATGAATAACTTATGAAGGACATATATTTCTAATAGGTACCGGATTTTAGACCATTACAAATATTAGCAGACTAAAAAGTGATTACAAATATAAGAAAACTAATGTCGAACAAAGGAATTCACAACACTTGTCAGGGCAACTTAATTAACAAATCAAACTGTAGCCAAAATAAGATCTTAGAATGGCAGAGAATGACCTTGAGTGGAGTCACGCACTTGTGAACGATGTGTGTAGGGTCACTTTTCCACTCAAGTCACTCTCCCCGCCCATAAAGAATTACACAACAAGAGTTGTGGACGGCTCGAACGATACGAGCACCATAGACGATACTGACGAGCACACTGAAGCCAACACGAGATCGACCGACGTCATATCCGTCACAGACTACTATTTCCTACACTATCTAATAAAACATGTAAATTTTAAAGCGGCCAACGCGGCGATAACACAAATAACGTACAATTAGCAAATTGACCAAGCTCACGCAAAACACCAAAAACATACAATATACTTACTTGATATCTGCGATTCAAATCTCCGGCCATGTATCTTTATCCCGCCCACAGCGGAGACTTCCCGGTAATACATTTATCCGCCACAACGTGGTGTTTATATTATAATAGCACGTGCTTTATCTCGGCGCTTACAAATAAAATTTGTTTTCATGAATTCAGAATGAGCCCGGCTCAGTGAGCTCACTCCTTTGAGAGTGAATTGAGTGCGCCGTACGTAACACGTAGGTAAGTATGCCTACACGTATTCAAATTTAGTGTTTTCTAAATATTTTATTTTAACGCTTAAAGATAATAAAATGTGTTACAAAATGAGGATTGTAATGTAAAATGTAGTTTTAATTTTAACTTAAAAACTCATCTTACACTAAAAACAATTTGCACAGTGTGAGGATGTAGATAAAAAAATATAAACAGTATGTTTGTTTTCATTTAAGCGAAACCCAGGCTTATTTAATTGTGTTTGGTATTCTATACAGGAAAATATGTAAGATGATATGCCTCTTTAGTTGCTCACACTAGATTCTAACATTTGATCTTTAACGGTGTTTTTGAAGGGTTGCCGTGAAGCTAAGTGTCTGTGAACATGATTTCTTATAATGTGCAGAGATATTTTATATTAAATATTAAATATTAAAATTATACGCTTTGTACTTGGACGGTAGAGGGATTGGGCCTGAAGACCAGCTACGTTACAAAGCCATCACAGTCCAAACTCCTTATTTAATTACCGAACTAGCATAGACTACTTTCAACCTTCATAAAATGTCTACATATCGCAAACTCTTTGTCTATGAGGTTTTCGCGAGTAAGGTAAAGTAACTTTGAGTAACTATAGAAAATAAAATCCGGAATAAATGAATATTCTACGTTGCGGACTTTGGTGTTAGAAATGCACCAATCACTACGTTTTGTGATTGGTTTGGTTGCGTTTCCATTCAGCCCTTACGGCTCATGTGGAAGTCTGCGATCAACCTCACAGTGCAATTTATCATTTCTCCCTTAGATCACGTCGCAGTAAGTTTTTATGCAAACCAACCGACGATTTATCGATGTGCCATAAACAAGCATTGCGGGACAAGCTGACAGATGGCGTGGCTGTGGATTTAGGCTTATGGCTGCTGTCGAATTAGGGTCATTGTACACACATCAATGGAACATTATCAGAAAAGGATCGTAACCGCGACACGACTCTCACAGCTCGTCAACTGTAGGTTAACAACGAGGCGATGCATGTGAAAGGTGGGATGAGTAAACGTGCAAAAAGTGACATAATATATAATAATAATATATAATGATATAATATATAATAATAATAGTGTAAGGAGAGATATAATTAAGCTCCTGCATTCTGTAAAGTTACAGCGATGTGACATCGTTCATTTCCATGGCTTCGTTGTTCGTGACGTTTTATTATTCAAATTCCATAGCAATAAAGTTCAAATTCTAATGAAATTTTACATCAACGAGCGGATAGTGGAATTACACCTCAGCTCACGGACGGCGAGCGAGCCATACGCTTGTCCGGAAATTACGTCACGATTAGTGTACGTTTTAGTAAGGAGTTTCATTCACACAATGCTGGACTCTAGTTGATACGGTGTCTTTAACGGTGATATGGGCACTATTACCTTTATAATATAAAATGTTATTATTATTCAAAGCCATCAATATATTACGATGTTTGTATTATTTAAAAAAGTTAATTTTGGTATTGTCTGCCTGTCTTCGAAAGTTTGCACAACGATGTCCTGGGGTTCGAATCTTGGGACTGGCTATGACATCAGCTTTCCTTTCTTTAAAGAGTTAGGAAACTTGGAGCTTAGACCCACCACGCAATTCCGATGAGGTTAATTTGTTAAAGCTTCTGTAATTATCACTATCAGATAATAATGATACCTAATGAACGAACGGGTTAATAAGTTCTTCGAAGCACGGCCAAGACCGCCAACTTTTGAAATCAAGCTGCTATTAAGAATTTTCTTCTAAGAGAAATCCCATTATTGTATTTTTTTTTTGATTGTCCATAGATGAACAAGCTAAGAACAGGACCATAGAGAAAGGAATGAAATTTCTGGTGTGGACAGGCCTATGGTGGGAGGAGGAGAGGGGGGTTTAGCAATTTACATAAAAACAAACTGTAAGCGCCGCCGACAGATGTGACCGTCTCCACCATTAAAGGGAATTTTCGCCCAAATCTTTCGCTAAATTTGTCCAAATGCCCGACATTTGGGATAGAACGACATCTTGTGTCTAATGTTTTAGATGTAAGATAATATTTTTTACACCAATTGTAATATCTGTTTAATGGATGTCCGTTTGTTGCTACTTTTTGTGTATTTTTTTGGTAATAAGAATAAAGTGAGATTAATGGTTTCTCACCATTGTTTTGTTAAAGTTTTACAGTATTTTATTGTGTAACAACACGTAGACACCTATATAATTTAAAATATTATTTTGTAGCCGTGATAGCCCAGTGGATATAACTTCTGCCTCAGATCCTGGAAGGCGTATAGGTTCATATCCGGTCCGGGCATGCACCTCCAATTTTTCAGTTGTGTGCATTTTAAGAAATTAAATATCACGTGTCTCAAACGGTGAAGGAAAAACATCGTGAGGAAACCTGCATACATGAGATTTTTCTTAATTTTCCACGTGTGTGAAGTCTGCCAATCCGCATTGGGGGACAATAGCCCAACCTCTCTCACTCTGAGAAGAGACTCGTACTCAGCAGTGAGCCAAATATGGGTTGAAATGATGATGATGTTGTACCCACATTATACTGACGTCATAGTCCAGTGGTTAGATGGCTTTGTTAGATGTTCCAGTCCAGGGTTTGGCTTTGAAATATTGAGCCGATTGAAGATAGGCGTTTTCAATATCGATTCAGTAGATCCTGAGATACAAAATACATGCACACAAACTCACAAACTTTACCTCTTTATAATATTAGTATAGATTAAACGCCTATTAAAGAATAGAATAGGCAGACAGAACGCGACGGTGTCGTAGCCGCTCCAAATACAATATTAAAGAACGAATACATTCACGAGTCAGAACGACACGAAGCGTCGCATTAGTAATTTTCAATATTATGCAACTATTTCAATATTCAAGAAAATTGCCTTATGTTTTTAAATATTTTAAAAACTTAAAAAAAACTAAGAAATGGAGTATTTTTATAGGTAAATAGATATTAAGATATCAATTTACGTAATTTTGTTATTAGAGTTTGGCCAATGAAAGTAGAGACTGCCAAATTTAAAATAAATAAAAAATAAAATAAAAAAGCCTTTTATTTCTTGCATAAATTTACAGAGTTTTATAATAACTTAATTGTATGTTAAAACGTTAGTAATTCTTTTATTTTACACAAGAACCCCAGAATGGGTGAAGGCCTCCTCCAAAGATGTCCAATTGTCTCTGTCCTGTGCTATTTGGTACCAATATGGGCCAGCTGCTTTTTTAATTTCATCTTCCCACCTCGCCAATGGTCTTCCTCTGCCTCTTTTGCCTTGTGGGCCTCTCCATAAAGTGACTTTATAAGTCCATCTTTGATCCTTCAGTCTAGCCACGTGCCCTGCCCACTTCCATTTTAGTTTTAGTGCGTAGCTCAAGGCGTCGGTGGCTTTTGTAATAGACCTTATTTTTGTGTGTCTTATTTTATCCAATCTTTTTATTTTTAGCATGCTACGTTCGAGGCCACGTTGGCAGGTTTTTATTTTGTTTTTTGCTTTGGCCGTGTATTTCCAAGTTTGGCATCCGTATGTCAACACTGGCAGGAGGTTAGAATTCAAAATTTTGGTTTTAACGGGTATCGCCATGTTACTTTTAAAAATCTCTTTGAGACTCCAGTATTTATTCCATGTTTGCTGTACTCTTCTTTCTATTTCTTTTTCATTATTCTTCTTATCAAAACTAATAGCTTTACCCAGATAGATGTAATTTTCTGTGTATTCCAGAAGTTTTCCGTTTACGGCTATTGGTGTTTTAAAGCTATTCGTCATTGCCTTAGTCTTTGTTAGATTGATCTCTAGTCCTACGTTTGAGCTGGCTAGCTGTAAGGAATTGATCATCTTTTGCAGTTGTGAGCTGGTTTCTGATAGTAGAACTATGTCATCTGCAAATCTCAAGTGATTTAGGTAGGAACCTTGTATATAGAGTCCTAGATTTTTCCAGTCCAGTTTGCTAATGATGGTTTCAAGGAGGGCAATAAATATGGTTGGTGATAGTGGATCACCCTGTCTTACGCCCCTTTCTATGGGAAAGCATGGGCCCAAGGTTTCTAGCTTTATTCTTCCTGTGTTATTATTATATATGTTTTTAATTATTTCTATATAAATTTATCTTCCAACCCGGCTGGTCACCGTGGAAGATCACGACCATAACCCTCTAAAGATAACCATTCCAGCACAGGAAAAAATCAATATAAAAACACACCAACTACAAATTGCAACATACAATGTCAGAACCTTATCGTCATACGAACGGCTACTGGAACTTGAAGAAGCAATAAAGGAAATCAAATACGACGTTATAGGAATTTCTGAAATAAGAAGGCTTGGTACTAAAATCGAAGAATACGATAACTTTATACTATGCTATATAGGCAATACACCAGGACAATACGGGGTAGGCTTTGTTATAGAGAAATCGCACAAAAACGACATAGAGAGCTTCACTGGCATTACAGAGCGTGTCGCCGTTCTAAACATTAACATTCGAGGCTTAAAGATTACCATCATTCAAGCATATGCACCAACAGAATCAGCAAATGATTTCGAAGTTGATGATTTCTATAACACTGTCGAAAAAGCATTAGAGAACACCCACTCGACCGTCATACTAATGGGAGATTTTAACGCAAAGATTGGGTTTCGTAAAAAAGAAGAACACTTAGTTATGAAACAATACGGCTATGGTAAAAGAAACGAAAGGGGCCACAGACTAGTGGACTTTGCACTGGAACATAAGCTAACAATAATAAATACATGTTACAAAAAGAAGTCAAATAGACGGTGGACATGGAGGTCACCAAATGGCGAAACCAAAAACGAAATCGACTATATACTATCCAATCAACCGAAAATATTTCAAAACATAGGTACTCTAAATCTAAATTACCCGTCAGACCACAGGATAATTAGAGCGACAGTTAAATTAACTAAACCAAAACAGAGTAGAGTCAATTTTACAAATATCCAAGCAAGCCAACTTAAGAATGAAGAAGAAAAAAATAACTATAACTTTGAATTGTCATCAATGCTATCTGATCGGAGGGTTCTTCAAGAAAAATCCTCAGTTCAAATAAACTATGACAACATAACAAACGCTATTACCAATAGTTTGAAAGCAGCCCGAGTAAAGAAAGATGAACAGAAACACCATAAAATTTTATCGACCCGTACAATGACACTTTTACAAAGAAGAAACGATTTACAGAAAACTAAAAACAAGTCGCGTACTCTAAAAAACGAATTAAGTGCACTCTATAAAGTAGTGTTTAGATATATACGGAATGACTATGCAAAATACAGACAAAACATCATAGAAAGATATCTATATCACAGTGGGAGCACAAAAAAGGCATTTAAGGAGCTACGAACAAATAAGTCTTGGATAGAAGGATTGAAAAAATCAGACAAAGAACTAAATAGTAGAACTGACATCATCACTTTAGCAACGGATTTTTATACAAAATTATATAGTGATAAAACAAAGACATTCACAAAACGAAACTTCGATAAAAGGCATCATGTTAAAGGAAAAGTAAGACCAATACATGAAGCTGAAGTCTTAGATTCTATAAAACGATTAAAACTAGAAAAATCCCCCGGCTCGGACAATATAACAAATGAAGCATTAAAAACAGCACAGAACATTTTGGTTACTCCACTTACTGATTTATTTAATCAGATTCTACTAAACTTTGAAACACCCAGACAGTGGTCGGAATCTAACATAATTTTAATATATAAGAAAGGAGACCCAGGGGATATAGCCAACTATAGACCAATCAGTTTACTACCAAGTCTCTACAAGCTGTTCTCTGCTATTGTAAATAAAAGAATTAGTCCGATAATAGACTCTAAACAACCTGTGGAACAAGCAGGCTTCCGAAAAGGGTTTTCCACTATAGACCATATACACACCCTTGAGATAATAATAGAAAAGTATCTAGAACATCATAGACCACTGTATTTAGCATTTGTCGACTACCAGAAAGCCTTCGACACAGTAACACACGCAAGCATATGGGAAAGCTTAAAAGAACAAGGAAATTTAAAATAATCGCAGTAAAAATCTCAACATTATAGTGCAAATATTGGAATAACTTTTTTTAATACTTATAAATAGTTATGTATTCACAAATAAAAATTTCATTAAAAAAATTAAGAAACCGTATATTTTTTTATTTGTTTTAAATTTGCCGGGCGATTTCAGTCTCTACTTTCATTAGCCAAACACTAGTGTTAAATTTTGAAATACAAATTATGAAAAAAGTTTGTAGGTATATGCGGTATATGTTAAGGAGGTTTCACCGGATTCATCACGCTGCTTGTAAAGACTCATTCTGGAACATTTTTTATTCTGTGAGATTAAATTAACAATTCAGTTATGCACCTATAACTACCCACAGCGGTGTATCAAAAAGTGTCTTTGAAGAAAACGATTCACACAGATTATTCTGACGCCTGCGAGTCCTGGCGCGTCCCTTATCTGCATATAAATCGAGAATTTAAATAATATTGTCAAAGTTAGCCTTAACGCTCTAACTCTAAGGCTAGATAAAGTTATATAGATGAAGTATTCACCGTACAATTGTAAATACCGTTAGTTTATATCTAATCTAGATAGTTCTAGGGGTAGGGTAGGGGTAGGTGTAGGGTGGGAGTAGAATAGGAAGCGAAGCTTGACTGGGTCCGCTAGCATTATATAATTTTTGTACAATCATATTATGGCCAGTAGGTCATTAAACTTTCTACTTATATGGACGAGGGCCTGGACCTTGCTATCTCCTAAAGCCATACTTAAAAAACTTCGTACTTATCTATCGTATAGTAGGAGCATGAGCTGACAAACCATCAGCTTTATAAACAGCAAAGGTGTGACCACTACAGGCACTTCATTAATTTAAAATGACCACAAATCGCGTCCAAGAAGTCTTTACATGACTTTTTCTGCGTCTGTAATTAGCTTGGGAATTAGTTATGAACTTCGTCAAACACCGTCCAGGCTTGTCGGCCAAGTTTACATTACAACCCACTCGAGTTGTCTTTTCTAGAGGAAAAACTTTTCTTTCCTGTTTGTCTCTTTCAGATTGAGCGGATATTAAGATAGAGTAGAATAGGGTTAATCTTACGACGTAGATCTATAAATTTAAATAAAAAAATTAAAGGATAATGAATATATCTTAACTAATATTAAAAAGGCGACGTGAGTCATCTTTATCATCATTATCAACCCATATTCGTCTCACTGCTGAGCTCAATTATCCTCTCAAAATGAGAGGGGTTAAGTCAATAGTCCACCACGCTGGCCCAATGCGGATTGGCAGACTTTACACACGTAGAGAATTAAGAAAATTCTCTGGTAAAAATGTAAAAATGTAGGTTTCCTCACGATGTTTTTCCTTCACCGTTTGAGACACGTGATATTTAATTTCAAAAATGCAAAAGATGGAGGTGCATGCCCCGGGCCGGATTTGAACCCACACCCTCCGGAATCGGACTGGGCTATCACGGCTCACGTTCCGCTCATGGAATGTGTATGTTTGTTTATTACTTACCTATACCACTTTTAACACTTTCTGAGTACTCATGTACTGGCAAAGTTCTTAAATGGTGTTGTGACAGAGATGGATGTTACGTGGTTTAAATTTTAAGTAGAAATCTCAAAAACTACGTCGTTAGCAAGAATTTTTAGAGAAAATTCAAATTGAAAATCGTTTGGCTTGGTATTCAGACTTTAATCGATGGTCGACGGTGAAAGGGAGTTGGTAGATATACATGGCTATACAAGTACATTGGTAGGTAAATTATACATGGCATTGTGAATATTATTTAAACGGGTATATACCACGATAGAACGCGATTTTTTATGTCGATATTTATATGTACCCGTTTAAATAATATTCATAATGAACAACCACGAAATAAATTTAAAATCATTAGTATACATGGCATGTTTTGAATTCGTTGAATTTAGATCCACATCTACCGACCACCTGTATATATATATAATCCATGTATCTGCAAATAAATAAATTGATTGATTGATTGATAGATTAACTCACAGCTCTAAGGTACTGTATACTTAATGTCCATGAATCTTTTACGTCTTCCTAATAAAATGGCGTTTGACAGGTAGACAGTTTGACGGAGAACAACTAATCTGTAATGTTCATTCATCCAGGTTTATTTCTGACACCGCGCGGTTTCATCCGCGTGGTTCCCGTTCTCGTAGGAATACAGGGATAATATATAATCTATAGCCTTCCTCCATTAATGGGCTATCTAACACTGAAAGAATTTTCCAAATTGGACCTGTAGTTTCTGAGAGTAGCGCGTTTAAGCAAACAAACAAACAAGCTCTTCAGCTTAATAATATTAGTATAGAATGTGTTTAGAAGAGAGACAGATGTATAACCAAATAATGCAGGTTTAATTCTAAGAAAATGTTCTTGAAAGAGAGAAAGACAATGTTGGACATCCTAGTAGGTAATTAGCACCGTGTCATATCAGGGAGACAATCAATTCCGGGAGCCGCAGCAGAAAAAGCTGAAACCGGTAAGTGGCTCAAGTATGCCTCTCTGACAGAGAGTTACATATTTGTACCTTTTGCCGTGGAGACCCTTGGGCCATGGAGTCGCAGTGCCAAAAAATTTTACCGAATCATTTCACCGCGGCTAGTTGCCTCGACTGATGACAGAAGGGCTGGCTCATTTTTTGCGCAAAGGATCAGCCAGAATTCTTGCCATCATTCCACGTGGGCATGATTTGTATAGTTAGTAGGATAAGTTAGTTTAAGTTTCTATTGTATTCTTTCTCAATAAAAAAAAGTAGATATAAAAACATAATATATTAGCCACGCAGCTACCGTTCCCTGTGAGACGAAAGAAACGGGGATGACACTTCTTCTTAAGGTGCCTCTCCGACTAGCGAAGGTTGGCAGTCAGATTCTTGAACTCGTCTCTATCCTTCGCGAGGCGAAATAATTGTGCGGCGCTCGCGATCCCGGTCCACTCTCTGATGTTTCTCAGCCAAGACTTCTTTCTGCGACCAACGCCTCTTCTACCAGCAACCTTTCCCATCAAGATGAGCTGTAGAAGCTCGTATCTCTCGTGTCGTAGCACGTGCCCTAGATACGCGACTTTTCTCGTCTTGACGGTCTGCAAAAGTTCACGCTTCTGATTGACGCGTCGCAGAACTTTGGCATTCGTCACTGGGGATGACACTATGACACACAAATAACGTGACTTTCTAGTGGTAAAAGAATTTTCAAAATCATTTCATTAGATCCAGAGATTACCATGCAACACCAAAAACTTTACCGCTTTATAATATTAGTTTAGTATAGACAAGAGGTCCTCATTCTAAAAACAATAAAGAGGTCCCTATGTGTTGACATGAGGTGAATAAATTCCTGAGGTCAATGGAGGCAGTACTTTATGTCCCACGGCCTCTCCGGTCGCGCGGTGAAATTGGATGTGTCCATCGCCTTATTTATGGGCTCGGAGAGATTGGGTAACGAAGTGGTATTTCTTAATCTTAATACAATATCTGTAGCTACTGGAATCTCATCGATTGAGTTGTTACTTTCTGAATGGATCATTCTAGGTTTTTTTCCACGTCAGACGTAAAAGTAAACTAACTATTAGGATACATAAGACGTACCTACTTTTAATCACTAAATTCAGATTATTCTCTAAGCAAATGCACCGCTATGCGAAATGGGATAAATATTACTATAAATAAAGCCTATAAAAAAAAAATCGGAAAGAAGTGCCGACCTTACCTTCGATCAAAGTGTAATCTGGTATGATTACTAAATGTTCCTATTTTGGAACTACAATTTAATGTATTATTACAGTGATGCATTAACTTAAGCCGTTTAAATTATAGTTTTAAGATTTTCAGACAGTTCTTTCCCGTGGTTCTTACAGAAACGGCTTTAATTAATACATCACTGTGTTGGCACCGCCTTCAAAGTGATCAGAACGTAGCACGTACAATTTTTTTCTGATTTTGAAGTCGGTTTTTTAAATTCTTTCATCATACCACACATTATTTGAAATTTCAGAAACCAATCATGATGGTTTTCACGTAAATTGCGGTATTCAGTAGATATGTCTAGTACAACAGTTATAACTTAGTTAAACGCTTAGCCAGAAGCACTCAAAGTTTTCACATAATCTAATTTTTAATCCCCCGCTAAAGACAAAAATTATTCTAAGCAAAAATTTCAAAACTAATTAAAAAGTACCGCCCGACAACGTCTACGCAATTCGTTTAATGCAGCCCGACGTTGAAAGATCCTTCAGCTTGATGGTGAACGCACATACGACTCCGCACGTGCCGCGTTTTAAATTATTTGTATTGAATTTAAAAATAACCGCCGTTTTTAGTAAATTAATTTATTTATTTATTTGTAACGAACAGCGTTTAACAAAATATGTACAATAAATATAAAATAAACAACAATAAGGCCAAAAAATAAACTATTGGTATAAACTGTGAAGTAATTAAGAAGTAAGTAAAAGAAACAGGTATCTTTGAATTCAAACTCAAAATAAAAGGTTTTTAAATATAGTAAAGTAATGGTGATACGTAAGGCTATATACGTAAATTTCAAGTGCTTTAATTTAATTTTAAGTTGGTTATTCTAATATGAATAGCAGCTCAATGAGTAGGAATGTTTCAAATACGAAGAACATTTCCACACAACTTAGTAAAGACCGCACAGCAATGTGGGTAAACTGTCGGACCTAAATGAATACGGTCGTGAGTTCGAACCCTAGCCAAAATGTCAAAATGTCTTTTTTAATTTATAGGGAATATGTATGACGTGTATTAGTTATTTGCAATTAATTAAAATTATTGTATTATTGTATCGGCCATTTTGTAGAGAGATTGAGTTGAGGTCAGACGGTTGCATTGTGTAAGGCGTCGTCGCTTCAAAGCTACTACTGTGTACAGACATTTGTGAATAATTACTGTCAGTGATTTAGTTTTGCTTTAATTGTTTAAAGTATATTTTGGATGTGTTGAGAAGGGTAAGTGTTAGACTAATATAAAACTCGCGCATTACTTAATATGTAGGTAACGATTAGATTAAATATGATGTTGTTTCTATTGTTCTTAGCCTCTTGAAACGCCTTCTCAGCACGAGGGAACTGTATAACACTATATTCACAAACCTGATCCCTGAGGGTCAGCTCCGAGCTAGCACTATTGAAAGGCTTGGTAGGGTGCCTGCAGAACATACGCAAACCCTCCTGGCGTCCAACATTAGTTCATAAGTAGATTAGTGGTGTTTGCTGCATCTTCTAAATAATGTCTCTTAATTGATTCAATAATAATAAACTTGTGAAATGGACTTGTGTACTTCAATTAGAATAACCCATAACAATTCTTTTAAATAAAACATTTGGTACAATTATTTTACTATATTTTTCCTTTCGGTGTCGAAAAGAAAAATATCATGTGATTAATATTAAAACTAATAATATTGTATTAAATTATATAATATTGAAACTATTTAAATTATTTTAAATAGTTTTAATATTACATACTTTTAATTTTAAAGCCTACATGAAATAAAGATACAAAACTAAACGCATAAGGCCCATAGTCAGCGACCATGTCACGGATCCGTAGGTCATTACTGTTCGCTCTGGCAACACGCACTGTTCGAAAAACTTTCGTCGTCAAGCACTGAGAGAATTAGTGTCCGCAAAACTAGTAGCGTGCGGCACGTTCGGCTCGTACAGATGTGTGATCTGTTTAATATAGGCTGAAAAACCTTCAAATTAAGGGGCCGCTAGACGTGCAAGTTTTTCATTCTGTTTATTTGTGCATTTTGTGTCCCTTCGCTTGACATGGCGGAACATTTTTTTAGGGCCGCGTCGCGTTTCCCGATGTTCTTTTTGCTATACTATTTATAGTTCATAGTTAAGCTTGTAAATGTACTTTGCCTTAGCATTTTCTATGAAACGGCTTTGAAACTTTGTTGAATATGAATGGTGATGATTCCCGTAATTAAATGATCAATCATTAAATTCAAAATAAATATTCGAATTTTATTTTGGAGATACCTATTTACTATGTTCCCATTTATATATTTTACTATGTTTCAATTTTGTTTAAAGGTTGGCTAAGCAAAAAATTTAGTTAAGTAGCAAGCGATCGATTTAATGTACTGGTAAAGGCGGGCCATCTAATTCCACTCTGCGAACAATCACACACAGATAAAGAATATGCAGATAGAGCGCACGGAACACAGCAGTGATGCAGCCGTTCTAAATACAAATCCAAAAACGAAGACATTCTCGAGTTTTAAATATTTTAAAAACTGTTTACGAACTCTAAAAAAATAAGATGGAGAATTTTTCAACCGACGAAAGACAGAGAGAAGGTTAACCATTCGATGTGTATATTTTTTTTATGTATTTATAATTATTATTCTATTATGATATCAATTTACGTAATTGTTGTTAGTGTTCAATCTTGAAATACAAATTATGAAAAAAGTTTGTATAATTATACCGATGTCAAGGAGACATTGTTTTTTTATGGGTTTTTAACCGGCCTCACCGCGTTGCTCATTCTGTATCATTATTTATTCTGTGTTTTAGTATTAAAAAAATCTAAAGGTTACCTAGCCATTTGATTTCTTAAAAGTAAAACTAAAAATCATTACTTTTATAATTTTTTATTTTGTTACCAGTGTGGCGATACCTTAAGAAAATTTCATTGAGTTTGTAAAACTTTCAGCTTAAACTACGAACGGATATTTTTTCAGTCAAGGAAATTATAGCGCAAATGTTTAAGTTAGCCGAGTTTTTGTTACTTGGCTTGTGTGCGCACTGCTTTAGTTTATGTTCCTGCTTGAAACATTTTTCAATGTTTATTTTATGGAAATAATTTGCAAATTATTGTTTTCATTTTGTATAATCCAAGCCTTTATGCAATATACCGGTTAATCAGTGGCGTGCACAGGGTTCTAAGTAGGGTAGGCACCAAAATAGCAAGCCACCCTCACAAGATGGAGGATATGGCCACCACGCCGCTCAACCACTTTTCCAAATCTTGATGACGGCCTCCGTGGTGCAGTGGTATGCGCGGTGGATATACAAGATGGAGGTCCTGGGTTTGATCCCCGGCTGGACCGATTGAGGTTTTCTTAATTGGTCCCGGCCGTGGCTACTTACCACTCTACCGCCAAAGACGTACCGCCAAGCGATTTAGAGTTCCGGTACGATGTCATGTAGAAACCGAAAGGAGTGTGGATTTCATCCTAATCCTAACAAGTAAGCCTGCTTCCATCTTAGATTGCATTATCACTTACCATCAGGTGAGATTGTAGTCAAAGGCTAACTTATAGAGAATAAAAAAAAATCTGTAATAGCTTATCTCCAAAAACGACTGCACCGAGTACAGAGTACGGAGTACACGGAGTAACATAGATTTTATCTCCATAATCCCACGGGAACAGGAACCACGGGACATTCACTAGTACAGTATAAAGTTTCGAAAGAAATATTCGATCTGTGTAGTATTTAGTAATTTGTCTTCGCCTGTCACACAATATTTGTTTTTCACGGCTAGAAATAACATCGTCGGGAGAACTTAACTCAGACGTGATCTTGGCCGAGTCGAGGCGATCTGTTGTTCTTGTATTTACAATTCTTGTGTTGGTATATGATTGTAAGTAAAAACTTTTCTATAAAAAGATACCGACAATATGAACTTATTTTAGATTTTATTGTAGGCTATTTTGGGAATATTTTTATTAATTAAGTAGCGCGCTGTATAACGGTGTTCTTTACATACTACTAGTTTTGCTCTGGTGACGAAATATCTATACTAATATTATAAAGCTGAAGAGTTTTTTTGTTTATTTTATTGAACGAATTGAATCTCAGGAACTACTGGTGCGATTTGAAAAATTCTTTCAGTGTTAGATAACTCATTTATCGAGGAAGGCTATATATTATCCCCGTATTCATACGGGAATGTGAACCACGCGGGTGAAACCGCGCGGCGTCAGCTAGTTCGTGATACGACGTGATAGCCCAGTGGATATGACCTCTGCCTCCGACTCCGGAGGGTTTGAATGCGGTCCGGGGCATGCATCTCCAACTTTTCAGTTGTGTGCATTTTAAGAAAATAAATATCACGTGTCTCAAACGGTGAAGTAAAAACATCGTGAGGAAACCTGCATACCTACTAGAGAATTTTCTTAATTCTCTGCGTGTGTGAAGTCTGCCAATCCGCACTGAGCCAGCGTGGTGGACTATTGGCCTAACCCCTCTCACTCTGAGAGGAGACTTGAGCTTAGCAGTGAGCCAAATATGGGTTGATGATGATAACGACGTATTCCACTTAACACCAAGTGTGCTGTCTACTCGTTCCATCAACAGGACATCAACAATATAAAAAATACTGTGACAGACAGACAGACGGATACGCGATTGGTCCGTCATGGGATCCGTTTTGTTATTCATAAATACGGAACTCTAAAAATTCAGCATTAATAAATAGTAGAACGCAGTATCATTTGAAAGAAAGAAAGAAAAGAAAGAAAAGATCTTTATTTTTAAGTAATGCCACATATCACATTAAATCTAAATTATAACATTATGGCTTAACTGTCCACTCAAACAGTGGAGCACTAAAGAATGCCCTGTAATATGTGGCACAACCTAGAAAAAGGCCCCATCTCAGCATTTTGCCGCACACTTTCAATAAAAAAAGTATGCAGCACTGATTTTCAGTTAGGACCCAGTTCAGGTGCCGCCACGCACACAGTTCAACACTTTACGTAAGCTATTAAATACTATTATTAAAAACTAATTAAAACTAACTAGGTAGACACATTGATTTAAAAAAAAAACAGAAAACTTAAACATAACGATGAAAAACAAAATTAATGATACAAATAACCTGCAATATAATTACATTTAGCGATACTTTGCTGGTAGTATTATAATAAACCAGCTTAGATTAGACGTGAACCAATTTAGAAATTACAATATTCATAAATTGACCCGAGAGAGGGATGATCTATAATTTCTGATACTGCATTATGCAGAACGTTCGCGGCAATAGCTAAAATTCATGGAGCGCTGAAAATTGAATGGAAACTATGATCGACACAAATCAACACTAGACTAATGCAGTAAAGCCTCGTGTTCATTTGTAAACTTTGTGTTTAGTGTTTTTTTAAAAGAATAATGTTTATTTGAAACTAATAATTTATTTATATTTGATTATGTATATGTACTTAATTAACATACAACATACTCTGATAGTTACAAAGTCAAATGTATTATGTACTTTAAGCTCGCCGACCCATGAAGCAGGGTGGTGTTTCTAATGTCATAAGAGGAGAAAAGCCTTGCACTGTAGTAGTTCAAGTTAAGGCTGATAAAGGTTATAATAATATGTAATAATAAAGTAGTATCAGTTTTCCAAACTGGTGGTAGAATGATCACCATCATCATATCAGCCGATGGAGTTCACTGCAGGACATAGGCCTTTTGTAGGGACTCAGCTCAGCTGCTTTTGCAGTGAGAAAAATAAGACAGTTTACTGATGTTGATACAGCTAGACTTGTTTATTTTGCGTACTTTCACAGCGTAATGTCTTACG
Source organism: Bicyclus anynana (assembly GCF_947172395.1). Classification (NCBI taxonomy): domain Eukaryota; kingdom Metazoa; phylum Arthropoda; class Insecta; order Lepidoptera; family Nymphalidae; genus Bicyclus; species Bicyclus anynana. The sequence goes on from NC_069101.1 coordinate 13,998,330, forward strand.
GTATTTTGTCGTGGGGCAAGGCTGCTGATATACATTCTATATTTGTACTTCAAAAAAGATCAATTCGAGCAATATATCAACTAAAATCACGCGAGTCCCTTCGTCAAAAGTTTAAAGAAATAGGCATTTTAACAGTAGCCTGTCAGTATATATATAACAGTATAGTTTATGTGAGACAAAATATTAATTTGTACAAACGAAAAGGAGATCTAAACCCACGTCTTACTAGACACGGGCATAAGTTAGTTATTTCTGCATATCGTCTCCAAAGAGTTAAAAAATCTTTTGTGGGTTTGGGTGTACTCTTCTATAACAAGATCCCCAAGACTGTGATGGACTTGCCAATGCACAACTTTAAGCAATGTGTTAAAAAACATTTACTTAGTCAAGGTTACTACACTATTGATGAGTTCCTTAACGACAAAGGTGCATGGAGGCCATTGGATCAGCTTCCACCTTCACACAGGAAATAAAACTATAAGAAATTGTAATTTAATTGTTATCAAATGTAAATTGTAATACTGTATGACTTTTTCAAAAGAGCAACTGTTGAGTTTCTTGCCGGTATCTTCTCAGCAGAACCTGCCTTCCGAACCGGTGGTAGAATCTTTACAAATAGTCAACTGACGTGTCAAAAGTGCTTGTTAACTGAGCCTACTTGAAATAAATGAATTTTGAATTTGAATTTTGAATTTTGGACTTCCAAACATCACGATACTGAGCCACCTGTATCCAGCGAATCCCTGCGACTCGCTTGATGTCGTCTGTCCACCTGGTGGTCGACCAACACTGCGCTTACTATTGCGGGGTCGCTATTCCAGCACCCCAACGTTCATCACCTCTTCGAACTATGTGTCCCGCCCATTGCCACTTCGGCTTCGCAACTCGTTGGTCCTTCTGCGGATCTTCTAATTTCTGATTCGATCACGCAGAGATACTCCTAACATAGCACGTTCGTCGTGGTAGAATCAATACTAACTAATAGACTGAACTAGATAGTCCAAAGTAAACGTATCAGGAAAAGATAATAATTATGTTTTCTGATTCTCACAACCGTAGGTATATATATGTCAAGCGCATTCCACCAGGTAACTAGGCCATGCCAGTGTGCCAGCAGATGAGATCGTGGTCAAGCGCGGCTCTATCACACTAATATTATAAAGGCGAAAGTTTGTGTGGTCAGTATGTGTGTAAGTTTTTATGTTTGTTTCTCCTTTGCGCTGCGGCTACTGAAACGATTTCACTGAAATTTGGAATGGAAATAGATTTTACTTTGGAATAACACATAGGCTACTTTTCATTTCGAAAAAGTACATCATTCCTGCGGGATGAAATCGCCTGCCTCAGCTAGTATTATATTTAAAAAAAAAAAATGCTTGCCTACCTACTTGAGATACATTTGATTTGATTTTAAGTCCTATATTATTTTGTTTAAATGTGAATACGCGGCTTTTCTCCCTCTTTGTACAACACGAGTAGTATAGGTGAACTAAACGCCATTAGAGCATGAAACCAGGCGCTATTTGCTCGGCACGACAAACTATTGTGCGGACGGACTCGTAAGCTGTCTGGGATATACAGACAGTGTTAGATAGGACTTTAACGAATTGCCAATGTATTTTTACACGCTTTATATTAGCTTCACTATGTATGTGAAAATCTTGAAATCTCAATTTGACCTATTTCGCTGTCTTCGATTAAGATTAAATTTTGCACACGCTCTGAGTTCTGATGACAATGCATGACTAGCTAAGAAACGTCATTACAAATCCAATATGGTGGCCTCCCCAATCACTTGTAACTATGTAAGAAAATCAAATCTTGGATTCTCAATTTGACCCACTTCCCGGTCTTCGATTAGGATTAAATATTGCACACGCTCTAAGTTCTGATGACAATGTATGAATAGCTAAGAAATGTCATTACAAATCCAATATGGCGGGCTTTCCAATCACTAGTAACTATGTAAGAAAATTAATTCTTGGATTCTCAATTTGACCCACTTTCGTGTCTTCGATTAGGATTAAATTTTGCACACGCTCTGAGTTCTGATGACAATGCATGACTAGCTAGGAAACTTCATTACAAATCCAATATGGCGGGTTCTCCAATCACTAGTAACTATGTAAGAAAATCAAATCTTGGAATCTCAATTTGACCTACTTCCGTGTCTTCGATTAGGATTAAATTTTGCACACGCTCTGAGTTCTGATGACAATGCATGACTAGCTAAGAAACGTCATTACAAATCCAATATGGCGGGCTTTCCAATCACTAGTAACTATGTAAGAAAATTAAATCTTGGAATCTCAATTTGACCCACTTCCCTCTCTTCGATTAGGATTAAATTTTGCGCACGCTCTGAGTTCTGATGACAATGCATGACTAGCTAAGAAACGTCATTACAAATCCAATATGGCGGGCTTTCCAATCACTAGTAACTATGTAAGAAAATTAAATCTTGGAATCTCAATTTGACCCACTTCCCTCTCTTCGATTAGGATTAAATTTTGCGCACGCTCTGAGTTCTGATGACAATGCATGACTAGCTAGGAAACTTCATTACAAATCCAATATGGCGGGTTCTCCAATCACTAGTAACTATGTAAGAAAATCAAATCTTGGAATCTCAATTTGACCTACTTCCGTGTCTTCGATTAGGATTAAATTTTGCACACGCTCTGAGTTCTGATGACAATGCATGACTAGCTAAGAAACGTCATTACAAATCCAATATGGCGGGCTTTCCAATCACTAGTAACTATGTAAGAAAATTAAATCTTGGAATCTCAATTTGACCCACTTCCCTCTCTTCGATTAGGATTAAATTTTGCGCACGCTCTGAGTTCTGGTGACAATGCATGACTAGCTACGAAACGTCATTATACATCCTATATGGCGGCCTACCCAATCACTTGTAACTATGTAAGAAAATTAAATCTTGGAATCTCAATTTGACCCACTTTCCACCAAGCCGCACAGAGTGGTGGGTCCAAGCTCCATAAATCACCTAGAGGAGACGGCATGGCCATTAATTTGGTCTTATGGCTATACTCGTATGTGTAAATTAAATTTGCATTAGTTTTGAACTATATTGAAAAATATGAGAAGGAAACAATCAGTAGTTTCGCTAGACTGGCGATGAAAATTCGATAGCGGCAAAATTGAGTAAAGCTTCTCTAAAACTTTACGTATCTCTTTGGTTACCACCTCATACATTCATAAACTAAACGTGGTCCTTCACTATGTATGTACGGCAAATGAATATAAATTTTAACATCTAGATTTCAAGATTCATTTTAGATTGGAATAATACAGAAATATGTTTAAATTACATACGTTTCCGGGACTGCTATAATATGTAATTCGATGTTTTAGTAATGCAAGAGAAACATCGAGGGTGAGTTTTTGAGGAACTCAATCTTGGTCATTCAGGAGGTACTATGTTAGGGCATCAATCCTTAATCCGGCACTGTGAACATTATACGCGTAATAAACGATGAATATACTAGAGATAAACAGCAGTAAATCTGAGGTGATTCTGTCCATTCATTTGCATCTGAATGGTTGTCTACAAGCGTCTCTTGACAAAACTTTGCGCGATTGTTGTGAATGGGAGCCAAATTTAGCAAACTACTAACAATGGGTGATTAAAATGTACGAAGTACAGCTTTTTTATTTGATGACAAAATATCACACTTCACACTATTATGGCCTCCGTGGCGCAGTGGCATGCGCAGTGACGGAGGTCCTGGGTTCGATCCCCGGCTGGGCTGACTGAGGTTTTCTTAATTGGTCCAGGTCTGGCTGGTGGGAGGCATCGGCCGTGGCTAGTTACCACCTCACCGGCAAAGACGTACCGCCAAGCGATCATCGTTCCGGTATGATGTCGTGTAGGAACCGAAAGGGATGTGGATTGTCATCCTTCTAACAGGTTAGCCCGCTTCCATCTTAGATTGCATCATCACATCACTTACCATCAGGTGAGATTGTATGCAAGGGCTAACTTGTAAAGAATAAAAAAAACGTGTTTAAATGTGTATGTTTGTTTCCTCCTTTGCGCTGCAGCTACTAATGCGATGTGGCTGAATGAAATGAAATTTTGGATTGGATTTTTGGAGGCATTATAATGGAAATAGATTTTACTCTCGATTAACACTCATAGGTGACTTTTCATCCCTGCAAATGGAGGAGGCTTTCACTGCTATATGCAGTTCTTACAAAAAAGAATAATAAAATGAAAATTAACACTACTAACATAATATAAAAATTAGATAATATCAACTAACCCACTAGCAATCTATAGAACTTGTAAACCTTAATAATAATTATCAAACAAAATGTCTGTAATTGTAAGGAAATAAAGCTATTTTTTTTATAAGGTTGTTAATAAAAACCAAATTAGTGAACAGACCAGCAGATTGTTTCTAAGAAGAATTAAAATAAGTCCGAACCACAGAAACATAACAATACGTAGCGATCCGAAAATCAACAAAAGAAAAATGACTCAAAGTTAATAACAAGACAAGAAGGGCTAAAGTTTGATGACTGATGAAACAAATTACCAAAACAGGGGAGAAGTTGAGTAATTTATCATCATACAAAAGTAAAGTTTGATTGATGGCTGAGCCAACTTTATGAGAACTGTATTACTGATCTTACTCTGAATTGAAGATCTAAAAGCAAAGCTTTCCGCTGTACGTCCATCTAACGGTTTGTTGTTGTAGCTTTCAAGCAAAAAGAGCACTGACAATATAAATTGGAAATTAAAATGATAACTAAACCACGTGCCTGTGCAATTTTTGTTTTTAGTTTCAAATGACCTTTTTTTGTTACATCTACTTAAATTTTTGATAATTTTATTCAAAATTAGCTGACGCCGCGTGGTTTTACCCGCGTGGTTCACGTTCCTGTAAGAATACGGGGATAATATATAGCCTATATCCTTCCTCGATAAATGGGCTATCTAACACTAGAAGAATTTTTTAAATCGGTCCAGTAGTTCCTGAGATTAGCGCGTTCAAGCAAACAAACAAACAAACTCTTCGTCTTTATAATATTAGTATAGACTAGCATACCCCCACGGTTTCACCGATGTAGTTCTCATTTTCGTGGGAATTCGTGGTTAAAATATAGTTCATGCTACTTACTGTTAATGTAGCATTCCAGTAGTGAAAGAAATTTTAAAATTAGTTGGTTGTTTGTTTGTTACGAGTAGGTTTCGGAACCTACTCGTAACAAACAAACAAACAAGATATCAAATTTTTATATTACCTATTAGTTTAGATACTTGACTTAATTAGTGCATCCAAAATAATTTAGATTTAGTTTCAGCTTAATATTACATTTGATGTAATTAAATGCAATGGGGCGTCTTTAAATCGGTACTTTTCACACTAATTTTGTTTTACTGCAAATTTAATTTTACTGCAAAGTAAAATTGATGCCCTGTGTATCATGAGTAAGGAACTAGACAAAATGCAGTATGGAGTGAGAAAGATTATAAAATACTAGTGAAACAGTTGAAATGCAAAAGAATTGTAGACTTTTCACACTATTTATTCAAAGTTGGTACGGAAATATTGTAGAATGATATTTACTTCCGTACATCAGTTTTGGGTCAAGGGTAAAATATACAAAACGGTTGTAAGACCTGTCGTGCTGTATGGATCAGAATGTTGGGCGGTGAAAGGGACGGATAGTAAACGAATGCATGTGAACGAAATGCGTATGTTGAGATGGATGTGTGGTGTGACAAGAATAGATAAAATAAGGAATGAGTATATAAGAGGAAGTCTGAAGGTGGCGCCAGTGACAGAAAAATTGAGGAGTAGAAGGTTAGCTTGGTATGGACATGTAATGCGTAGAGAGAAAAGTCATATTACTAGAAAAATGTTGAATGTGCAAGTGGAAGGTCATAAGAGGAGAGGAAGGCCAAAGAAGAGATGGTTGGATTGTGTGAAAGAGGACATGTGTGTAAAAGGAGTGGATGATGAGTTGACGAGTAATAGAGACGAATGGAAAAGATTGACATATTTTTCCGACCCCACTTAAGTGGGATAAGGGTAAGGAGATGAGACATCAGTTTGGGTCGCAGCTAGGCGTGGTTCTACAAGTTAGATAATAAAGTTAAGCCTTCATTCTATTATTTTAAGTGGAAAGCAGGGAAATTGTAAATTAGTTGGTTCGGGACACGGTACGGGCGGGGCGGGTCCGCTGGATCGAACACGCTACGCGGAAGCCTAACAAAATATCGAACTTCAATTGATGCTCGTATTTGCATTGACAAATAAATTTTTCTATTGACCCTTGGTGAGCATTCTACCACTGAACCACCGATGCATGTGATAGACAAGATAACCAAGTGGATATGAGCTCTGCCTTCGTTGGAGGACAAGGTGACTCTTTGTCACCAAAGCTTCTCCTTCCTAGCAGTACTTTATCGAATATCAAATCTGGATCATGATTGATCTTAAAATGCACATTACTGAAAAATTGGAGATGCCAAGTTTTCAGTTATGTGCATTTTAAGAAATTAAATATCATTTGTCTCAAATGGTGAAGGAAAAACATCGTGAGGAAAACTGCATGCCTGAGAATTTTCTTAATCCTTTACGTGTCTGAAGTCTGCCAAGTCTGGTCCAGTGTGGTGGACTATTAGATTAGACTAAACCTAAGAGACTCGGTCTCAATAGTGAGCCAAAAATGGGTTGTTGATTATGAATGACTAGCTGACGTCGCGTGGTTTCCGTTCCCGTGGGAATATGGGGATAATATATAGCCTATAGCCTTCCTCGTTAAATGGGCTATCTAACACTGAAAGAATTTTTGAAATAGGACCTGTAGTTCCTGAGATTATCGCGTTTAATCAAACAAACAAACAAACAAACTCTTCAGCTTTATAATATTAATCAATCATTCATAATCAATTGCTCATTGAGCGGAAGTAGCTTCACTATACATAATATGCAAAACAAAAAAAAATTGCTTAACATTCGTCGCCTGCCACTTATTCTGGACATTTTTATTTGAAATCTGCAATGCCTTTCACAAAATATAATTAAAAAATTACCCAATCTGGAAATTAAACAGATAATATTCGAACACAATTTTTCTTTGATTGAGGTGAAATGTGTGTATTAATACCTACATTTGTATTTATAAAGCCTTATTCAAAAGTATTTTTATCAGAGGAAATTCATTTATTTCATTATTACTTTTCTTGGCGCAGTTAATTAACTACATACATGAATAGGAATGGAATTGGTTCGACGAATTTTCTTTTGATCGAAATGAGTAAAGCAGAGATTTACTTTAACAGAAAATAGGAATAACATGATTGTGTAAGTTTTTGAATTTTCATAACTATTAATCAAATTATTATTATAGTTCGTAGTAGTAGTAGTATCGTATCTCTACTTGGAATTTTTAGTTTAACGATGTTCTGGCCGATTAAGTACGGCTGCAACATATTTTATTACGCTCTCCATTGCTCTGAGCGCCCTGGGGCCGTATATATTAGTACAGCCGATACTTAGCCGCGGGGCTTGGAAGCAATCATCATCATCATCATCATCATATCAGCCAATGGACGTCTACTGCAGGACATAGGCCTTTTGTAAGGACTTCCAAACATCACGATACTGAGCCACCTGCATCCAGCGAATCCCTGCGACTCGCTTGATGTCGTCAGTCCACCTGGTGGGGGGTCGGCCAACACTGCGCTTACTAGTGCAGGGTCGCCATTCCAGCACTTTGGGACCCCAACGTCCATCGGCTCTTCGAACTATGTGCCCCGCCCATTGCCACTTCAGCTTCGCAACTCGTTGAGCTATGTCGGTGACTTTGGTTCTTCTGCGGATCTACTCATTTCTGATTTGATCACGCAGAGATACTCCTAACATAGCTCGTTCCATCGCCCGTTGTGTGACTCTGAGCCTTCTTATGGAAGCAATCACCTGTAATATATTCCTATTTACTATATTTAATATCCAGTACGAACTAAACTTTATGGTTTAAAATAAAATTTATAATGTGTTACGTAAGTACACATATGTTTCTTTATTTACAAATACGAGAATAAAATATAGCCTATGCTACTCGCTGATAATGTAGCTTTTCATTGAAAGAAGAAATCGGTTTAGAGGTTTAGGCGTATAAGCTTAATTAACAAAGAAACGAACACTATTTTTTAGTAGTCACTCAATAACTCAGAATGAGAGGGGTTAGGCCAATAGTCCACCACGCTGGTCCAATGCGGATTGGCAGACTTCACACACGCAGAGAATTGAGAAATTCTCTGGTGTGCAGGTTTCCTCACCCTCCGGAATCGGAGGCAGAGGTCATATCCACTAGGCTATCACGGCTAATAATATTCTGAGAGGAGACTCGAGCTCAGCAGTGAGCCGTATAAGGGTTGATAACGACGAAGACGACTCAATAACTGTAGAACAATAAACTTGTTCGCATGTAGCAATCGTAGTACCTCTACGTATATCGTAGCAAACGTCTACGGCGCTCTTTCTATATCGCTCAGAAAATATACTTTTGGGTTTTTAGAGCCTTTACTAAAATTAATAACTACTTATATGGAGATTTAGATCCAACAAATTAAATTAAAAATGAAACACAATTTGCCAATTTGAGACGAACTTATATTATGATCTCATCGTCTGAACTTACATGGTGACGTAGCACCTATCTCCCTCTAAGGAGACAACATCAGTTCATTGTAGTGGTTGATATAACTTTATAGTTTCTGATTACAATCCGTATTATTGTATAAAACTATATTATAGCAAACAAACTATAATATTGGTATTATATCCGTTATGTTGAAGTTAAGCGAAAGCATCGAGACCACGTTAATCCGTCGGTCGGTTATTATCATTAAAATCAAATATTGATCGTTAAAAGTTTCTAATTATCACCCGAATTGAAGCATTGTGGGTTTAAGCTCCATATTCTCCTATAAGCCAGCTAGTGGTGGTGGACCACAGAACAGACATCGCTAAAACGCTTTTGTTACCTCATATAACTGTGTGGTGGTTTGATTTTGATTTTTTTGATAAAAAAAATCGGTTGTCTGTAAAGTCGGTTTACTGATGATAGCTAAACGTGACAAACATCATAAGAAAATACTGATGGAATGGTTGCATTAATCAAAAGAAAATGTTCGTTTTCTAAAATACTGTTTAATGATCTTCATAGACACGAATATACTTTATTTCTTTTAAAAGTTGGCAACCTTAGAGCGAGGGAACGATGCATGACGTCATCTTTTTTTGAGTGTGCAGCCGGCTCCATCGAATTATACGACGTTGTCACGTCAAAATAGTCAAACTTGACGACTCAAAGGTGTTTGTAAACTAAGCTAACATAAAAGATACGAATTTTGAATTTGGAATTTTAAAGAAGAGAGGCATCCAAAACCTCCTTTTTCTTATACAATAAGCAAATAAAGTGTAAGGCTTACCGGCTGACAGGCCGGCGCTGCTTCGTGACGTGAATGGAGCAGTAAATGCTTACGACGCCGTAATACCAATAAATGTGGTTCTACATGTACGGGATACTCCCGTGAGGTTTTAATCTGACGGTATTATTGTATACAAATGTTACATCTTTTTTCTTTTTTTTTAATAGTACTACTACTAGACCCTGCGGTTTTACTTGCTTAGTGTACGTACGTAGTTTACCAGTAGAAAGCTTCGTTATTTGCGAGTGTCATAGGCATATTCACACGGGAACGGAAACTACGTAATTAAAACCGCGTACCATTAATTTCATACATTAATTTAAGTTTTTTCACAATGGTTATGGCAGCGCGTCTAAGTCTAAGTAAGTCTATTTAAGAGGAGTTTCGGTCCGGCCTATATGACAAAAACTGTGATAACTCTGCTAATATATGATATCAATATGAAATAGCACTCCTCAATAACGCAGTATTCTACTGTTGAAAGAATTTTTGAGATCGGATTTCGCCTTCCTCCGACGAAGGCAGAGATCATATCCACTAGGCTATCAAGTCTCTCTAATATGAGACCCATAGTAAGCGACAAAATCTCGAATCCATACATCGTCGTTGATCGAAATAAGAAGCATTGTTCGAAGACTTTCGTCTCCAGTAAACTCAACAAAGTATGTATTTAAAACACTTCAAATTGCCAAAGTTTTCACCAAAAAACGTTGTACATTTAAACGCGCCGTTAAATATTTCCCTAAATAAATTAAGGAATATTAAAGTTCGTAACAAGGGCGACCCGCACTAAGTGCAACTTTGTATTATATAGAACATGAATGAGCGATGAAAAGAATAACTAATTGCCGCGAAACAAAGGGAAACTCGTTAAAACTTGCATAAATTTACGTTTCCCTTTAATATATAGCGCAGTATCTTTCCCTTTTATGTTGGTAAGTGAAAATGTGGCCCACAAATGGTACAATTTTAGTTCAGGCTGGTATTAAAGTCCTGTTTTTAAAAGCTCAGATATTTTTTTTTTAATTAAGGAGTAGAAGGTTAGCTTGGTATGGACATATAATGCGTAGAGAGGAAAGTCATATTACTAGAAAAATGTTGAATGTGCAAGTGGAAGGTCATAAGAGGAGAGGAAGGCCAAAGAAGAGATGGTTGGATTGTGTGAAAGAGGACATGTGTGTAAAAGGAGTGGATGATGAGTTGACGAGTAATAGAAAGGAATGGAAAAGATTGACATATTTTTCCGACCCCACTTAAGTGGGATAAGGGTAAGGTGATGATGATGATGATTTTTTTTTTAATCTTTACAAGTTAGCCCTTGACTACAATCTCACCTGATGGTAAGTGAAGCAGTCTAAGATGGAAGCGGGCTAACTTGTTAGGAGGAGGATGAAAACCACACCCCTTTCGGTTTCTACACGGCATCGTACCGGAACGCTAAATCGCTTGGCGATACGTCTTTGCTGGTAGGGTGGTAACTAGCCACGGCCGAAGCCTCCCACCAGCCAGACCTGGACTAATTAAGAAAATCTCAATTTGCCTAGCCGGGGATTGAACCCAGGACCTCCGTTTTGTAAATCCACCGCGCATACCACTGCGCCACGGAGGCCGTCAAAATATCAGATAGCTCTGCAGTTAGAGAACGCCTTCTGGACTATTAACATACTTTGGGTTAATACTGGTACATCATCATCATTATTAACCCATATTCGGCTCACTGCTGAGCTCAAGTCTCCTCTAATAATGAGAGGGGTTAGACCAATAGTCCACCACGCTGGCCCAATGGGCTTGGCAGATTTCATACACGCAGAGAATCGAGAAAATTCTCAGGTGTGCAGGTTTACTCACGATGTTTTTCCTTCAACGTTTATATACGTGATATTTATTTTTTTAAATTGTATATAACTGAAAAGTTAAAGGTGCATGCCCCGAAACCACATCCTCCCTAATGGATCGGATTCGAACCCACACCCTCCGGAATCGGAGGCAGAGGTCATATCCTATATACTGGCCTATCACAACTCGACAAAACGTACCGACTACACTAAAAGGCGAAAAATAACACCATACTAAGTTTCTGCTGCTTTGCTGTTGATTACCTGCTGATCAGTTTGAAGGCGGTGCTAACCCGATGATTCAAGGCATGTAAAGATATCATAAATATGTAGGTTTTTCAGACAGCATTCTTTAAGAAACGGCTTAAACTAATACGGCATGATGTCATGCAAATCGCGTTCAATACACGATCAGTTTTGTCGGCTGTCAAGTCGTTAATGACTTGAACTTCGTTCGTAACACTTCCGATGGTCCGCGCGGGCCGGGGGGCGTGTAGCGATGCATGAAAAACCCACGATTGATGCACCTCACTTCCCCTCACGCACAATTTCACACCCGCAATTCCCCCCGTCGCCTGCATATCATGGGAGTGTCATCAACAAACTAGCCAGCCCCCCTAGCCAAGTGACACGTCGATTCTCTTTCTACGATCGCTAACGCTTCGAAAAGTAGAAAGATGATATTTTCAATCGATATTTCGCGTGATCAAGATCTGTCATTACCATACAATTTGCTAGTTTTCGAAGCGTTAGCGATCGTAGAAAGAGAATCCACTTGGCTAGGGTGGCTGACTATAGCGCTGCAGGCATGTTACAAGTAGCTCACTATAGATCGTCAGTGGCTGACATTAAAAAAAAAACAAAAATGCTAGTAAAACAAAACAAAATTACTTCCAATTTCCCTACAAACTCCACGTATAAGTAGCTCACTGTAACATTTAGAGGGTGAAAACTGAAAAGTTAAATGTTTGAAAGCACTTAGTTGGCTTGAGCTCAGTTCCAGCCGTTTAATTGGCAGCTTAGTGTAGCTCAGACTAATGCTGTGTACTTTACACTTAAACAGGCTTCCTAATACTCGATTGTTTTAAATCCATCCATCGTGGAAAGTTTTAAAACTAATTAGGTAAAAACTTTAAATGGATTGTGATAACAGTTTGGTGCCTAAGACATCACAAAATGATTATTTTTTTTTTTATTCTTTACAGGTTAGCCCTTGACTGCAATATCACCTGATGGTAAGTGACGATGCAATCTAAGATGGAAGCGGGCTTGTTAAGAGGAGGATGAAAATCCACACCCCTTTCAGACACACGACATCGTACCGGAACGCTAAATCGCTTGGCGGTACGTCTTTGTCGGTAGGGTGGTAACTAGCCACGGCTGAAAACTCCCACCAGCCAGACCTGGATATAAGTAAAATTCCGGGTGGTTAGCTTAGACCAGGGAGGGGTGTCAAATAATTAAAGGGGAATGCCTATATTCCCCTTTAATGATTTGACACCAGTTCGTTAAGAATGTCTTGTCTTTACGGCACTTTTCCTTGCCACATTGAACGGTATGAACGCCTGTTCATTCCAATTGATATCTGCTATTTTCTGACATCATCCTCCCATCTACGACACTGTCTTCCTTTATTAATGATTAATTATGACGGCCATCGTGGCGCAGTGGTATGCGCAGTGGATTTACAAGACGGAGGTCCTGGGTTCGATCCCCGACTGGGCCGATTGAGGTTTTCTTATTTGGTTCGGGTCTGGCTGGTTACCACCCTACCGACAAAGACGTACCGTGTAGTATGTCGTATAGACGATGTCGTGTAGAAACCGAAAGAGGTGTGGATTTCATCCTACTCCTAACAAGTTAGCCCGCTTCCATCTTAGATTGCATGATCACTTACCATCAGGTGAGATTGTAGTCAAGGACTAACTTGTAGAGTATAATAAAAAAAAATCCATTTGTAGTGGAAAGTTTTAACGGTAAAATTATTACAAAACTAATTCAATAGGTACAAAGTTTGAGTAGCCGTCTTGATCGTTATCATAATTCAAAGCGGTTATCCTCGCTTCAAAATATGCCACAAACTTTTTGAACGATTGACGTGTTTTAAGATTTTACAAGCTTAAAAGGAGTTCTCTTACTAAAATACTTTAAAGAAAAACTTCGATCTAAGATCCCAGTAGGTATACCTAGCTTGTTATTGGATGAAAATATCTTCATCTATCCTTATGGTAGACCGTTTTAAGTAAGTAGGTAGCTGAGGCTCCCTAAAAACCTATTCCATACTTCTTTTTTATAAATTACACACTTACATACAACGTGTCCCAAAATTCAACGATAAGCGGGCGCCAAAAGATTGACCTGCTCATGAGCACTTAAGGAAAAATAATAAAAAAAATATACCTAAATTTTTTTTTTAGTTACAAAATAAATTTTAAAATTCTTTGAAAATTTACACCTTGTATGATATTTTGAACTACCGCAGCTACAATTTCTTAAATATGCTTAAGATTTTTTTTGTATCGGAACCTAAGTAGTACTACTATTCACCACAACTCTTAAAAACACCACAATGCCCGCAGTTTTTACACAAAAAAATATCAAAATATTTTTTTTCCCTCAAATTTTTAAAGATTTTTACTTTCAGTCTACTTTGACTCATGGTCTTGCAAAAAAAAGTATGAACACCGCTATGGCAAGTTATTTTCAAAGTTGACGCAACTAATCAAGATTTCAAAATAGTATAATACCCTAGGATAACTAGTCGCAAAAAAAAAATATGCGTACCATTTGTAAACAAGAACTAAATTTCTAAAATGTTTTTGCTCCTAGAAATCACTTTTACTTTATGCACAAAATGATGTGAGTCATACGTTGCAATTTCCTAGAATTTTAATGGAACGAACGATAACATTTAAAAATAAGAGAGAGAGAGAGAGAGAAAGATAGCGATAAGTATACGTTAGAGAGGGATAGACAGATGTTCTTTGTTGAATGACAATGATGCAGGTAAAGAAAATCCTGTTCCCAGCAAGTCAGTACGCTCTGCTCCTTTGTTTACTGCGCAACTTTCCGTATTCAATTGACGTGGCTCTCGTACTAACGACTTTTGGCTTTGCATTTTGGACTGGACTTAAGTGATCTGCAAACTGAACTGACCTGGCATTATTTTGGACTGTGCCTGTGTTTTGTGAATTGGACTTTTGGTGTATTTTGGACTGTTTAGCGTTATCATGCCGCAACCATACACGCCGATGGAATACGCTAACATGCATCTCATTTATGGAGAATATCGGTGCAATGCTAACGCTGCTAGCAGATTGTATCGAGAAAGGTACCCAAACGCTCAAAGATATCCAGATTATCGGGTATTTATGAATGTGCATCAAGCGTTTTCGGAGGGTCGTTTGCCGTCAGCTAGAAGAAACGCTGGAAGACCTAGATCGGAATGCGATGAAGAAGTTCTCAATGAAATAAACATTGATTCAACTACCTCAGTGCGTGCCATAGAAGCAGCTACGGGAATCCCAAAAAGTTCAGCACATCGAATACTAAAACGTCATCGGCTACACCCATATCATTACAGACGTGTACAAACGTTACTATCACGGGACTATCCACTGCGGATCGCATTTTGCCGAGTGATGCTTCAAAAGCATCGGGAAGATCCTCAGTTCTTGGATAAAGTACTATGGTCGGATGAAACAACCTGCAAGAAAGATGGCTATTTAAATCTTCACAACCTACACAGCTGGAGCAATGAGAATCCGCACCTGATGAGAGAAGACAAATCCCAATATCAATTTAAGGTCAACTTATGGACGGGCATTTTAAATGGAAAAGTGATTGGGCCTTTTGAATTACAAGGAAACTTAGATGGGGACAGTTATTTGAACTTTTTACAAAATGATTTGCAAGAATTACTAGAAGACGTCCCCCTAAGCGACCTTCAAAATATGTGGTATCAAAATGATGGTTGCCCAGCTCACTACGCTCGTCCTGTGAGACAATACCTAGACCACGAGTATCCGGGGCGTTGGATCGGGCGACTTGGTCCTATCCTATGGCCACCCCGATCACCCGACCTAAACCCCCTGGATTTCTTTTATTGGGGTTGTCTCAAAGACAGGATCTACGCAAAACCGATTACGACATTGGACGAGCTTCGGCAAAAAATCACTCAGGCTGCGGCACATATCAATGCTAGAAGATATGCGCGAAAAATAAAACGGTCGTTTTTAAGGCGATGTCGTGCCTGTATTAATGCCGGTGGAAAACAATTCGAACATTTACTTTAATGTTGTGTAATTAAAATAACAAACACATTTTTGGAACATAGTAAAATTTATTACTAACAACAAGAACAATTAAGAAATTTGGTTCTTGTTTACAAATGGTACGCATATTTTTTTTTGTGACTAGTTATCCTAGGGTATTATACTATTTTGAAATCTTGATTAGTTGCGTCAACTTTGAAAATAACTTGCCATAGCGGTGTTCATACTTTTTTTTGCAAGACCATGAGTCAAAGTAGACTGAAAGTAAAAATCTTTAAAAATTTGAGGGAAAAAAAATATTTTGATTTTTTTTTGTGTAAAAACTGCGGGCATTGTGGTGTTTTTAAGAGTTGTGGTGAATAGTAGTACTACTTAGGTTCCGATACAAAAAAAATCTTAAGCATATTTAAGAAATTGTAGCTGCGGTAGTTCAAAATATCATACAAGGTGTAAATTTTCAAAGAATTTTAAAATTTATTTTGTAACTAAAAAAAAAATTTAGGTATATTTTTTTTATTATTTTTCCTTAAGTGCTCATGAGCAGGTCAATCTTTTGGCGCCCGCTTATCGTTGAATTTTGGGACACGTTGTATAAGTACAAGCATGTAAAGTTTGAAGATAATTGCTTACAAACTCAAAATTACTTTTTTCCTCTCAAAAAACTCCCTTTTAATATATTAATTACATCCTCAAAGGGCAGTTAGCTAACAGCATAAACCACCACGTTTAAAAGACAACATAAATAACACGTTACAAAAGTTAAACAATAGATGTTTATTCTACCTATACCGAAAAATAAAATGCTGATTTCACGACAAAAATATAATTCTTTGTATTCTACTGCTATCACCCTCTCCCAATGTACATACACATATTCAATGCAAAAATTCACAGTTCTGATTTTCATCGTATTTATTTTTCCGCGCACCTATTTCTTAAATCAAAATATCATAATATACTTCCAAATCAATTGCGAAACACGAAAGTGATCTCTTCCGAGCAATTTAACCAGAAGGAGCATACCTACAGATTACTTAGTTGACCCATTGGTCTCTTACTCTAGGCGATTACGTTTGTATAAATCGTCTCACTATTGTATAAGTCGGCCTTTGTATATCAAACATGAAAGGGAACAAGCGATCACTGTTTACATTCTCGTAATGAGAGCTCCTCAAAGAGTTTGAGACCTCAATTGCAAATAAAAACCACTATTTCAGTGTGAGTCATGTTTTATTCATTTTGTAGTCGTTGAAATTGAAACTTCACTTCCACTTTAGCTCCCTTTTTGTCTGTCGGTGTTTTGTAATGAAAATATTTACACGGTATAGTTTTAGAGGAGATTCGCAGATGAACCAAAGTCACTGACATAGCTCAGCGAGTCGAAAAGCTGGAGTGGCAATGGGCAGGCCACATAGTTCGAAGAGCTTATGGACGTTGGGGTCCCAAGGTGCTGGCGAGCCCGCACCGTAAAACTGCAGTGTTGGTTTACCCCCACTGGGTGGACCTAGGATATCAAGCGGGTTGCAGGGAGCCGCTGGATCGAGTCATAGACCATATTTAACCCCGTACTCCTACGGGAACGGGAACTACGCGTGTAAAACGGCGGGGCATCGGCAACCTGTAATAGCAAGACAAGCGCAAGTTAAATTTCCTCTTCATGAGGAGTACCCTCATTTTGTAGTACCTGGATGGATTGTAGTACGGCAAAAAAGCTTCTTTTTTAGAATATCAACATTTTTTTAAATATTATTTTATTTCAACGTAGCCTGAGAACCACTTACTGATGTCTGGTACCTAGTACAGATTACTACGCATCAGCACATTTAATAAACGTATGATAAAATCGATTATTCTACAATCTACTTTACCAGCCAAGCAGTCTTCAAAAAGAAAATCCTTTTGTCATTCGATTGCTAAGCAAATTGTTCTCAAGATTGTATTAACGATTGCAGAGGCAGCAAATTGCCTCTCGATCTTTATAAATGGCTGCCAAGTGTACCCATATCACATGTGCCTTCAAAAGTCACCGCAAAGTAAATTACATTTTTGTCTGCAACTTGTGATTTTGAATCCCAAATACAGCTTGATCGATATCTTGCCCGTAATATCATTAATCGCTCTACGAATGGCTAGGAAAGCTACGGGGAGAATGAGGCTTGCCACCACGCCTGAATGACTACCACGACCACTCAAAAGTGTAGCGACAAAGAAGAATAACTAATCAGCCTATTAGACTGGTGCACTGGCATACCAGGCCCTCCTAACTGTAGGAGAGAAGGTTTGGGGTTTATATTCATCACATTGAATGTGGGTAGGCTGACATACTAACTAGTGTGTATTGTAATAGAAGGTAAAGCGAGAGTCTGTCAGTTTTTGCCATTTTATGGCCAGTTATCAACTGGATCAAGTGGCTTTGGGAGTAGCGGGTAACCAATGTGTAAAATTTTACCAAAGTAAAAAGCGTCATTGGTCCAGTGATAAGCCGAAGCTTTTCGGGTTCGAGTCCTGGATCAAACTGTGAAATATTCAGCTTTTATTCCTTTTTGTAAATTCTCAGCTATTAGTGGGGAAGTTAGTGGTTTACCACCCCTGTGTCTTGACGAGTAAGTTTTTATTATTAACTTTTAATAGTGATCGTCCAATAGTATCCTCCCGCTATCCCGTTGTTGCCAAAAACAATTTGGTCTTACAGCCACATGGTACTTTTTTATTGTTTACAAGTTAGCCCTTGACTACAATCTCACCTGATGGTAAGTGATGATGCAGTCTAAGATGGAAGCGGGCTAACTTGTTAGGAGGAGGATGAAAATCCACACCCCTTTTCGGCTTCTACACGACATCTTACCTCCTTTTAGGAAAGGGAATATCCCCTTCCCTGTAGGAGGGAGAGCTAGACCGTTATACAATAATGAATAGTACAAAGAGTATCATTTTTATTTTCTTCAGGAGACATACAGACTTTGAATGACAGGTTTTTTATATCAATATTACGTTGGCACGTATTAATAACGCCACGATTTCGGCGTGTAATATTGAGCGATTATCGGCTGCCGGTATTTCATAAGGTCGACTTTCAGCTCATTTGGGCGGATCATACCGTGATTAATTTCATACTCGCACTGATGTGTTTGGCTTCTAGGTATGATTAAAATTTAGATACTACCATATTTTAGCAGACTCAAAAGTGATTACAAAAATAAGAAAACTAATGTCGAACAAAGGTTATAATTCACAATGTTTGTCAGGACAACTTAATTAAAAAATCAAACTGTAACAAAAATAAGACCCTAGAATGGCCTAGAATGACCTTGAGTAGAGTCACGCACTTGTGAACGATGTATGTAGGGTTAAATGATCCTTTGACTCATATCAAACACCCCTTTTCCACTCAAGTCACTCTATCCCAAGTCCCCGCCTATCCCAAGTAACCCATAAAGAATTACACAACAAGAGATGTGGGCGGCTCGAACGCCACGAGCACACTGAAGCCAACACAAGATCGAGCGACGTCATATCCGACACGGACTACTATTTATTATAAAACATGTAAATTGAAAAGATAACACATACTTGCATGATTTATGACGAGTTAATATTCAAAATTTTGAAAATTGACTACTACGTCTGGGGTCACACTAAGAGAAAACGTTAAAGCTCGTTAACGTGTTAGTTAAGGCATTAATTTTTAATGCAATATTGCAGTGACAACACTTGAAAGGCTTAACGTTAATGATGTACCGACACTCGAGCTATCGCTTAATGTCTAACGCCATTGTTAATGCCGGTGAAAATTAACGCGTTAAACGCTTTAATTCATGGCGTTTCCCGTTAGTGTGGCCCCAGGCAACTGAAAACCTTTCCATCATAATAGAATACAGCCGATATTTTCGGATTAATTTATCGAATCTTCGTCCTGTGTAACTAAGAATCATCTCGTTTATGATTGAAACATACATAGACATACTGTATAAAATCCAATTCGTTTTGAAGCTACGATGCCATGTATGTATACTAGCCTTAGCCATTACATACTTAGCTATACTGTAAACATAGTTTATCGAAGAATTAAACTGAACTTTAAGATTTTAATCGAACGTTTTTCACTTTGACTTCACTTGCATGGACCAGTTATCAAAGGAGTCATTAACAAACCCGTTTGCACAAAGACATTTCTGATTGGTTGAAGTTCAAAAATCGTGAATAGTTTCGCGTTCAATTATAACAGCGATGCCTGAATGGGTAACTTTTCAGTGCTGCCATTAATTTCAAAGAGCTGGGCCTCGTCGAAATGAACCTCCATACAAGGCATTCAGAGGAACATCGGCGTCGACGGATGCATTCATCCGTGTTTGATTGCGTGACGGATTTATTCGTCTATTTTCCGTGGCTGCGGGATGGCTTTAATGGCACTGTCAAACACTGTCTGTTATTTAGCAGCCCCTGAGTAATTAACGTTTCACCAGAGTATTAACTTCAACTCTAACTTCGTATATAATATTTGTGACTATTATTGTAATAATAGTTAGGTATGATCGCCGCGCCAGAAAGATAATTGGTAATTGTAAGGTCCCTTGTCCTTACAGTAATAGCAGTAAGTCACCGACTCACCACTACACTATAATGGCCAGCAGCACACGTCCGCCTCCTCTCGATGCCAGCGATAGACTGCCCCTCTCTTGCCGGTGTATATATACACAAACACTACATCAATGAACCGTTGACGCAGCCGAAATTGCAGTCTTCGCAACATCGTCGCAATGCTTGTCTGTCAGTTTTTACCGGATATACTTTGGTGAGTGTACTCAGGAACTTCACCGTCTAGTTCCTCCTTCTCTTTTCTACCACAGAACAGCAAGACGTCGCGAACCATATATTGTGGATGTCCAGGCAACTCGTACGAAACAAATTGCTTCAGTAGTAGCGAAATTAGCATCATCATTGTCAGCCAATGGACGTCTCTTGCATGGACTTAGAAACAAAACGGTCTCGAGCCGCCAGCATCCAGCAGCTCCCTGCAACCCGCTTGATATCTTCGGTCCACCTAGTGGGGGTTCTACCAACACTGCGCTTTCCGGTGCGGGGTCGCCATTCCAGCACCTTGGGACCCCAACGCCCATCGGCTCTTCGAACTATGTGGCCTGCCCATTACCACTTCAGCATCGCGACTCGCTGAGCTATATCAGTGGCTTTAGTTCGTCTGCGGATCTCCTCATTCCTGATTCGATCACGCAGAGAAACTCCAAGCATAGCTCGTTCCATCGCCCGCTGAGTGTCTTTGAGCCTTCTAATAAGTCATAGTCAGCAACCAAGTCTCGGATCCGTAGGTCATCAATGGTAACACGCAGTGATCGATTTTTATAGTACAACGAGGCGCTAATTAAATGCTAAATGGCAATCGTTGGAGCATCGGCTAAAAGTTTCCTGTCTCTCGGTTTTCTACAGGATTTATTTCGGAGAGTGCGCCCAGGATATAGGGGCCTTTTCGATCTAGTTCCTTCTTCACTTTATTACCATAGAACTGCCAGGCATCGCTGAGGTCTGCATCCATACGAAGATGTCCCTTGGAAGCGTACGAAGCGTTTCGGATTACTAGCACCAGTATTTTTTCCTTTACATAACTATTCCTTTCTTAATTTAACTTCTAAGTTCTAAGATTGGCCTACAGGGTAAAGTTTACAGGTTAAATGAAAACGTGGTGAGGCGTTCATTCAGCTGCCGGTATGTACATTCGAATTTCACCCAACCTTCCTTAAGTCTGCAAATCCCGCGTGAAATGCGGGATTAGGTCGGCATTAAATTTCCAGGATTAGCGCGATATGAACGATATTTATTTGTTTCTCGCTGAGCCGGGATCATTGCGATGTTAATTTGTGGTGCGGTGTTATGTTGTTGTGCTATCGTGGCGTAATCTATACAGAATACAGTTCAATTGCTAATTCAAAATGGTTTATTTCATGGTGAATAGTGGTTTTTACCCGACTGCAAGAAGGGTTATGTTTTTCACGTATGTATGTATTATCTTGTATGTATGTAAGTATGTAATATTCTTTATTACCTCATATCTTTCAAACCGTTGGAGGGATTTACGTAATTAAGATATTGTTAGATAGTAGTAGAAGTAGGTGCGAGAGGATTACCAGCAAAATCTCTCTATAACTTGCTTAAAGACCTTAGCCTCTCTAGAAGTGCAGCTAGTTCTATATTAGAACGAGTATCCAAAGCTGCTCTAATAGGATCTTACCAAATTTGGATAGGTAGGGAGAACAACACGAGCAGAGAAGGGGAGTGTTGATCGATCGTCAAGGAATTCCTTAACCCTACATCCAGTAGTCACAAGTCCTGGATTTTGCTTGGTGTTTTTCTCTCTACCACGCGATGGACCCGGCACCTGCACGGTGAATCCATGGAATGCTAAGATATTCGTCTCTCTCTTAATAACCCAAGTGTACTTAAGTAGGTAAAATTTAAAAAATAACATTCTTTACTTCTAGCATTTCTTTATTTGGTAATGAAAATGTATTCCTGGCTATAGGAGTCACATTTTTAACCGAATTAAAAAAAAGGAGGTGGTTCTCAATTGGACGCATTTTTTTTAAATGTTTGTTACAAGTCAATATTTTTAAGATGTAAAATATTTAACCATTATCACCCAAGATAACATCCCGTTAAGACGTCCCTGCTTGTCGCCCCCGGGTCAGCCATAACAGTAAAAATTGCCAACGACGTGCTAACTCCAGCGGGCTTTAGTTAGGGCGCGCTGTGAATTTTTACGATGCCCCCAAAACGCGTGATTCAGGTAACCTAATACCGTCTTTGATACTAATGCGTTTGACCTGGAACTGTAGCCATGTGGCACGCCTACTCTCATTCTACGATCGCAAACGCTTCGAATATTATTAAATAACTAGTGGACGCCCGCGACTTCGTCCGCGTGGAATTAATTTTTCACAAATACCATGACATATGAGCATGACATTCGGTATCAACAGGTCACATGATCAAGTTATTGTGATATTGGGATAGTCGGGATAAGTGACTTGAGTGGAAAAGAGGAGTGTTTGTTATCAGTCAAAGGTACCTTTAACCCTACACACAACGTTCACAAGTGCGTGACTTCACTCAAGGTCATTCTCTGTCATTGTAAGGTCTTATTTTGGTAACAGTTTGATTTGTTAATTAAGTTGTCCTGACAAATGTTGTGAATCATCATAACCTTTGTTCGACATTAGTTTTCTTATTTTTGTAATCACTTCTGAGTCTGCTAAAACTAGCTGACACTAAACAATAATGGCCGTGTTGCTACGGTATGCCATTAAAAGTGGTCTTAACATGATGTCAGACACACCTGTTGTAAATAAGGACAAGTAAACTAGTAGAAATCATAACTTAATGAAAAGCCAAGTATGTAGCTAATTTGCATATAGGTAGGTAGATGATGACTATATTATCAGCATACAGTTATCCAATGTTAGTGCAAGCGTGTGGCGGGTAAATTGGGCCACGTCAGGACTGGTCCGGGGCAACGAGGCGTGCTATTGAACTGTTGCCGACTGCGTCTCCGACCACTCGCACTAATTGCAACAACTAATTTACTAGCTGGCACTAAACACTAATAGCTGTTTCACCACGGTAAGACTACCATTTAAAGCGATCTATTGATGTAAAATTTACCTGTTGTAACAAGGATAAGTGTTTTTACCAACATTATTGGAACGACGCCGACGATGTTTTATGTCTTGTACTTACAGCAGAGTGCCTAGTGGAAGTTTTCAATGTTTTCATATTCGATCGCGTAAAAGTAAATGCGAATTGGTATGAAATTAAAGCAGTTGTGCAGTTATGCCACTAGATGGCATTTCAATTCCTTAGAAATTCGCGTTTCCACGTTCGCAAACGCTTTAAAAACTAGAAAGATGTTTTGAGAACTAGAAAGATTGACAGATCTTGATCACGTGACCTGTCGATAGCAAATTTCATTCCCATACATGTTTCTAGTTTTCGAAGCGTTTGCGATCGTAGAAAAAGAATCGAGCCACTTGGTTACAGGGGCAGGCTATTCATTGGGCCAACGAGATAACTCGGTAACGCTATAAACTTATGTTGCTGATTTATCATCATTATGCTCAAAAGTGAGCCGAATATGGATTGTTAATATCCATATTCGGCTCACTTTTGAGCACGAGTCTCCTCGCAGAATGATAGGGGTTAGGCCTAGAATAGTCCACCACATTGGCCCAATGCGTATTGGCAGCATTTACACACGTAGAGAATTAAGAAAATTCTGTTCCTCACGGAGTTTTTCCTTCATTATTTGAGAAACTTGATATTTAAATTCTTAAAATGCACATAACCGAAAAGTTGGAGGTGCATGCCCCGGATCGGATTCAAACCTCCATTATCAGTAGATAGACGTCCACTGCTGGACATAGGCCTCTTGAATGGACCTCCAAGCACAGCGTCTCCCTGCAACCCGCTTGATATCCTCGGTCCACCTAGTGGGGGGTCGCCCAACACTGCGCTTTCCGGTGCGGGGTCGCCATTCAGCAGCTTCCAGGATTCAAACCTACGCCCTGCGAATCGAAGGCAGAGGACATATCCACTGGGCTATCACGGCTACTGTTGCTAGTTAGTGGTGAAAAAAACAAAGAAAGTAATTGAATACAAACGAATCGTTATCGCTTGGCCGCAACCTCTGCCAGTCAGGATTAGAATGCCAATAGAACAGAAGGAAACAGCAAACATTACGGCGTTAAGTCTTGTTTTGTGTTGAATAATCACTCGTCTGACCTCAATACACCCGGTCGTGTCGGATTATCTTGCTAGCGGACTTGATAGCTGAAGAGCTAGTGGACTTTTTTGTAGGTGTCGGCAGGCAGGCTGAAACTTGTCCTGTGCCTGTAAAGGTAGTATACTTAATATAGAAGCGGAGACCAGGCCAGGGGAGGTTTTAGTTTTTTTTGCAATAAATTGTTGTATAAAATACACCTGACAATCTGAAGTTTTAATACATTTAATTGAATATTTAAGAAATAAAACAAATAAATAAGACAGTCGGGTTTTTAATTATTATTGTAAATTTTTTTGAAGTGAAACTTCTTTAGGTGCATGAGGGTAAAACTTTTACAGATGTAACGTCACGCCGGCATGCAACGGAAGTGTCAAAAAAGAGAGAGAGAGCGATCGAGACCGATTGAGAGAGAGTAAGACAGGGCGAACGTAGCATGAAGCAACTAGCCGTGGAGTGAGAGTAGGGAGCAAGCAAGTGAGAAAGATTGAGAGAAAAAGTGAGACAGAGCGAACGTCGTATCACGCACAGTGCTATGGAGTGAGAGAGAAATCGTGCAATGTAAATATTAAAGAAATAAATTGAAAAAATTAAATTTATAATCTACATTTCAACACTTTTTATATTTTAATGACAATTAAACTCCTAACCTACCTTTTTTCCCTTTCTCATAGTCTCGGAAATCTAAAGTTTTAGATTTGTATAAATATAAACAAGATTTATAAATTAGTTCGCCAAAGAAGTTTCACGTACGCACGCATTTTTTTTTGACTGATCCTGGGCTCCATACAATTTTGAGCCATCTTCTTTTATAAAAAGAAATGGAAAATGCTCTTTTTGAAAAAAAAAGTCTTTATTGTTTAAATGAAGCGTAAAATCCACACGGTGCCGTGGTGCGAACAAATCACTGATCGAGCCCTTTGACGCGTTGCCAAACAACTGGGAGGCACCAAACAATTTCCTCTTTGTGCCAGCGACTACGAAATCACCAGGCTTTGAACTTTTTGGATGCAAATTATGCTGTAGATACCTACTTTAGTAGTTGTATACAGCAAATAAACTAACACGCCTTGTTCTGAAACTATTAGGCAACCAGCGGACGCTCGCGACTTCGTCCGCCGTGGTATTCAGTTTTTCACAAATACCGCGGGAACGCGGTGGATTTACAAGACGGAGGTCCTGGGTTCGATCCCCGGCTGGGCAGATTGAGATTTTCTTAATTAGTCCAGGTCTGGCTGGTGAAAGGCTTCGGCCGTGGCTAGTTACCATCCTACCGGCAAAGACGTACCGCCAAGCGATTTAGCGTTCCGGTACGATGCCGTGTAGAAACCGAAAGGGGTGTGGATTTTCATCCTCCTCCTTGACAAGTTAGCCCGCTTCCATCTTAGACTGCATCATCACTTACCATCAGGTGTGATTGTAGTCAAGGGCTAACTTGTAAAGAATAAAAAAAAAAAAAAAGAAAAAACACGGATTTTTCCGGGATTAAATGATGAATGAAATCCAGAGTGAAATCCATTTCCATTCCAAAGGGGAATGCCCATTGCCCATCCCCAGCCTAGGCCTACCCTAACCACCCTGCAATTTACTTATATCTAAAAAATCTTGATAATTCTGCTTTCCTAATGAAATCATTACTTTATGAAAAAAAATGGCTGCTACGTTTTACGACATTTTTAATTGATCTTTATTTTGTACACAACGGGGATATAAGCTATCATAGCTTACTATACAGACTGAGTTTTACAATATTTTTTGAAGACGATTGATTTGTTTGTTCGTCAACTTATTGGTAACAAAAAAAAATATAGTTTTAAATGTATACTCCGGCGCTTTGGTACACCGGCGAAGATTTTCCCCTAGAAGAGTGAAAATAAAATGTATTTTTCTTCAAGCAACATGCTTTTTCCTCCTCCTTTTTTTTAAGTCGGTTAAAAAGGAATTTATTGAATCGAATAGTAAGTTAAACAATGAAATTGTAATGTATCGCTGAATAACTCTTGTTTAAATCTGCATCAGCCGCCATCTTGCAAGAAAATACATTCTGCAAAAGAAATGCAAGTCACGCTGCGCCGTGTAAAGCGCTATTTTAAAACAGAAAAAGATCTTAAATCGAACAGTAAGTTGAACAATGAAATGGTAATGTATCGCTAAATATATTGTTAAACTTGCACGCGCGCCATATTGCAGGACAAATGTGACTGCAACACAAACACTGTGTCGTTATAAAGTCACACTAATGATATTTATTCGCAAAGAAATTTCTCTTCATATTTAGATCGCTTATACTGAATGTGGATTCGTGAAAATCTCTGCATATATATAGTTCTTCTATTCCCGGAAGAAACCTTTAGATTTAGTAAGTTTAAAGCTCTACCTTATCAGCCGATAGACGTGACTGCTAGACATAGGCCTCTTGCATGGACCTCCAAGCACAACGATCTCGAGCCGCCAGCATCCAGCGGCTCCCTGCAATCCGCTTGATATCCTCGGTCCACTTAATGGGGGGTCGCCATTCCAGCACCTTGGGACCCCAACGTCCATCTCTTCAAACTATGTGGCCTGCCTACTGCCACTTCATCATCGCGACTCGCTGAGCTATGTCGGTGAATATGGTTCGTCTGGGGATCTCCTTATTTCTGATTCGATCACGCAGAGAAACTCCAAGCATATATATCGCTCTATCACACACGATTCCATTACGAATCGTGTGTGAATAGGCGGATGCAATTTTATAACGTCTCCGAAATGAGCTGCGATTGGCCCTAATAGGGTAGTTGACTCATATCAAATTTAATATAAACAATATTAATTTCGGTTAATGCATGGAATAAGGGTCCGAAATATATCGATATTAATTAATAAAAGTTAAGGATTTCTTATAAAACTTAATTTTAAAATCATGTATTTTTTTCAATTTCTGTCAATCAATCTGTGGTTCCAACTGAAAATCAGCGCTACGTGTCCTAATTCAAATGGTCACGTAGCATTATGCTGAGATAGCATTTTCTGGGTTATGTCACACATCGAAGGGTATTGTCCTGGTTGACCTGGTGTACTGGAGATATTGTGATGTGTGGCTTAATTTCGAAATAAATGCATTTTCTTTGTTTCTTTCAAATTTTCCAAACGTAAAACACGCTGCCGTCCATTTTATGACGCCAAAATGTTACTTGATGTACTAAACTTATTGTTAACTAATATCTTTGTTAAACGCTCCGTTTGTAAGGGATTTGTTATAGTGATGTCCGACAGCACGATTTCACACCCGCGCAGTCGCCCGCATATCATGGGAGTGTCATTAACTTGCTAGATTATAAATACTCTTGCACCTGTGCCTAAGTATTTGAAAATTTGATCGCTTTAGGAAAATTAAAGCATTAATATTTCACATCGACAAAAGATGAATGTGTGAATGTTTACTTGAAATAAATTACATCTCTTAATCGTATGGCACATCTTTTCCCTGAGTGTTTAGGATATTTAAAGAATCATAAGGCTTTCGGAGTCAATTTCCCCCAAAAACAAATGCCTGTAAAGCCTCCACGCCGAGCCGTAACGTATGAATGTTTGATCTCGACGAGCCAGTGGCTTTCGCCCCAAACACAATATTACGGTCCAATGAACACGCTTTCACGTATAATTTCGTACAAAGGGGTAGTTAATGGAGGGGATGTGTTATTGAATAACGAACATTGAAATGAGTTTCGACGTATCAAGATTAAGGCCGCAGGACTTTTATGGTACCTACAATCATCATCATCATTGTCAATCCATATTCGGCTCACTGCTAAGCACGAGTCTCATCTCAGAATGAGAGGCCAATAGTTCATCACGCTGGCCCAATGCGGATTGGTAGACTTCATACACGTAGAGAGCTAAGAAAATTCTCTGGTATGCAGGTTCCTTACGATGTTTTCCTTCACCGTTTGAGACACGTGATATTTAATTTCTTAAAAATGCACACAACTGAAAAGTTGGAGGTGCATGCCCAGGATCGGATTAGAACCTATGCACTTCGGAATCGGAGATATACACTGGGCATCACGGCTAATATATAATATATTTAAATTGACACAACTATGAAACCGCCGTTGCCGTTAAGTTGAAGTTAACAAGTGTTAATGTCAACGATAGTTTTTACTATAGACATGTTACGTGCCTACAAGATCATCGCAAAAAGTGATACGAATTTAGCTGCTCCACAACGCGCACACATGCACATTTTTGTGTTTATTTACATTATACATTTATGTATAGTTTTTACACTTACTGAACACACAACTCGTCATTGTAGACAGTATTTAGGTATTATTTGTAAATAACTTTCGTTGTTTACAATGCGACTAAATGATATTAAGACAATTAGCCACTTTTATTCCGCCTCAGTTTGGAGGCGCTATTTACATAATATCTACATATAGTTTAGAAGCTTTGGTTTATTAACCGACTTCAAAGGAAAGGAGGAGGATCTCAATTCGGTCGGTAT
Source organism: Bicyclus anynana (assembly GCF_947172395.1). NCBI lineage: Eukaryota > Metazoa > Arthropoda > Insecta > Lepidoptera > Nymphalidae > Bicyclus > Bicyclus anynana. Next base: position 14,027,188 of record NC_069101.1, read on the forward strand.
TTTTTTTGGACCTGGACCGATTTCAAAAATTCTTTTTTTGTTTGAAACGGTATAGTCCCCATTTGGTCCCATTGTCATCATGTCATGATCTGATGATGGAATCCTGGAGAAATTGAGGGGAACTTTCGAAAATTATATGGGTGTCTACTGTGTTCGTAAACTTTTCCATTTAGTACGCATTTAAGCACTACAATTTCATGAAGGTTTAAAATCGATCTGATGATGGAGCCATAAAACACACGAGGGAACTCCTCGGCGATTTACAGCAGTTACCTTGTGTTTGGGCTTGATTAATTTGTATTAATGAGAACTTTCCACATAGATAGGTTGTGACTGTCATTTCAATTAAAGGAACTCCTTAACAGTTTACATTAACTACCTTGTGTTTGGACTTGATTAATTCGTATTGCTGAGAACTTTCTACTTAGATGGGTTGTGACTGTCATTAGGGGTCTGATGTATTCGTTTGAGATGAAATTTTACACTAAAAATGGAAAAATAATAAAATTTTTAATAAAAAAATACATCCGACTTCAAAATCTAAAAACGTACCCACTAAACTAAAAAGCGAAAAATAACATCATAATATGTTCTACCTGCTGATCAGTATGAAGGCGGTGCTTAGCCGGTGTTGTCTTAATTTAAGCCATTTCTGACAGGACCACATGAAACTGTCTGCAAAATGTAAATCTGTAAGATATTCTCACATAGCTTGAATTAATACATCACACATGCTCCGTCATTCAGCAGCGCGATCGTAAAATATCTGAAACCACAAAACAGACAGCACTAAAAACCTTAGCGTTTAGTGCTGTCTTAGCTGTTAGGTTAGCTGTTAGGTTTCAATACAAGAAATTAGCACTTTTTATATCTAATTAATTCCTAAATCTGTGGTCTGAAATAGTTGCACACTTAGTTTCTCAGTATTAGGAAGTGTACAACGAACATTAGCGTATGAAAAATTTCAGTGCTAACTTTGTTTCCAACAGTATGATTTTGCTGCAAGTCTTTGTTAAAACATATGAAAACCGTAGGTAAGTTATGAATGTTTGATCTCGACGTTCCAGCTTGCTTAGCCTCACACGTTGAAATTCGCTCATACTCTTTTAAAATCAAATTCAAAAATTCAATTTAAATAGAACAAAAGGTTGTGCTTGTAAAATGTATAAATGCCCAGTAATATCTATTACTGGGCATATATTTAAAGGTTCCAATAATTTCGACTATCCATTTAATACACCCCTTTATCTATCCTTGCATTTTAAAATACGTATTTGACGACCTCCGTGGCGCAGTGGTATGCGCGGTGGATCTACAAAACGGAGGTCCTGGGCTCGATCGCCGGCTGGGCCGATTGAGGTTTTCTTAATTGGTCCTGGTCTGGCTGATGGGAGGCTTCGGCCATGGCTAGTTACCACCCTACCGACAAAGACGTACCGCCAAACGATTTAGCGTTCCGGTACGATGTCGTGTAGAAACCGAAAGGAGTGTGGATTTTCATCCTCCTTCTAACAAGTTAGCCCGCTTCCATCTTAGACTGCATCATCACTCACCATCAGGTGAGATTGTAGTCAAGGGCTAACTTGTAAAGAATAAAAAAAAAACGTAATAGTAGTGGTAAGACTGTCGATATCGACGAGATATTGCAATTGACACTACGTACTTCATGATATTTATCAATGAATAAGTTTGGCTAGGTCATAATATAAGGATGCGATATAAGGAATATAATTAGCCGTGATAGATGATGGATATGATCTCTGTCTCCGATTCCGGAGGGTGTGGGTTCGAATCCGGTCCGGGGCATGTACCTCCAACTTTTCAGTTGTGTGCATTTTAAGGAACTAAATATCACGTGTCTCAAACGGTGAAGGAAAACATCGTGAGGAAACCTGCATAACAGTGAATTTTCATAATTCTCTGCGTGCTTGAAGTCTGCCAATCTGCATTGGACCAGCGTGGTGGACTATAATAATGGCCCAAGTTCGCTCATTCTGAGAGGAGACTCGAGCTCAGCAGTGAGCCGAATATGGGTTGATAATGATGATATAAGGGACACATTCACATCTATTTACAAAACAAATATTTTTACTCCGAAATTATTCATTTTAGAACACATTGTTCATCAGACATTTTTAATTGATTTTCCATAAAGAATATGACCAGAGACATGGGAAATACTCCCGATGCTTCTAGCATATATAGGGATACTAGCGGACCCGCTCTATCCCTACCCTACCCTACAACTACCCTACCGCTACCCTACTCCTACCCTATCCCTATACCATAAACCTACCCTACCACCACCCTACCCTACCCCTATCCTACCCTACCCTACCCTACCCTACCCTACCCTACCCGACCCCTACCCTACCCCTACAAAAAAAAAAGTATCCTATGTCCCTCTCCTGGCTCTAAGCTACCTCCCTGCCAATTTTCAGCTTAATCGGCACAGCCGTTCTTGAGTTATAAGTGGAGTAACTAACACGACTTTCTTTTATATATATAGAGACAAATAATAAGCAATAAATTAAAATTGCGACTATAATTTGAGATTTAAACTATCCTATCTCTCAAGTTGGATCGAACTGCACATGGTGTGCGAATTTTATTATAATCGGTTAAGTGGTTTAGGAGTCCATCGAGGACAAACATTGTGACACGAGATTTATTAATGAAGATAATACTTAAATTAGCTTAACTTATAGATTTATATAGATTAGATTTATAGAGATTTATATTTATTAAGATATGCTTGTAGCTAGAGCTTTAACTAACTCTACATGTCATACTCGTAAGTTATGTAATACATTACCCTTTTTTGCTTAAGTTGGGTGAAAATAATATCAACAAATTGGACCATTATACTAGGAACAGGGTAAAGCTGCACAAAGCCCCTTGTTATGCTTGTTATGTGCTCAGTTCTTAGAACTCTTAACAGTTCTACTAAGCCTGCATATTCGTTTGTTGAACTTCTACATGTCTCGTAATACGTGGAAGCTTGAAGGCTTCTTTGGTACACGAATACCCCAGCTTTATATTCATAACTTAAAAGCATGTAATTTTCCCGCATGACAATTGTGTTTTTAAGGTTCCGTAGTCCACAAGGAACCCTTATATGAGTAGTTTCGCCATGTCCCGTCTGTCCGTCTGTACGTCCGTCTATCCGTCCGCTTGTCCGCAGTTTAGCTCAGAGACTATTAATAATAGAAAGAAAGAAAATAAATTTATTCATATCTAAAAGTTACAGACAGTCAATAAATACCTTATCCTTATGACAGCATGTCTGTCTGTAACTCTTAAAAAGAAAGGGTGTACAGCTCAGCATATGCCGTGTACTACATACAAGCATACACGGCGCTGATTTTCAGCTGAGACCCGTGTGACATCACAGCTAATATGTTATAATTTACCATACCAATAGAAAGTTATAATTTACCATGAGTATGTTGTACATTAAAATTTAAACAAAGTCAAAAACAAAGCTCTAGATTTTGCTTAATATGTACGTGAAACTTCATGAAAATCCGTCCAGTAAATCCGAAGATGTTCGCCAACATATTAGTATATTCAAAGTTAATTTTTAATAAATTAAATTCGATAAGTTTCATTAGTAGTAGAAATTATAGACATGCTACGGTCGGCGATTAATGGTAGGCGTCCACTGATCCGCATCGTAGGTATGTGTCGAACGCATCGCACGGTAGATAAAATTCGTTCGATGCGATGCATAGAATGCGGATCAGTGGACGCACTTGTATGACTTTCTATACAAAGAATACTAAAATCCGTTTAATACGATGCATCCGATACGTATCTGTGGACGACTGCAGTTAACCTAGACGCTTCTGAATGTTGATCATTTGATGAACACTTCAAATGTTGGTCTAATGTGATATCAAATGATGATGACTGAAACTTTTAATCGGATTTTAAGACAATTAGGTGAAATCTAACCTTTTCGTATGTATAACTTTTTTTTTATTTTATTGTACAAAATAAAAAAAAGTGTGACATAATTAGGTACATAGATAGCCATCCTCATGAACTTGACGTTTTTGTGAGGACGGCGAGTTCACCATTTTGTTAAGTTCTAATGTAAAATAAACTTACCTATACACATTAGGGACACAATTAGGCACCATATTTTATAATGCCTATGTAACCTAGCGAAGTGCATCTGCGATGGTTATTTAAGGTTATTGATGGTTATATATCGTTCAGATATGCAGGTTATTAGCATCTATGAGGTGCACAGATTCAAAAAGTAGATATTTGGTGTACAAAAGCCCAGCCTCGAGAAAGCCATCGTCTTGTTTACTCTATGAAATGAACACTTTCGGTTGAATGAGCTTGCCTTCTCAGAACTTTTGACACCTCGCTAACATTGGTTATTCACATCGGCATCTGTTTTAAGTATTTTTACTGTAAATATTTTCAGATTTCTCAAATTTTTGCGAGGCCTACGCCGTAGAGATGTACTGGTAAAACAATGCAAAGGCACTGTCAATGAAGGCTTTTTATTATCATTTTTTCAGATTTCTCGACACAGCGAGACACATAGAGCCCAAAACACTCTCTGTACTCAAAACATACCTACAATATTATTAATTTATATAAAAAAAATCACAGCATTAATTATATCACAATATTATAAAAAGGAAAAGTTAGTTTTCTTCGCTTGTTTGCCTTTAATTGCCTATGAAACTATAAATACAAAATGAAAAATATTTTCACCATTAAAATTCTAAATTATCCCTGATGAACATAGACTATATTTTTATCTCAGAGACGAGAATTACGCGGGTGAAACCGCATGGCGTCTGCTAGATTGAAATAAATTAGTTCTTAGTTAATTATGAATAAGTAGGTACCTATGTTTTCTTTATTTCTTTCTATTTTTGCGTCAAAAAAAAAACGAATCTTACATCTTTCACTTCAAAATCTCGTATATCAATAATAACAATTCCATTCCAGTGATCAATATGAGCTAATGGTGTAGCATGGCACGCAATCACCTGAAAGTTGTCGATGTATGGCGCACAAAGGAGCAAATAGGAGGCCATTTCACTCCATATTGCGCCTTCGAGCTACGAAACATTTGTGGATGTGAAAATATGAGTAATAACATCTATGACATTATTACTTGCCTACACCCCCGATGTTTCACCCGCATTGTTTCCGATACCGTGAGAATACGGGGATAAAATATAGCCTATATTACTCGCTGATAATGTAGCTTTTTATTGGTGAAAAACAAATTGGTAGGTATAATGCTTAAGTTAAATAAAAAATAAAAAAAATTAAAATAATTAAAAAAAATGCGTCAAACTGTAACAAATAAACTCACTTTCGCAATTTATAATTTAAGTATTAATAATATTATGATTTTAATATAGTTGTTTGGAGACGGTTTCGGTTTGGTGGTAGGATTAGGTTTCATTTCACAGACACAAAATAAAAGAACGTCAACACAGCAGAAACGCATTGTTAAATTATTTATTGATATCGAAATCCGTTTATCAAAATACCACTAGCAGACAGATAATAATTCCCCCGTCAGTTCCACACATAAATACGATGCAAAAGGCATAAGTACGTGTTTCTGTACATCTTACCATCTTCCAAGATTAGGATAATTAATCTATAATAAGCACAGATATTAAAAAACATAATAGCTGAACATAGAACCTCCTCCTTTTTGAAAGGGTGAAAATATGCCGTATCCGTAATGATATGAGATCTACGACGCGTCGTGTGAACATAGTCGGAAACGAGCTATTCTGCGGCGGATCTGCCTAATTTGTAGGCTCTGATGTTACATTAGGGCAAAAGTTGCGACTCGACTCAAATCGCATAACATTGCGTCACTTCCGTTCCGTAGATATCCACTATCTATGTACAATATCTAACTTTTTCTTATTTTGTTTATTTGTCAATTAATTTTGTACCGGACGATAGTTATGAAATAAATGGTTTTACAAGTTGGAACCTTGGACATATACCCCTTACATTCATAGTTAACTAGTTAGTTAGAAAACGTGTTACGTAACTGTACTATTAAAAAAAATTAATAAGAAACAGCGCAGTTCACTAAAATCTAGTTTTTCAGAAATAGTACAGTATTTTCATCCTGTTTTACACAAGCAAGGAGGTACTGATGTTTAAATAAAATAAGCTTGAATGTTATCTGAAAATAGAACTTCACACAGAGACGTCAGATAGTCTGATTTATAAACTTTACAGTTTACAAAGTTCTGCGACGACGAATGGATTGAAAAATCATCAAACCGGCCCTCGTATTTGGTCTAATCACAAAGAAACAAACATACATAGACTGATAAAAATATAACCCTCCCCTGTGTCGCACAATTGGGAAAAAAGAATTAAAGAATATCGTCATGTCGTTAGTGAAGTCGCAGCCTAAGCCAGCCTTGCCTGCAGCCTATTTGATTTGCGCGAGTGATGTTTAGCACAATACACTAATCAAGGGCATGGTTGATCTGCTCTGCTGCGATCACAGACGTTATAGATAAGTATCAGTGGTATTGTAGTTTGTGTAAATGCTTATCAAACTATAAAAAAATGGCAGAAACTGCCGAAAGAAGTGAAAACTTATAATATACTGCTTTATGCAATGATGTTAGAAAAAGAGATAGATAGATACGCGGACCGCAAGTGGCACGCTAAAACTATGCTAATTAGCAAACTTGAGCTCAGTCGCCGCACGCCTCTGAAGATGCAATCTAAGATGGAAGCGGACTAACATCTTAGAAGGATGATAATTCACACCAGTTTCGGTTTCTACACGACATCGTACTGGAACGCTAATCCGCTTGGCGGTATGTCTTTATCGGTAAAGTGGTAACTAGCCACGGCCTAAGCCCCCTACCAGCCAGACCAGGACCAATTAAGAAAACCTCAATCGGGGATCGAACTTAGGACCTCCGTCTTGTAAATCTAGGCAGTCAAAAATCCCAAGACCTCGTATTTCATATAGGTAAACCATTGGACCAACTAGGTACTCTATAACGACTAATAGTCTACGGTATCACCTACCTATGTCTAGAGATTAAACCACGGTAATATAAGGTTCTTACACAAATCCGAACTCACCCTAACATTAGAGAAAACACAAAAAATGCACCACATTTGTAAACGTGGTTTTCCTCCTACGAGATTCCATCTAGCGATAGAAAGGACACGCAAATTGCCTCCCGATCCTTACAGATGACCGTTTACTGACGCTACATGGGTTTTATCTCGCCTCGAATAAATAAATGGGATTCACGTAATAATATTTCCAATGGCAGACATCCCGCTTAGGATGTGATTGAGTACTTTTACGTACACAAAACTATCTACTAAATGACATATGAGTATCAATGGTATGGCATCATCATCAACAGAATATTTTTGGAGTTTACTCCTTAAGAATCGATCTTTCATATTAGCCCCGGGTATGAAAAAAATATGGGCAGTAAAATTCGATGAACGAATGCGCCATTTCACTTTCAGGCGTTAGTATTGAGACGTACATAATGTATGCTGCGGGGCAACATACACCTATTTAGACAGTCGACCTGAAAGAGTAAACTCCATTTATGCGTCGGAGCTGACACACACTTTTTTTATAAATGGTTTTCCAATAGGTTTTGCAGGGTAAACTAATTATGTGTACGATTTAAAACATGAGCCACAGTGGCGGATTTATTTATTTATTTTTAAGAAAAATCAACAGCGTTACCAAGAATACAATTATACAATATTTCCTGTATGTTACAGCCAATTACAGATTTTCCATAGTTAGAACAATTTATAAAAAAGCACAATCTGGGAATACATTCAAGAAAAGGAAATAATAAAAAAAAGAGAGAAAAAAGAACTTACATTAAAACGTATGTATGAGTGAAAATACCCTAAGACCCTAAGACCCAGTATCTAAGGGCCTAGGGCGGCCAGATGTTGGGGACGGCTATTCGTAACAAAATATGAGAGCCGTGATAGCCCTGTGAATATGACCTCTGCCTCCGATTCCGGAGGGTGTGGGTCGAATCCGGTCTGGGCCATGTACCTCCAACTTTTCAGTTGTGTACATTTAAAAAAATTAAATAAAACGAGTATCAAACCTACATACTAGAGACTTTTCTTAATTCTCTGCGTGTGTGAAGTCTGCCAATCTGGGCCAGCGTGGTGGACAATTGCCCAACCACTCTCATTTTGAGAGGAGACTCGAGCTTAGCAGTGAGCCCAATATGAGTTGATAATGATGATGATTCGTAACAAAAATGTATAAATTAACCAAATTTACAATAATTTTGAATTTTATCACTTTCTTTTTTCTTACAACTTAAAACCGTTTTGAAATTTCCAAATTCTCAGAAAATTATTTCAATAAAAGACAATAAAATAAATTCTTTAAATAGACATTGCGTTCAATACAAATGCAATGCAGATGTTGCAAATCATAATATACCTAATGGGTGATGTGAGTGCGGCTGGTACTTTGGAGCCAAGGGCGGCCAAGACTTCAAATCTGGCACTGAACCTACAAGTGTCAAGAGTCAAGTGAGTAATAGAGAGACACTGGATACAAGTGACTCGAGATAATGGTGTTTGGTCATTCTTACAGAAGGGAAGGTTCTTACTTATAAAAAAAGAAATATTTGTACAATATTTTTTAAGTTACAGAATATCGTTACATTTTTATTAAACATTCAATGAAATAATTTTGACCAGCTGCCAATCATTATGTAGGTAAATATTTTAGAGTAAAAAATGTACGAAGTATACAAAAGAGTTAGGTACCTACTAAACTCGGTGTATTAATACGGGACGCTTCCGTCCCTTAGCGGATTACCCGGGACCATTCCGGGACCAGCACCAGGGCAGGCGACCGGACCGGGGCGACGGCCGATAAAAAACAACACATTAAACTCGTAATGTGAACATCATGCGGTGGAAACAGCAACGTACAGCAGATTATTGCGCGGGACATTTGGCATTTGCCGACCGGAATAGATCCGGACCCGGCGGTTTGTGTGTCACATTGTTTCTATGGGGCCAAAGTAAAGAAAATGAAAAAGATAAGCATGAAAATTGAATGAAGAATCCATGATTAAGATTAGTAGTTGTATTAATATAGAATAGATATTTTTATTACTCGATTTCACCCCCGTGGTGTCCGTTCCCGTAGGAATAGGGGGTATTATAGCCTATAATACCCCCTATAGGAAAACGGCGATAATATATAGCTTATAGCCTTCCTTCCTTCTTCGATAAATGGATTATCTAAGACTAATCGGACCAGTAGTTCCTGAGATTGGCGCGTTCAAGCAAACAAACAAACTCTTCTCTCTCGAAATTTCTCATTTTTTATTTTTTGCCTGTCTGAATGAAAACTACTGAATGAAGTGAAAAGAAACTTGGCATGATTTGAAACCATAATACGTAGATAGTTATAGGATATTTTTTGTTGCGAAAATTATATCAGAAGGGGGTGAAACATAGGTTGAAAGTTTGTATGGGAAGTCCGTAATTTTTCTTCTTTTCACAAACGTGTATTACCTGAAAAATATTTGAAATAATTTTATACAATAGGTTAAAAATGGGAAGAAGTTTTAATTTTAGTTCATGTTTTGAGGAGGAATCTAGCACCGTTTCCGGTTTCTGTCAAGTATAAAAAAGTCTTTCATTTTTCAAGTTACATTTGTGAAAATTGGTATGGTAATAAATATTTAAAATAATTTTATAATAAGGGTTAAACTTGGGTAGATTTTTTTTAAATATAAATCGTTCATGTTTTGAGGAGGAATCTAACCGTTCCCGGTTTCTGGCTAGTAGAAAAATACGTATGTGTCAGTGTGCGTTGTTCTTTACGTAGTTTGGCTCCGTGCGGAGTAGTTTAAAAGATTTATGGCCCATATGATATTGCTGGTGGAGATTTATAAGGAAAAACGTTGTACATAATTTTCAATATAGAGCATTAGCGACCCCGCTTCTCACCACTATTTCACTTTTGCACCAAATAAGATGTTCTAAACTATCGCTATGGAACTTAATAGGAACAAACATGTTTGCAACGAAGATTTGTGGGTTTTGTTATCTAATACAGTCGTTCGTTATCAACCCATATACGGCTCACTGCTGAGCTCGAGTCTCCTCTCAGAATGAGAGGGGTTGGGCCAATAGTCCACCACGCTGGCCCAATGCGGATTGACATACTTCGAACACGCAAAGAATTAAGAAAATTCTCAGGTATGCAGGTTTTTTTCACGATGTTTTCCTTCACCGTTTGAGACACGTGATATTTAATTTCTTAAAATGCAAACTGAAAATTTAAGGTTCATGCCCCGGACCCACACCCTCCGGAATCGGAAGCAGCGGTCATATCCACTGGGCTATCACTGACTCATAATACAGTAACAAAGCTAAAATGCACTGACTCTGAGGACTCAATACATTGTATCTAGCTGTATTGGGGACCGAATTTGCCATTTTGTATAGTTTTCAGTATAGTGCCTACCTTACATGACAATCTTTTTAACGTCATCGATCAATATTGTCAAAATTTTGATTTTTCAATATTTTTGTTTAATCCCATAAAAATTATTATTCCATATTAACGGTTTCTGTATTCGCGGCATATTTTATTTTACACTAATTTAAAAATATTTTATTACAACTTGTCTAAGGAAGTACTACATCCTTTTTTTTGCAGCATTTCGATCGTTGTATTCCGATCTGCAGGCACTGGCGTGCACAATCATTGTAATTAGGGTAGGCACTATCATTACACTATCACTATTTAAACAGCCTAATACAGGGCCAGGTTAGACCTACCACGCTATTCTAATGCGGTTCGGCGAGCTTAGGGTTGTAATTTAAATGTGTTAATTGTTAAAGTATCTTAACGACAACCAATTTCTCAGCTCAATTTCAAGTTGGGAAATTTTACTGAAAAAGAAAAAAGACTCGAACCCAGGACCTTTTGATCCATATATTGATCAACGAGGCAGTTAAATACACAGAAAACCTCAATTATTGTTATTAAAACGCGTTGCCATTAAGAAGTATGATTCACCCCGAGGCATCACGCCTCAGATAGTAATCGCATGCAAATGAATCGTGCCGCAGAGACTCCGACGGGGATTGATGTAATCTGCCGATATCTATGGGTAACTATATCTATGGGTGATGTAGTGTTTGTGTATACTAAATACATACCTACAATACTACATACTATTACAAAGTTATAAAAAAAAAAATGCTATTTTATTTAAAGATTTGTATATTAATAAGTAATTTGGCACTTAGTAAGTAGTTTTTTAAAATGTGCACTGTAAACAAAACTCAGCAATAAAGGCTTTTTTTATTATTTTTTTATTTTTTATTTTTTTATTTATTTATTATATCTACATACACTATCTCATGTACATTGGTAGTGGGGGCAATGAGTCAGTTCAGTCTGCTTGCCTTACCAGTGTAGAGATGAGCCAGTTTAGCTTCTCTTATAGTAAGGACGAGGGTCCTTACAGGAGCTTATATGCAATACCTGCTTCGGTGGTGCAATGGTTAATAGTGACTACATCTCAAGCAGAGGCGTAGCGTGCCTTGGAGGGCTATATATCAAAATTTGTTGGGGGAGAGCAGTAAGAGAGAAAATGAAGCGTAATTTGTCTAAAATATATGACAGTGCCTCAGCCCTTATTCGCACGAGAGATTTTTTAACGGACGTTAAAACAGCGTTCAAATACAACAAATGCAATCCCAAGTAGGTATAACATGATCACACAACAGTGTTTTTATAAACGGTTTTTTTTCGAGCAGTGTTGCATTTTCAATTTTGGGCGTTGGAAATAGACCTTCATTTAACTTCATATTATTTGAATGTTTTTTAATGTCCGTTAAGAAAACGCTCGTGCGAGTGGGGTCTTAACCTGTGCAGGACGATTTCAACTTTTGGGTGAACGCTTAAAAAAAAGAGAATGCTTCTATTCTTTTGTAATTTCTGAACTGAAACTCATTAGGCAGTTTTTTCTCGAAAGCACCTGATTCTGTGAGATTGTGGATATTTGACAAATTTTTGACTGTACACGTAAGGGACCCCTGTAGTCCGGGGGCCCTGTATTAAGGATATATACGTCCAGTAGCTACGCCCCTGATTTCAAGGTTCAAGTTTATTCCGAAGCAGATCAACAAACACAAAAGTTAATTTCAGTATGACCGGTTCAGTATGAATAGTTCAGAAAAAGAACGCCTGTGAAAAATAAGGAAGCAGATTTTCCTTTCTACGGTATTGGTTTCAATGAGTATTAAAATTAATAAAAGTTGGATAAAAGTTAGTGTGTTTAATCTTATTTGCCGAATGTGATTTGTTCATATTTTTATTAGAATTGAGAAGGTTCTACATCTGACCTATTACAAAAACTGCAATTTGAAACGTAAACTATGTACGTTTCACTGAAATTCAAGATATATTGAATCTTACCTTACCTTATCAGCCGATGGACGTCCACTGCTGGACATAGGCCTCTTGCATGGACCTCCAAACACAACGGTCTCGAGCCGCCAGCATCCAGCGGCTCCCTGCAACCCGCTTGATATCCTCGGTCCACCTAGTGGTCGATTATAACTGCGCTTTCCACAACGGGGTCGCGCGGAGTGCAGCTAAATGTAATTATAATAATAATAATAGCCTTTTTTATTTCCATTAAGAATGTAACGGATTATGTGCATGCATAAAATAATAAATGAATTAACAAAAGTACAATTTTTGTCTTCTTTTTTTCTATCTCTATCTTCCTTAATCATTATGGACCCCCCTACGGGTGAAGGCCTCCTCCATTTCCTCCGCCATGTAGTTACTCTCTTTGCCCATTTTTCATTGTCCATACGTGCAATATGACCTGCCCATTTCCATTTTTGTTTTTGAGAATGTTCCAAAGCATCAATATTTTTTGTTGCTTTTCTTATCTTTGTGTTACGTTTTCTATTAATTCGACGTATGTTTAATATATTTCTTTTTATCGTTCTTTGGCAGCTAACTGTATCAATTATGCTATACTACAGATTATTTTAATTAAGTAACAGATTATCAATAAGTAACACTAATGGGAATCCACTGGCTCCCAACATACAGTTACAGCTAGTTTGGGAGCCAGGGATCTACTCTTTTATTGTATTAGAAATTTGTTACTGTGTGATTAATAAATAATTTTTATTTTTTTTTATTTATTATTATTTATTTAAATTATTTATTCTTTCAATAAATTATTTATTTTATATTAACATCTGCGTCCATTCAAAACTCTGATACGATTTACTCGATGATTTGTTTGAGTATAACCATTCGTGCGCTCTAAATCTATTTTTTTTTCAGTAATGAATTACAGCACGTCGTCACGTGATCGCATGTGCATGTGGCTCAGTTTCTCTGACCCGGCCTCGGCCATTTTGATGGTAAACTGGGTTTTGTTTTGTTAGTAAATAGCCTCTCTGGCGCGGTGACCTTATGTGTGTGTCCTGGGTTCTATTTACTGTCTTGGGTCCGCTTAGAATATGAATAAATATAATAGTAGATTGTTCAACGGCCTCCGTGGCGCAGTGGTATGCGCAGTGGACTTACAAGACGGAGGTCCTGGGTTCGATCCCGGCTGGGCTGATTGAGGTTTTCTTAATTTGTCCAGGTCTGGCTGGTGGGAGGCTTCGGCCGTGGCTAGTTACCATCCTACTGGCAAAGACGTGCGACCAAGCTATTTAGCGTTCCGGTACGATGTCGTGTAGAAACTGAAAGGTGTGTGGATTTTCATCCTCTTCCTAACAAGTTAGTCCGCTTCCATCTTAGATTGCATCATCGCTTACCATCAGGTGAGATTGTACTCAAGGGCTAACTAGTAATAAATATAAAAATCAATCGCAAAATGCGTTGGTAAGCGCATAACTCAACAAGGTCTGGACCAATTTGGCCAATTTTTTTTTTTAAATGTTCGTTGAAGTTCTAGGATGGTTTTTACGACGAGAAAAAATCGAATTCGAAAGCCCATAAAAATACCCTTTTCTTTTCCCATACAAATGTTTTCTAACTAAAACGTAGTCAATTTGAGCTTTATTGTTATTGTATAAAGTTCATATTAATAATAATTACAAAACAGGGTAGGGGTGGGGTAGGTAGAGGGGTAGGTTAGGGGTAGGGGTAGGGTAGGGGTAAAGTTTACATCGAGTTCCACGCGGACGAAGTCGCGGGCGTCCGCTAGTAATAAATAAAAAAAAGGGTCTCTCTTCATCTTTGGGATTCTGAGTTCCATGCGGTTTTAATTCACCATCGTGTTTATCGTTATTTTGGAATTCCTTCAGCTTTACATCCGCGCGTTATTATAGGAGACCACTAATATATACATAAGATATACACAAACAAACAATAACATAACAATAATTTATAATTATCGTGCATCAATTCTATTATACAATTATGATTCTTTAATCTTAATTATACACGCGGTTTTAAAACCTCTTTAGATCTGTAGAAGATTGCGGTTCATTTAAATACGAACTTTATGATATTAGGCGTAAAGTTCAAAGTGGTGTGATGCATTTTTGTATATTAAATAGTCGTGATTGTGCTGCATTGCATGAACCGACCTTCGGGCCCTCACGCGCGTACAGTCGATCTTAAAAATCTTAAGACTTGAGTTATTTTATAAGTTTGTTTTTAATTACTATTGTTAATTACTTTCAACAACAACAATAAACAAACGCTGTTGACCCCAAAATTAAGTGGATTGATGTCGACATCTCCATTTTCAGAAGAATTTCCTTTGGAGGATGTCCGGCTGAGGACGATTGAACAACCGTATCCATAACATTGAAAAATAATACTGGATAAAATAAATCCTAGTTTAAATTCGTTTATTTCTAGTTATAAGCTTGGTTTACAAGCACTTTTGAAACGTTGACCAATTGTAGATATTCCTCCGACCGCTCGAAAGACATGTGCTAGTGAAAATAAACTCAACAGAATACAGATGCACTTTTATGACACTAATCACAACTTTTTTACTCTGGATTACTACACAGGCTACTTGGATCCCGGAATATTCATGGTTTCCGTGGGATTTGTGAAAAAGTTAATTCCACGCGGGCGTCCGCTAGTTAACTCGTCGTCATCAACCCATATTCGGCTCACTGCTGAGCTCGAGTCTCCTCTCAGAATGAGAGGGGTTAGACCAATAGTCCACCACGCTGGCCCAATGCGGATTGGCAGACTTCACACACGCAGAGAATTAACATAATTCTCTGGTATGCAGGTTTCCTCACGATGTTTTCTTCTTCTTCACACAACTGAAAAGTTGGAGGTGCATGCCCTGGACCGGATTCGAACCCACACCCTCCGGAATCGGAGGCAGAGGTCATATCTACTGGGCTATCACGGCTCAGTTAACTATAAATGCATAAAATCAATATTTCTACGTATTAAAAATATGGAAGTAACCTGCTAGGTAAGTATATGTAAAATTTTGAAGAGGTAATTAAATAAATTGATTATTAGTTATTGTTGACGACTGTACTCGTTCATCAAGTAAGTTTAGAAGTCAAGTACAGGCGCAGGTTTATATAACTTAGATGACGAGGTGCACTGACCCGATATTTGCTCAAATCGTACTTATTTCTTTACATTAAAGTCTATATTCCCTTGAGTTTACATCTAAATTATTAGAAGTACCGCAGCAATTATAAGAATAAAACTAACGCAAATGCTAGATTCAATCACATTGCAAAGGTATAGAGTTTAAATTGCATTGTCCTTTGGTTTTGGATTCCGTAGCAAAATAATTTGCCATGATACTGTTGAAATAAGAAATCATCATCATCATCACGAAATTTCATTATGTCTTATGTTTAGTACTAACATACTTCCCTGGAGTTTCACCCGTGTGGTTTACATTCCCGTGTGAAGGCAGGGATAATCCATAGACCTACATTACTCGCTGATAACGTAGCTATCCATTGGTAAGGATATTGAAGGATTGTAGTTTCGGTAATTATTCATTGATATGAATAATTACCGAAACTACAGTAATGACTATGATTGAATATTTTATATATATATTAATTTTTTGTTTGTTTGTTATCAAACAAACAAACAAAAAATTAAATCTTACCTTTATAAAATATTAGTATAAATAAGTTTATCCAATGATTTTACGAGTACATTGACCCGGTAGAATATGTGAAGCGGGGTCTAATTCACCCCGCATGTGTCTTATTTGCGGCTATTTCGACCTGGAACCACACCAAAAGTATACAGTTTAAAGAAAAGTTACGGGGTTAAAAATTCCCGTACAATCAAAATGTCAGTTTAGGTACGGGGTTTTATTTCTATGGAACCTAACTTTTCTAGACACTCGTGCTTGACCAATATTTATAAATCAAAACATGGTTCTAAACATAATCCCTTAGCACGAAACAGAATACTATAAAATCAGTCGATGGCATTTCTACAATTATGTAACAACAATTTTTTTTTTCACTTGAACACCTGCAGTTTTCAGATCATAGTTTACATAGGCGCCAAGATATTATATGATTAAAAGAATAGATATATTAGATATATTAAAAGAAGATATTACAAAGTATTACATTTGCCTCGTTAATCAGGTGTGGCGTCGAATACCGCTACTGGTCCCGAGTGAAAAATCATCGTTGTAACTGAATATCGCTAGAAATAAGCGTTAGAAGCACATTAAGTCAGCGCGATCTGCGTGACATCATACCGATCTCGACCAACACACGATCAGTTTTATCGGACGTCAAGCCGTTAGCTCTGCAAGCATATGTGCTTACTTGATCGCCAGTGTCTGACTTTTCACATGCTACAATTTGTTGTTCTGTGTTTTGCGTAAAACTTCATGTATGTATGCATATATAATGAATATGTTAAACTGTAAATTATGCAATAAGTATGTGATTATTGGGGTATAATTATAATAGGCATAATATCAAAAATCTAAATTCACCGAATTCCCGAACGCATGAACTCAGATGTTCTGTATAGTTTTCACGATAATCGAATATCATCGAAGTATTACTATCTCGTACTAGGGGTAACAGCTGTTACGTAACCCGTAAGGTTAGTATGATCTTTGTATTGTTGTGTTGAGGAAAATGACGTCATCGTCATAGTTTTTTTCAATGGTGTGCCTGTGCCGGGCCGTGCCATCGCAACCGGCCACGATCATTATCATTATATCCATTGTAAACAACCATTATATTCAATAATGAGTGAAAATTATTGGAAAATCTCAGCAATATGAGCAATATGAGCAATTCAATGCAACTTAGTTCCCAATAAAAATTTCCTTACGTATCATTCCAAACTCCCACCTTTGCATCAAGTCCGGCTATATTAGAAACTAGCGGACGCCCACGACTTCGTCCACGTGAAAATCGATGTAAACTATTCCTAATCAACCCCTATTTCACACCATTCTGTTTATATTTTTGCAAGTTTTTTAAACTATAATAAATAGTGCACTAATCATTTTACAATTACAAATGTACCTTGAAACAAACTCGAAACTTTATCCGTTTACGCAGCGCACGCAACGGAAGCTCTCTCAATAGGAAAAATCCCCCGATTTTGAAACATTCTTCATTGGTGCTCCGCTCCTATTAGTCTTAGCGTAATAATATATAGCCTATAGCCTTCCTCGATTAATGGGCTATCTAACACTGAAAGAAGTTTACCCTACCCTACGATATTTTATCCTTTACCGTTTGCGTCACGTGATATTTAATTTCTTAAAATGCACACAACTGAAAAGTTGGAGGTGCATGCCTCTCACCGGATTCGAACCCACACCTTCCGGAATCGGAGGCAGAGGTCATATCCACTGGGCTATGACAGCTCTTTATAGATATACAAAGACTATATTCTTCCACAGGCAATTTTCATTCTTGCGTGTACTACTCACAGGTTTCCGCAAAACAACACCTGTTATATTAATTAATACATAATTATATGTTAATTTGGTTTGCTAATTACAACACGATAGATAACTTGAATTACCATACTACGGTATAAGCCACCGACGTTTCCTTCAAAACATTGACTATTATAGTCGTCATGGGATTCTTATTCCTGATTTGTCACTTTATGGCAGTTGTTAATAAATTACGGTTTTTTTTTATTCTTTACAAGTTAGCCCTTGACTACAAGCTCACCTGATGGTAAGTGATGATGCAGTCTAAGATGGAAGCGGGCTAACTTGTCAGGAGGAGGATGTAAATCCACACCCCTTTCGGTTTCTACACGGCATCGTACCGGAACGCTAAATCGCTTGGCGGTACGTCTTTGCCGGTAGGGTGGGAACTAGCCACGGCTGAAGCCTCCCACCAGCCAGACCTGGAACAATTAAGAAAATCTCAATTCGCCCAGCTGGGGTTCGAACCCAGGACCTCCGTTTTGTAAATCCACAGCGGATACCACTGCGCCACGGAGGCCGGTGGTTTTTAGGGTTCTGTGTGCGTAGTGGGAGTTTTCAATATTTTCATACTGTTACTATCACGTTGACGTTTACGCAAATTTATATGGAATTGAAACAGTTGTGCAGTAGTGCCACTAGATGGCGCTGTTTCAATTCCTTAGAAATTCGCGTTTACGTTACGGGACAGTAACAGTATCAAACTGCCACTAGACTCTATAGTCAACAAGGAATCCTTTTTAGTTTCGTTATGTCCGTTTATCCATCCGCGGTTTAGCTCAGAGACGAGCACGCTGAGGTAGTCTATCAAATGATTTTATGCTGTAGTCACTAGTGCGTCAAAACTGAGGCGAAGAAAAGCGGCTAATTGTCCTAATTTAATTGAGTCACATAGCAAACAACGAAAGTTATTTTAACAAATAATACCTATATAATATAATATTATGTAGGTATTATTTGTGTATAATATAATAGAATGTCGAGTTTTGTGTTCAGGAAATGTAAAAACTAGCCAATTTTGCTTTAACAGTTTTAGAATTATTGGTAAAGAAAATTATACGTAAAGGCCAATACTATACATATAGTCCAATATTCAATAAAA
The DNA here is from genome assembly GCF_947172395.1 of Bicyclus anynana. Lineage (NCBI taxonomy): Eukaryota > Metazoa > Arthropoda > Insecta > Lepidoptera > Nymphalidae > Bicyclus > Bicyclus anynana. The sequence continues at coordinate 14,046,271 of NC_069101.1, forward strand.
TCCCAAATTCAGAGCAAATTCAACCTTATTGAGTTTAAGGTTGAATTTGCAAATGTGACTTCAATTGAGTGCCAAGAAGTTGTGTTTGACACTCATTGAATGGGGACGGTTCATTGGTCGTTGATTGTGCATCCACTTTTTAATAGGAGATCAATGCTCGTAACATATCTATAGTATAAAATATAGTTGAGAGTCTACCTACCCTCATTATCATCATCATTATCAGCCGATGGACGTCCACTGCTGGACATAGGCCTCTTGCATGGACTTCCAAACAAAATGGTCTCGAGCCGCGAGCATCCAGCGGCTCCCTGCAACCCACTTAATGTCTTGGGTCCACCTAGTGGGAGGTCGACCAAAACTGCGCTTTCCGGTGCGGGGTTGCCATTCCAGCACCTTGGGACCTCAACGTCCATCGGCTACCTACCCTAAAATGTATTAATTAATTATTATTATTCGTGTTGAGTTCCGGTAGATTGAGTTTACAACGAGTTAGTGTCAACCGCAAACTGTTACAAATAATAATAAGATAATCGTTGATTGGTGAGATACTGTAATTAGTTTTAAATTAGGTTTTAATGATAACATAAAATTGATTCAATAATTCAGATTTTATCAATATGTGGTCAGGAGCATAAGAAACTTGTTGGCCTTCGGGGGATCATCAACATTTGGTCTATCGATGATGCAGAAATCTATTATTATTACAACAATCAATTAAAGCAAATATAATGCGTATTTTACTTGTACTTAAATGTTATTATTGCTTAAAATAATTTACAAGCAATAAAGGTACCTACGTCATAATTATCTTCGTTCAATAAACTTTTTGTTGTACCTATGCTAAGTTTTTTGGCGTAACTACCTAGTACCTATTATCTATTGGCAGTATTATTTCTCTTGGTACTAAGTCTACTAACTATAGGCAGTATTTTTTTTTAATTTCCCGCTCACTTGGTATATGATAGGGAAGGTAATATAGATTTCACCCCGTTTTTAGAAAACTGAGTTTCATCAAATATCGATGTTTTGAGAGGAAGCAATCGTGATTGTTTTTATGACGGTGACTGTGTGTCTAAATATGTATGTAACATTCTCATAACTTTTGAATAACTTCACCGATTTTTAGCAAAATGAGCAGCAGTTAAAAGAGCTTTAACACACTTAGATTTCATAAAGTTTTCAAACTATACAGACCAGTGGATTTTGAGAAATCTAATAAACAAAATTGTTAAAAGTATCTATGGTTTTGTAATCTCAAAGAGCTGAAAAAGTCGACATTTCATAATCTATTCAAAAGTAGCGGGTTAGTAAAACATTTGGTATTTTTTTAACTCTTCGTAACTTGTAATCATTGTAATACGAGTACCTAAAATTCTACTAGTATTAGCTACCTTACTCTACCTTACTCATTATAGGTACCTACTTCGATTTACCTACTATGTAGCCGAGTACCCATTCAAATCCAATAAAGCTTAATACAAATTAAATATACACAAAAAAAGTTTAAAAGCTTCCGCCAAACAAAAAGAGATACTCATCGAAAATACCAAAATAAAACGGGGGAAAATAAAACGTATGTAAAAAATGCTTTTAGCTCCGATTTTCCAAGCGTACACGCCAAAATTTGATTAACCTGTTAAAAGCGTTTTTAGATAGCCCAATCGGGTTAAACCCCCTGTTCCAGACACAACCACTCGACTGAAGCTTTGAGAGAGCGCAGCCAATTTTGACCGAGTGCTTGGTAAAAGCGTTGAATCGTTGAAAAGTCAGCGCACTCTTTAATACGAGATTTATTGAACTATTTCAAGGGATCCAATTATGTTAAAGTAAAAAACCTGTTCAATAGCTCTGTGGTAAATGGTATAAAAGACTCAGATTCAAAAACTGGTCGCCTGTTTTCTGGCAGGAAAGGTGTTCGATCTTTTAATTACCGTCTTTTGTAGTTTTTTTACTCCTAGCAAAAGCTTAGTTGGTAAGAGTAGACTATAAAACGAAGTATCATGGTCTAATCATCAATAAAATTTTACTTTTTTGCAACTAAATGAAAATTAACCCTTTCAGGACAGCAAGATTATAGGAGGGTATATAATTATATCTGTGTGTCTCAGTTATATAGGATAGTTAAATGCACACAGTAAACAAACTTCGTTATTAAAATATTAAAATTGATGATGTTTTTTTTACTTATTGATACAGTACAGTGCAATCGTTTTACTTTTATCAAGCATCTCTTTAATACGGTCCACTACCTCTCGGCCTATAATACCTGAAACATGTGCTCGTGAGCCGTGAAGCACTTCTGATTTAAAATAAAGAGTTGAAATGTTTTTTGTTTTTACTATTTTTGATTAAAACTCACTGTGGCGTATTATGCAAGTATAATGCACTATGCACGTTCCCGTATGAATATTGAGATAAAGCCTTTGTGGTATTCCAGACAATAATCAGTCTCTGTGCCAATATAATTATAATATAAAGCCTCAATAGCTCAGCGCTAAAGGGGCCGGACTCATCACAGTGGTGGTTCGATCCCCGCTCGCTGGATTATTGTCGTACCCACTCATAATGCAGTCTTTTCAGACTGGAGGGGAATGCGAATAATTGTCATATTTAAAAACAATGGCAAGTATTCTTTTTTTAATATTCAATTTCTATTCTCTTCTAGAGTGGTGTATAGGTATTTAATCTATTCCGGGAAGACAGATACATCGCTCCTACCTATTGGGAGCCTGATGCGACAGTTAGACCTTCTTCTTTTTGTTTTTTTTATTCATTACAAGTTAGCCCTTGACTACATCTCACCTAAGTGTGAGGGTGGTAACTAGCCACGGCCAAAGCCTCCCACCAGCCAAATATTGGTTTTATAAAAGCTAAATAGGTGTCAGCCTGTGCTCCTACCATTGTTAAGTAGGTACTAGATACGATACGAAACTTTAAAGTTTGGACCGAGGTTAATTTGAAAAGTAGCAAGGTTTCAATGGTTGTATCAATAAATTGTGTATTTTTTTATATTTTTCTCGGCATAATATCAGAAAGCCAATCCACATTGGGCCAGCGTGGTGGACTATTCTCTCGGAGTCGGACTCCAGCTCAGCAGTGAGCCGAATATGGGTTGATAATGATGATGATGATGAATATCAGAAATCATGCTAATTTCCACAAAGCTTTGCCATCTCTAAGTATAAAGTATTTTCAATTAAATTCAGGGAGACAGAATCAAGACCGGGAGCCGCAGCAGAAAAAGCTGAAACCGGTAAGTGGCTCAAATATGCCTCTCTGACAGAGAGTTACATATTTGTACCTTTTGCCGTGGAGACCCTTGGGCCATGGAGTCGCAGTGCCAAAAAATTTTTCCGTACTATTTCACCGCGGCTTGTTGCCTCGACTGGTGACAGAAGGGCTGGCTCATTTTTTGCGCAAAGGATCAGCCTGGCTGTCCAGCGCGGAAATGCAGCCAGTATTCTTGCCACCATTCCACGTGGGCATGATTTGTATAGTTATTAGTATAAGTTAGCTTAAGCTCCTTATTGTATTCTTTCTCAATAAAAAAAAAAAAAAATTAAATTCTTTTACTACCTAATCTAAATCTAAAAAAATAGTCTTGCTAAGTAATTGTAAAGTATCTTTAATCACAGGATTCACACTTACAACATAAAATACAAGAATAAAAAACACTTTCCTTACCTTAATTTTCTCTACATATCTTTTTCATAATGGCGCCCGCTCGCAATCAACGCTACACGGCGGGTAGAGAGAAAACCGCGCCGGCTACCTCTCATTAAAAATAGGAGCCTTTGTCGAACAGACCTGCACATAGCAGGTAGCTACGCGTATACTCAACGTCTGTATACGTCGTGACACGTAAAAAGTACGCTGATATTGTTAGGTCAAGAGGTAACTTCGATGAAGATCATATTTTTCATCAACCAACTAGCGGAACAGATAAATGTTGCCGTGACGTAACTAAAAGAACATTGAAATCGCATTGGTATACTTATTTGTAGATCCCACAATATTGACATGTAGAAGCTGTGGGGAATAGTGATTTATTGATAAATGTTTCTTAATGTACTATTAACCCAAACTTAAGTGCCATGTAATCTTTTTATCTATACTTATAATAAATCTGTAGAGAGGTCAATTCTGTACATGAAATATATTTCCAAAATAACTATCAGGGGGTGATTAGTGATCGATACTGATGCCAAAAATGCAATCAGTAAAATTTTTGTCTGTCTGTCTGTCTGTCTGTCTGTCTGTCTGTCTGTCTGTATGTTCTTTATAGAAACAAAAACTACTGGACGGATTTTAACGAAACTTGGTACAATTATTCAACATAATCCTGGGCAGGTTATAGTATACTTTTCATTACGCTACGATCAATAGGAGCAGAGCAGTGAAAAGAAATGTTGAGAAAACGGGAGAAGTTACTCAATTTTTTAAGCTTACGTCGCGTGTACAGCCTTAATGGTTAAAGCTACATAGAAATCATGTATGACGGAAATGTTCTCCTTAAAATTATCTATAAAAACACAACAGCATATATATGTCTATCTTTTATGGTTGACTCACAATAACACGTGTAACTCCCGATAGCTTAGCAGTTCGGAGCTTTCTGATTATATTTGTCTACCCTTATGTTTATAACACTCATCACTCATCCCTAATAAGAAAGTTAACATTATTACCTATTCAATAAAAAAAGAATCATAAAAATCGGTAAAGAAACACCAAAGTTATACATGAAATACGCTAAGCCATTGCGCGTGAATACTAATTCATGCTTTAAGGACTTTAAGGATTATTTTTGTGTAACGGTTGCAGCGCTCGACGCGACTCGCGGTGGAAGGAATAAATAAAGAAGTGCAGCCTTAATCAGTAGGGTAGGGGTAGGGTAGGGGTAGAGTAGGGGTTGGGTAGGGGTAGTGTAGGGTAGGGGTAGGGGAGTGGTAGGGTAGGGTAGGGGTAGGGTAGTGGTAGGGTAGGGTAGGGGTAGGGTTAGGATAGGGTAGGGTAGGGGTAGGGTAGAGGTAGGGTAGGGTAGGATAGGGGTAGTTGAAAGTTTACAACGACTTTCACGCGGACGAAGTCGCGGGCGTCCGCTAGTCTTTAATAAATACTTTTGATAATAATTTAATAATAAGTAACCATACGTGTACAAATATAGTTTAGTTATCTAGGGTTAATGGTTACGACCGGGATTGACTTTGACGGGATTGTGTATTTTTGACAGCAGACTTTTGCATCTAGATTTTAGGATTAAGATTAGGGAATGTGTATTTTTTATACATTACATAATGATTGTGAGGATTTTTAGGCGGTTTAAAGAACAACACCACGCTAACGAAAGAAAATCATGAATCTTTGAGAAAATCTCTAAAGTAGAATGTTGTCGTTCTTTTTACGTGACACCTACTATATGGTACACATGTTACCAAAGGTTACCACACGGTAAGCATTTTACATTTACAGAAATAAGTTCATTTATATTTTGATTATGCTACAGCTTCTGTATGACATAAAATTACTTGCAAAGCTCAGAATATAGAAAACTCCAGAAGGTATGATCGCTCATAGGAATAGGGATAATGACAGTTTTTTAAATTGTATATAAATTAAGAGTATACTAATAACAAAGCAATTTTGTAAAAGTAACAGGGTATCTGCGATCATTACTTTCGGAGCTACAGAGATATAAAGGGTCAGATTCGCGGCGCTGCCGCGGATCCCTGAAAAACGCTCCATACAAAATGGCACGATTTAGTGACGTCGTTGGCTCGCTGATCGTTAGGTTTGTATGGGCGTTCAAACAAAATTACTAATATCTTTGTTATATGTGCGTTTATGTTTCTAGTTTATTTATTGAAAAATGGCACATTTAATGTAAGGAAGCTAAAACTGTATGAATTTTCATCTAATTACGATAAAAAAAATTTAATCAATTTTGAAATTTTATAATCTTATTTATTTTACAAATATCCAGACAATCTTTGCTTTTTATGTATAAATTAGTTAACATTGACCTTATTTACCCGAATGTACCATAAAAATCAATATATTCAAACCTAGTCATCATCCCCATTAAGCCATTGAAAGTACTCTTTTTTGGTGTAATTTCCAGACCAAGCATCACTCTGTGTATACCGTGTTGTGTGACGTGCTATACAGGTACAATTTTTGAACACAATCGGCGTGCTTTTTAATGACGGCTGAACGTGGTTTGTACTTTGTCCCAAAGTATTCTGAGTTGCCTGTGTATTCTGTGGTTAACTTGAATGATACTGCATACGATTGGGCGACCGTTTGGCTTTCATTGGGGCATGTATTGGGAGATCTTCGAGAAGTTATAAAAGCTCTTGTAGGTAATGCTCATACCAGAGTAAGTACATTGGATACATACAATTGAAGTTAGTATCTGTGACTTCAAAATACTTATTTGCATGTGTTTGTAATAATCTAATCGAATAATGAATCTCTGGATGCTTGAACCGATTTTAATTGCACTTTCACTGGAAGATAGAAGGGTTTACTGAGCAACATGTATGCTACATTTTTATTGCGGATGAAGTAGCGTTAAGCGTCCACTAGTTATAAATAAAATATACAAACATAGTCCCGTTAAAGTTTTTAACTGGTAATAGACAACTCACACAAAAGTAATTGATGCAAAAATCAAACTATAACATATTCGTAGTACGTGAACGAAATGCGAATGTAGTGCAAAATATATTAATACATATAAAGTCTGCGAGCACTTTCGATTGAGATCTTGGGCCACGAACCTTAACGCTCAGAGAAAAACGCTCTTTACTGCGAGCGTTAAAAGCAAATGAAATTATTCCAATCAAGAAAACTTAACAGTTACTTTAAATCACATAGTTATAAGTTAACCACTAGACCAATAATAATTCAGTTAAATTTTCGAGCCACGAAACGAGATTTTATTTTTGGGGGACGACATCGCTCGCGTCCGTAGGACTACCACCTTTACTTCTTAAAAGGCCCACCCTACACGTGTCCCCCGGGTGGTGCTAAACGAGCGACAACGCCGAGTCACAGGCGGCGGTTAACTAACCTGTTCAAGGTTACCACAAGCCCTGAGGACTTAAATACCCTCAAAAAGTGTGGCAGTAGCACCTTGGGAAAGTGCTACTGGTGATTTTCCCAACCCCTTTTAAAATGAAATGTCGTATAACAAGGAAAGTGATTTGTCATGCAATCCGGCCAACCCCCGGCGCTCTCTGGTACCCGGGCTAGAGAGTGTGAAATCTGTTACCGAAGACACCACTGGAGTGAGTAACCAGGCTCCAGTGCCTGTTAATGTTACTGGAAAGAAACTAATTCAGCAGGCTTTTCATCCCAGCCTATTTGTGAGAACAAGGAGCATGTCTACAGGTAGTGCACCATGCTCTAGTAGTAATGAACCACCTACAGATCTCACGGAACGCAACAACGATCCAAAACCACATAAATCTGTTCATCATCCTGAGTGGCAGAGGGTACCTACAATCAGAAACCCAAAAAGAAAGAAAATGTCTGGCACACCATCACCAGAAGGGAATACTGTGATGTCAAATCAATTCGGATCATTGGACATTGATGTAGATGATGCAGAAACTCTCCAATCTAACAATAAACAACATGTATTAAAACCACCACCCATCATGCTATACGGTATTGAAGATGTTGCGAAACTGACAGAACTAATCAGATTAAAATTAGATAAAGAAGAGTTTACAATCAAAGTTGTTACCCGAAACCAACTAAGACTTAGTTGCCCGACAATAGAGGCATACCACATACTTATGAAAATCGTAAGGGAAAACAATCTTATTGGTCACACTTTTTCTAGAAAGGACACAAGGCCTTATAGAATTGTTATAAAGAAGCTCCATCCGAGTACACCTATAGAGGCAATAAGGGAAGCTATTGAAGAGTCCGGAAACACAGTCTGTGGTGAAATAATAAATGCCCGATATGGACCAAATAAAATACCGCTTTCAACCTTCTTTGTCAATTTAGACCCACATCCAAACAATCCACAGGCTAAGAAAATTTCTCATATATTTAATACAAAAGTTATTATTGAAGATCCAATAAAGAGAACAAATGTGCCCCAATGCAAAAGGTGTCAGCAATATGGCCACACTAAAAATAACTGCCTTAGGCCATATAGATGTGTGAAATGTGCAGAGAGCCATAATACAACAGACTGCCCCAAAAAAGATCGAAATACCCCAGCTAAGTGCTGTCTATGTTTAGGTAATCACCCTGCAAACTATAAAGGCTGTGAAGTCTATGTTGAAATCAACAAAAGAAAAACTTCACGGAGAGATCATACAAAACAAAGAAAACTAACAGCGCACAAAGATCAACAACAGAGTACTGTAATACAAGAAAATGGTCAAAAATCCGATCCAACTTTAGGAGCAAAGGAGAAGGAACATTCATACACTAGACAGCACTCCTCAAACCAATTTAAAACTAGAACATATGCAGAAGCTACTAAAAATCAGAACAAAGATGAAATTTCAACAGACACTAAATTAGAAATACTACTCACAAAACAAGCCGAAAAGCTAGACAAATTAATAGACCAAATGTCAATAATGATGAACTTATTGACCACAGTAATACAAAAGATCATCTAATGGCTACCCTAAGAGTGGCAACGTGGAATGTAAATGGTTTGATTTTACATAAGAGTGAAGTCGAACTATTATTGAACATTCACAACATAGATGTGCTGCTGGTGTCAGAGTCTCATCTTACTTCCAACCACAATTTTACCATAAAAGGCTACATTACATATGCAACACCACATCCTGACGGAACTGCCCATGCTGGAGCGGCCGTAATTGTAAGGAAAAGTTTGAAGCATGAAATCCTCGAGGATTATAAAACACCTTACTTACAAGCCACAACCATTATGTTGTATGATAAACACGGGTCACTTACTCTTTCGGCTGTTTACTGTCCCCCTAAACCAAACCCTAAGGAAACCCAATTCACTGAATATTTTAAAACTCTTGGACATAGATACATTTGTGGTGGTGACTGGAATGCCAAAAACGTGCATTGGGGATCGCGCCTGACACTACCTCGAGGCAGAGAACTTAACTCAAGTTTAATTAAAAATAACCTCAATATACTAAGCACTGGTGAACCAACTTACTGGCCCACAGATCCCAACAAATTACCGGACCTCTTAGACTTCTTTGTATATAAAGGGTTATCAAATTTGTATGTAAGTGTAGACAGTTGCTATGACAGTTGCTCAGACCATACACCAGTACTAGGTACGATTAGTACATCAATAATTTCAAGGCCGACAAAAGAATATCTATATAACAAACAAACAGATTGGCCAGCCTTCAGAAAGTATATTGATACTAATCTATCACTAAAAGTTCCACTCAAAACAAATGACGACATTGACGAAGCAGCCAAAACCATAACAAACATAATACAAACTGCTGCATGGATCTCTACTCCAGATTTAAACTTCACGCCAGGTAGTAACAACTTACCTATGGACATTAAAAATAAGGTGTTAGAGAAAAGAAGGCTCAGAAGAGTTTGGCACAATAGTCGTCATCCGTCGGATAAAAAAGCGCTTAAGCTGGCAGCAGTCAATCTGACATTGTATTTGAAAGAGGTAGAGAACGACACCTTAAAATATAAACTAGTAAACCTGTCTGCAACGAAAAGCAATGAATATTCACTCTATAGAGCTGTTAAAACAAGCAAAGCTGCACCCATAACCACAAAACACCCACTAAAACTGGAGAATGATACCTGGGCTAGAAAAGATGGTGAACGTGCAGAAGCCTTTGCCAAATTTCTAGGTGAAGTTTTTACTCCAAATAACGGTAACCCAGACACTGATAGAGAAGTCGACGAGTTTTTGGATTGTGATCTTCAACTAAGCTTACCAATAAAAAGCTGCACTCCTAGAGAAGTCTGCAGAGTAATAAAAGAACTTGAACTTCACAAAGCACCGGGATACTGTTTAATAACGGCTGAAGTACTACTACAACTTCCAAGGAAAGCGATTGTGTTTTTGACTCAACTTTTTAATGGAATCTTGAGAACATCCCACTACCCGTCTATTTGGAAAATTTCCGAAATCATTATGATTCCAAAACCGGGGAAGCCACCGCATCTAGTTACATCCTATAGACCCATAAGCCTACTACCAACATTATCCAAATTATTTGAAAAAATAACTCTGTCCAGGCTTAAAACTATTATGCATGAAAGGGAAATTATTCCTCAGCATCAATTCGGATTCAGAAGCCAACATTCCACTGTGGAACAAGTACACAGAGTAGCAAAAAAAATTCGAGAAGCTTTGGAAAATAAACAATACTGCTCTGCAGTGTTTTTGGATGTGCAACAGGCTTTTGACAAAGTCTGGCATGATGGATTGCTATTTAAAGCCAAGCATTGTCTCCCACACAACTTTTTTACATTATTGAAATCATATGTAAAACAAAGAATATTCAGAGTAAAAATTAATGACGCGTACTCGAACTTTCATGATATCAAAGCAGGTGTTCCTCAGGGTTCCGTTTTGGGACCCACACTCTATCTATTATACACTGCTGATATTCCCGTCTCAAAAAATGTACTTACCGCTACATTCGCTGATGATACAGCGGTATTGTGTAACAACAAAGACGCACACATAGCTTCAAATATCTTGCAAGAACACCTGAATAAGATAAACTCATGGATGACTAAATGGCGTATCAAAGCTAGTTCTACCAAGTCAACACATGTGACCTTTACTTTGCGAGCAGACGAGTGTACTCCCGTAAAATTGGGACTAGATATCATCCCCCATAGCGACACTGCAAAATATCTTGGGATCCACTTGGACAAAAAACAAACATGGAGAACACACATAGTAAAAAAACGCGATGAATTAAATCAAAGCTTTAGAAAACTCAACTGGCTTATGGGAAGACATTCGCATGTCTCGCTCAGTAATAAATTGCTCATTTACAAAACAGTAATAAAACCAGTATGGACCTATGGCATTGAGCTATGGGGCACAGCAAAAAACTCAAACCTGGAAATATTACAAAGATTCCAAAATAAAGTTCTAAAAACCATCACAAATGCTCCATGGTTCACCAAGATATCGGAATTGCATGAGTATCTAGACATAAAAACAATCAAGGAAGAGGTTGAACTCAGATCAATGAGCTATAAAAATCGCATCATTATCCATGAAAACAAACTTGCTACCGCCCTCAGTGTCCCAATGGATGTTCGAAGGCTAAAGCGCGCATACATATGGGATTTTCTAAAAAAATAAATATCAAAAAATCAATAACAAAGTAAATTAGCCAGCATGACCCTCAATGGAAGGTCAGCTGCACATGCCATAAAGTACTCTCAAGCAATTTGCTTATAGCTGATGCAGCTGATTGCACAATAGAAATTAATTAAATAAAAAAAAAAATTTTCGAGCCAGAACCCATGATGGACAGGCCCAGGTTATTTTATAAAAGCATAAAGTTTGTCAGCTCATATTCCGAACGAAAACGGTAATTACGATAGGCAGTACAATATGGAGTTTGTACGACTATTATAACGTTGTTACGCAGATAACAAAGGTCCTAATCGTTCTAGTATTAGCGTCAATTTCATCTATATTTATTTTATTTATATTTGTGATTGGTAATTCTATCGCCAGATACTTTAGCTTTGTGGAAAATAATGAGCAGACACAGCGGCGTGTAGTCAATACGCAGTACTCATCATGATCATTAACAACCCTTATTTGGCTCACTGTTGAGCACGAGTTTCCTCTCAGAATGAGATCGATTGAGCTAATAGTCTACCAAGCTGGCCCAATGCGGATTTCCAGACTTCACACAAGTAGTAAAGTTCCATGAAAAAAATTATGCATGGTTTTTTTTAGTCACAAATAATCTGATTTTTTAGCTTTCTACATTGAAATTTCTGGATTTCTCCATACAAACTTCCACCCCCTATTTTAGGGAAGTAGGAGGTTAGAAAGAGACAAGAAGTAGCCGATGTCACTCTCCATCCTTTCAACTATCTCCACTTAGGGGTTAGGGGGCAGGATTTACACACTTAGAATTTTTTTTTCTTCTTCACATGATATTTAATTTATTAAAATGCACATAACTGAAAAGTTGGAGGTGCATGCCCCGGAACGAATTAGAACCTACGCCCTCCGAATCGAAGGCAGAAATCATATCCACTAGGCTATCACGCCTCTCTTGCTGGCAGTGTGTATAATAATGTAGTTTTCCATCAATATTTATCATTCCTCAAAAACCCAGCCCCCCCTAGCCAAGTGGCACGTCGATTCTTTTTCTACGATCGCTAACGCTTCGAAAACTAGAAAGATGTATGGAAATGACATTTGCTAGCGACAGGTCACGTGATCAAGATCTGTCATTCCCATACATTTTCGAAGCGTTTGCACATATTATATCACAATTTTCGAAGCGTTTGCACAAAAACTTAAGAAATGGCTTATAAATAACTGTTTCTATAAAATAGATGAGTTTTTACAATTTAAAACCTGACTATATTTATCCAAGACCTCAAGAGCACGACAGCCTACAAATTTTGAAACTACCAATTTATAAATAACTAAAAATTTATTGATATTTTATTTTAAAACTTGGACATTATTTTATTTTAAAACTTGGACATTGCTCATTTATCCCATTATTTTGACAATTGTAATTGAGTGGATATGTTTATTTAATTTTATTAGCGTTAAATAATCTACTATTATGACATTACTATACCTGACATTTATATTATTTAAATTTTTGAACATTCTAATTTAATTCTATAAATGTTCCGCTCAAGTTTCTACTTCATTTTTATCTTATTTTATTTTTGTCTAATGAAATGTAATATATTTTATCTTTTATTATTGCATGTAACATTATTATTTTTAGCAATGCCCTGACAGGGCTCCATGTATCATGCATGCTAAGCTTATGTATTAGTTTGTAAGTGCATGGATGCTAAGTAAATAAATATCTCAAATATCTCACACAGTAAACGCCTATTATAGTGACCACAGTGAATATTTGATCGCACTTTCATGGCCCAGGGTTTCGGCGCAACTGTGGGTGATTGGTATGCAATAGGTTCGGCGGTTGGCCGTTCGGGTATTAGGTAGACATACGTAATAGCTATTCCCTTCCGCGCTGATGTAAACTTTACACCCAGACTGTAGGGGATTATTATTTACGTATTCTGTGCTTACTCTACAAAGATATACTAGTAAACGCCCGAGACTTCGTCCGTGTGAAATACGCTTTTCATCATCATCTCCGGCTCACTGTTGAGCACGAGTCTCCTGTCAATGAGATCGATTGAGCTAATAGTCTACCAAGCTGGCCTAATGCAGATTTCCAGACTTCACACAAATAGTGAAGTTCCATGAAAAAAATGATGCACGGTTTTTTTTTAGTCACAAATATTCTGCATACGAATTTTTAGCTTTCTACATTGAAAATTTTGGATTTTAGGGAAGTAAGGGGTTAGAAAGAGACAAGAAGTAGTCGATGTCACCACAGAACAGAGATCGCTAAAAGCTAAAGTTATTTCTTATATTTGTGGATGTCACTCTCCAATCTCCATCCTTTCAACTATCTCCACTTAAAAAATTACGTCAATTCGTCGCTCCGTTTTGCCGTGAAAGACGGACAAACAAACAGACAGACAGACATGCACACTTTCACATTTATACTATTAGTAAGGCACGAAAATCCCAATATTTCATATTCAAGTCCTGACTTGAACCCAGCAAGGAATCTATGATCCGAAGCACAGCTAAAAGAAGCATTGTAGAAATTATGAATTTATACAATGAATCGAACCTAGGACCTCTTTATTTAAAATCTATTCATTCGCAGCTGTCGGAGAGGTCAACAATATCGGTATAAATTACATAAGACCTCCAATCACTTCCTAGTGATTTGTACAATTCGATATAATACTCTTTAACTAAAGGACACTATTATTTGATGGGCAAATATTATAATTATCGTAACGGTGACCTACGGTAGAGGACAATACACATCATGACACAATCTTAACCTTATTACAATGTGCATAGAGTAAATTTTTCATTAGAGCTTTGTGAATATATTTTATTTGCACCTATTTGTGTAATTTTAAGCTGCAAATCTTCTAAAAAGATCGTACATTTTTGTAGTAAGTTCAAAGTAAATAAACTAAACAAAAGATAGTTTAGTAACACCTGAATTTATTAACCGACTTCCAAAAAGGAGGAGGTTCTACGTTCGGCTGTATGTATGTTTTTTTTTTTTTTTTATGTATGTCCAGCGATAATTCCGTCATTTCTGGACCGATTTTGAAAATTCTTTTTTTGTTTTGAAGGGTTTGATTCCAGGGTGGTCCCATTTTTTTCTTGTCAGGATCTGATGATGGCATCCTGGAGAAATCGAGGGGAACTTTCGAAAATCGAAGGGACGGCTAGTGCGTTTGTTAGTGTTTCCATAAAGTATTTTAAACCATTACAATTTTATGAAGGTCTGGAGTTGGTCTGATGATGGAGCCGAAACACAGACGATGGAACTCGTCAACGATTTACAACAGGTACCTTTTGTTTGGGCTTGATTTAATTGTATTGATGAGAACTTTCCACCTAAATGGGTTGTGACTGTATTAAGGGTCTGATGATGAAGACGAAGGACAGTTAAGAGAACTCCTCAACGGTTCACAGTAGCTACCTTGTGTTTGGACTTGATAAATTTGTATTGATGAGAACTTTCCACCTAGATGGGTTGTGACTGTATTAGGTGTCTGGTGATGAAGACGAAGGATAGTTAAGAGAACTCCTCGACGGTTCACAGTAGCTACCTTGTGTTTTGACTTGATAATTTTGTATTGATGAGAACTTTCCACCTGGATAGGTTGTGACTGTATTAGGGGTCTGGTGACGAAGATGAAGGAGAGTTAAGGGAACTCCTCGACGGTTCACAGTAGCTACCTTGTGTTTGGACTTGATAAATTTTATATTGATTAGAACTTGCCAACCATATGGATTGTCACTGCATAGGGGGTCTGGTGATGAAGACGGAGGACAGTCACCTTTCACGATTTTCTGAATATTCATATTACGTGTGGATAAAGGGGGAGTGAAATTTTGTATATGAGTTAGGGTAGTATTTTTAAAATTGGGATTATAGGACTTAGATACTTATCATAAGAAAATAACGTTTCAACTAATTGCTTATTAATTTTTGTTCACACTCAGTAGGTGTGCTAACACTAAAAATTAAGAAATAAAAATTTTAATAAAAAAAATTCAACCGACTTCCAACTCAAAAATTAACCTAAAATAAAAAGCAAAAAATAACATCTTACCTATGTGCTACCTTCTGATCAGTTTGAAGGCGGTGCCAATCCAGTGTCATGTTTTAATTAAAGCCGTTTCTGAAAGAACCACAGAAATTTTGTAATTTAAACGGCTTAAATTAAAACATCACTGGCTTGGCACCGCCTTCAAACTGATCAGAAGGTAGCACATAGGTAAGATGTTATTTTTTGCTTTTTATTTTAGGTTAATTTTTGAGTTGGAAGTCGGTTGAATTTTTTTTATTAAAATTTTTATATCTAAATTATTCTAGCACCTTTAAAGAGGTATTTGTATACTGCATAAATAATATTATGCAGTGTTTATGAAGCGAAGGACGTGACGAACTCTGTAAAATGATATTATATTGTATTATTTTATATTGTATTTCCATATCCAATATTTTATAAATTTTTCTCTTCGTGTGTAAAATCTGCTAATCCTCTTTGGGATTGGCAGGCAGCGTGGCGGAGTATTGGCGTAACCCCTCTCATTCTGAGAAGAGACTTGTGCTTGACAGTGAGCCGAATATATATGGGTTGTTAATGATGAATGATGATGATATTTTATACAAATATATGTATAGTAAACGTTGTAAGCTTGTAGGGGGTAATATTGTTTACAATGCGTCGTGGACTAAGGCCTAACCCCTCTCACTCTGAGAGGAGAATCGAATATTGTCGTAAATTTTGATGATGATGACGATGACGATGATGATGATGATGATGACGATGATGATGATGATGATGACGATGATTGTTTACAACATCGAATGTACAGGAAGTGTAACAACTATATTTATATATAAATATATAATGTAACCAAACACAAAATTAGGCATGTGTGCGCTAAATTCGAAATACTTTTTGCGGTGATTTTGTAGGCACGTTACATATTATCTCGCTATCAACCCATATTCGGCTCACTGCTGTCCCCTTAAAGTAAGTATCTAATAGTATAAAACCGTTAACGGCAGCCAATTATTTAGTTTGGACCGTTGTGGTTTAGAAAGTAGTAGGTTCCAAGAGTCTAGACTCCAGACCCTCAGCCGTCCAAGTGCTCAATACATCCCTCTCGTCGCAGTCGGTCAAAGCCGAAGGTAGTAAACAGGCGCAGTGAACCGCGACGCGCGGAGATGTGTCGAGCGGCGCGCAGAGGCGTGACGGCCGATTTCACTCGTTTCATTGCCAACGCGAAGGTTTCGTGCCTAACTGTCACAGGCTTTGACTTGACGACATTTTATACTATAGACATCTTACGTGCCTACAAAATCACTGCAAAAAGTGATCCAAAAGTGACTCCACTGATCATGGGACGTTGGGGTCTCAAGGTGCTGGAATGGCGACCCCGCAGTAGAAAGCGCAATATTCCCCCACCAGGTGGACTGACAACATCAAGCGAGTCGCAGGGATTCGCTGGATGCAGGCGGCTCAGTATCGTGATGTTTGGAAGTCCCTACAAAAGGCCTATGTCTTGCAGTGGACGTCCATCGGCTGATACGATGACGATGATGATGACACATGCACAATTTTGTATTTACTTATATTATATATTTATTTATATACAGTGTTTATAGTTCCTGAACACACAAATCGACATTGTATATAATACTAGCGGACACGCTTAAGCTTCGCTTTGACTTATGATGCACTTCTTCCCTATCCCTACCCTACCCTGCTTCTACCCGACTCCTACCCTACCCCTACCCTACCCCTACCCTACCCCTACATAAAAAATTTCATCAAAATCGGTCAAGCCGTTTCGGAGGAGTATGGCAACGAAAACTGTGACACGAAAATTTTATATAATAGATTTAGGTATTATTTGTTTAAATAACTTTCGTTGTTTACTTTGCGAATAAATGAAATTAAGACAATTAGCCAGCTTTGTTCGCCTCAGTTTCGCCGCTCTAGTGACATATCTATTAGAATAAAATCTTTGTTTGACTCTACTTTAAGGCTTTAAGGTTGTTATTTACCAGCAGTGCTCTGTTTCGTCCGCGTAGTTCGCTTTTCTGTGGGAAATACTAAATAAAATATAGCCTATGACACTCACAAATATTATGGCTTTCTACTAGTAAAAGAATTTTCATCTAGATCCAGAGATTATCTCTCTAGAACCTCACAAAATTTGCCTCTTTTTAATATTACTAAGTATAGATTAAAAATTCGTGTGTTGATCAGTTTTATTCAGTTGAAGAAATGAAAGCTATACAAGAAATGAAAACTGTACAAGAATTGCCTAAATTCTACTTTCAATTATTATGTAAAATGTTAGTTTTTTTTTCGCTACGACCTTTTTTTGTTAAGAATAACGCTGACGTTTACTTTGCTGTATTCACGCTTAGATTGTGAATAAAGTTATTTACAAAGCAAGTTGAGTCTAGACCTGAAAAAAACCTACTGTTTATTACCACAAAAACCTAGGAAATGTAATAAAATCTGCAGCTAAACAAAAAATATTATTTCAATAGGATTTTAGAAATAAAAAAACATTATAAAAAGTTTGCAAAAATTGTTGACTAGTTCCTTCTATCTACTTTAATTTTTTTTTACTTTTTAATAGCGTCATTTGTGTTATTGTATTTTTTTTCATCAGACCCTGGATACTATCTAAATACAAAGAACTCGTCAAGATAAAACAAACGAGTCCTAGCTCTATGGCACTCCATCGTTGAATTACAGAGAATTATGACTACCTTCCAGCTCCATCATCAAATCAGCTTCATGTCATTGTTTTTCTTTTTTTTTAATTTGATAGTATAACAAATGCAAGGAATGCAAGAAACATGTAGGTACAAAGTGCAGGACTGAGTCATGTTTTAAAAAGAGAAAAAAGGGAAGTCATTATTATTAATAAAACTTATTACTTAAATGTCTTTTAGTATACAATTTAAACGTAAAAATCTTTTAAATAACAACTATTTCTGTATGGGAGAAACTGTAGAATGGGCGAAAAGGCTGAACATGAAATGGAAAATCGGTTGAATGTATATTAAAAAAAATATTTCGTGAAAAAGCTGGCGGTAATTAACTTTGTAGAACCGGACATAACGAACTTTGTTGTTTGAAACGTGAACATGGTTTTTAACGGTTTTCAAAAATCGGGTAAAAGTCTACCATTTAAAAAAAATCAAGACTGATTTTTTTCAATATAGGCTTGGAAAATGGTGTTGTGGTTTTAGTAAGGGGAGATAATAATAAAATCTTATCAATTTATTTTTCTAAATAGTTTTTAGTTAACTAACATAGTGAGCCACGTTATCAGCCCATATTCGGCTCACTACTGAGCTCGAGTCTCCTCTCAGAATGAGAGGGGTTAGGCCAATAGTCCACCACGCTAGCCCAATGCGGATTGGCAGACTTCACACACGCAGAGAATTAAGATGATTCTCTGGTATGCAGGTTTCCTCACGATGTTTTCCTTCTCCGTTTGAGACACGTGATATTTAATTTCTTAAAATCCACACAACTGAAAAGTTGGAGGTGTGATATTATCTATAGTATAAAGTAATCATTGATTAAGTTACATTCTTTTGTTCCTTGTTTTGTGTTTGACTGTGTGTGCACTTATTATATATGCATGTATAAGTGAATGTGAGCTATTTATAAACAGTATCTATTTATGCATGTCTTTAAGTATGTTGTACGTAAATAAATAAACAAATGTACCTACGTTTTCTCTAAAATAACTCACACAATACGACATAACACAGATGATAAAATTGCATTTTCAATTTATGTTTCACCTCGCCCGGCTCGTTCACACCTCTGCGACCTTGTTATTGACGCTACTGGATGGTACAGCGTCGTGACATCGAAACACTATTAAAAAAAAACTTCATTGTTTTTTTTTCTCCCACGTTTTACCAAACATCGATTTTTCCAGCTAACGGTCAGTGTTATGTTATTTAACAGAGGCGTAACTTTCTAAATTTGCGTGTTTTTTTTATTAATTGTCCATTGTAAAGCCTTTATTTTTTTTATTTACGCAAATCTGTATCCTAATCCCTAATCTAAACTTGAGTACTTTTCTTTAATTAATATTTAACTTTTTTCACGTGTGTAAGTATTTACAAAATACAGCTGTGATTGTCAAGTGGATATGACCTGTGTCTTCGATTTGGAGGTCATAGATTCAAATTCGGTCCAGGGCATCCTCCAACTTTTCAGTTATGTGCATTTTAGGAAATTTATCTATTAATATAAGCATTTACTTTTTGCACTAAAAATATAGTCCATACAATAGAATGACGAATAAAATATATAAATTAAAACTAAGAATTACATAGTATATTATATTAAATTTAGGAAATTGAAACTCACATGTCTCAAACGGAGAAGGAAAAACATCGTGAAACCTGCATTACAGAGGATCTTCTTAATTCTCTATATGTGTGTGAAGTCTGCCAATCCGCATTGGGATCTATCCACTTTATTATTAGCCTAACCCCTCTCATTCTGAGAGGAGACTTGTGCTTAACAGTGAGCCAAATATGGGTACTAATGATTTACACAATACACAATATTTTGAACTCAGTTCTATAACGGTAGTAATTTATCTTAATAGCTTTATTTATTAAGAAACCTTTGTACACACATCAATGTCTTTAAATATTATAATCATCATCATCATTAACGACCCTTATTCTGCTCACTGTTGAGAACGAGTCTCCTCTCCGAATGAGAGGTGTTAGGCTTATAGCTCAGACCGACCACTAATTGGTCTGAGGCTTAGGGTGCTTTTCCACCAGAGATGTCCTCTGCAGCTATGATGATGTGAAATCTACGCTTCGAAAAAATGTGACCGATTCCACCAATACTAGGCTATGTAGCTGTACGAGGAAGATGCGCTATAAAGATGCGCCGCCGCAAAGTGACACTCCCATGATATGCGGGCGACGGGGGGAAAGACTGCGCGGGTGTGAAATCGGGTGTGAAATCGTGTGTGGGGAAGTGAGGTGCATCAGATGTGGGTTTTTCATTCATCGCTACACCCCCCCCCCTGGCCTGCGCGAACCATCGGAAGTGTTACGAACGAAGTTGCCAAGCTATAGGTACTCTGCTCTGAACATTGCTACCCACTCGATACGGCCCATAACACGCATTCTTCCATATAAATACACTAGTACCTAGACGCCGCGCAGTTTCACCCGCGTGGTTCCCGTTCCCGTAGGAAAATGGGAATAAAATATAGCCTATAGCCTTCCTTGATAAATGGGTTATCTAACAGTGAAAGAATTTTTCTAATAGAATCAGTAGTTCCTGAGATTAGCCAAGCTGAAGAGTTTGTTTGTTTGAACGTTCAAACAGACAAACTCTTCAGCTTTATAATATTATACCAATGAATATGATTTGTGGATATTAAACGCATAGCAACGTACCGTATCTCTGGTGGAAAAGCACCCTAATAGTCCACACCGATGGCCTAATGGGGGTTGGCAGACTTCACACACGTATAGAATTAAGAAAAGTCTCTAGTATGCACGTTTCTTCACGATGTTTATGCCTTCACCGTTTGAGTTGAGACACGTGATATTTTAATATAATAATTTCTTTAAATCCATATACTCCATTATTTAAAATCCATAAACGGCTTTTACATACTATTACATGATATGAAAATAGATACATAATTTACTACCGTTGTACCTATCCATTATCTTATGGTAAAGCCATTATAGACAACACAGTAACTATGAAAACGTGATCGCTGGATATGTCATCTCAATTTACATCCCAATCATTTCAGAATCAAACTAATGGGGCTGTTAATGGTCGGAAAATATATTTTTGTATCAAATACAAGAAGTATAAACACAATTCATTGTTTTCTGCTTGCACAGTGAGCGCGAGCGGACTGCCTTCAGTTCAGTCGTCTTGCGTCGGCCCAGCGGCGCGGACTGGATAGACGGTTGTTCGCTATTCGAATTTGGAATAAAACGTCGCGAGTGCACGTAATCTGTGTTTTTATTTTTTTTTTAATTATAGCTGTCCTGCAATTTCGTTTGTGATCTGTGCCCGGATTTAATTAGCAACCAGAGAGGTTTGTTATTTTTTTTTAATGAAAATTTCAGACGAATTTTTTCTAAATGAAAATGCATAGCGAGTAATAATCATAATTTACTATTCATAATCCATGGTAGGATATTAGTATATTGGTAAAATAAATTGTTTTAAATTGGAAATACGATTCTGTATAGTTGTGTATGCAGAGGTTTCTCAATTTCTATTTAGGTAAATAGAAACGGTAAAGGATAAGTAGAATGCAACGTATTTTCGAGATAAAATTTATGAATTGAAACTATGAATTGATTTGTATTTTCTATATTAGGAAGTGATATTGCAGTTTCTGAGATAATAATTACTTGGGTATTTTATTAAATATTTTATTAGTAAAAAATAAATTGATGTTAAGAGGTCTATGTAATAGATATTTTGTCATGCTTTCTGGCGATGAATTACCTATGTATTGTATTATATTTTATTGTAAAAGTACACGAAAGAAGCGGTCTGTTATTAGATAATCGTAGTTTTTCCATTGTTACCAGGTTTTTTCTCGATTCGGTCAACTGACTCCAGCTTAACTTTCCGTTTCGTGCAATTACTTAACTGACGTTTGTAGAAAAAAAATATATATTGCAGGAAGTTCATTTTTCAATGAAATGTTTGCATAACTTACTTTGAATAATATCTGTCATGTTTTAATTTATGTTTTGTACTCTATTTCAAATGACCTTTATCCTAAAATAACACAAAATTCAAAATTATGGAAGAGTTTGGGAATGCCTTTGCCTGTAAATGGTATTAAAAATAAAACATAACATAGATAACTATTTAAAAAGAGCTAGAACCCAGAGCCATAAAGTAAATAAATAAAAATAGTTGGATGTTCTTAGTAAAATTATGAAAGTTAGTGTGATTGTTTGACACACAACAAAGGATCCGTCTAATTACCTGTTAATGCTTAGCACCGAAATCAAATTATCTAAATGAAAAAAAAAAACATAGAGAGAAAAAATCTTGCAATCTTTTAAAGAAAAAGGTAATATTTCGTGTTACGACAATACACCAAATTTATTGAACATTTTTTACGTGACTAAACTGTCTAAATAGTCGTATATTAAGTAGAGTCCAAGGTTTGTTAGTAAACATAAAACCACAGACAATGTTTGTTTTTTTTTCACACAAGGCTACATGTAAATCAGCCAGTTTTTTTAATTAAATCACGGATACATAACGTAAAGGAAACTAACAAAGAGTGTAATTTTAGTCAGATGATTAATAATTGATTGAGTGCTTGTAGGCGGAAAGAATTTAGACATGCAACAAATTGCCTAACATGGGTTAGTTTTTTGGTTCCTTATAGTTTCACGGATTAAAAAATATAAAAGATTTAAACGAGCATTTCTTGCAATATACCTATTTATATGTATGTATGTTATTTTGAAATCTCAGTAATGGACAAAATTTACAATGAAATTTTATATTTTGATTTTTTTTATTTACTTAATTTATACGGAAACGCGTTGAAAAGGAAAAAAATCGACTATTAACGGATGAAACAATTGTCTATTTTTGGTATTTTTGGAACGCATTACTTACTGATGGTTTTTCCATATTGTCATAATAAATTATGTAATACGGTAGCTCAGATATACAAGATGCTCGAGAATATTTAAGACTAGCTGATGCCGCGCGGTTTCACCCGCGTGGCTCCCGTTTCCGTAGGAATATGGGGATGATATATAGCCTATAGCCTTCCTCGATAAATGGACTATCTAACACTTAAAGAATTTTTCAAAACAGACCAGTAGTTCCTGAGATTAGCGCGTTCAATCAAACAAACAAACAAATTCTTCTGTTTTATAATATTAGTAAAGATGCCCATAACTTCAAGGTGTTGGACGAGACTACATATAGGAGCCGAACTGCATAACTAACATTTTTTTTTTAACTAAAAAATAATAACTTTTTATGTTTTCATACAAAGTAATTCAAGTAATTCCGACTATCCATGTAAGTGTAACACACACCTTTATCTATGCTTACATTTTAAAATACGTGAAACTTGGCAACGTCATATTTTAAGATCTATTTACAAAAGAAATATTATTTACTCCGAAAATATAAATTTTAGAACACATTTGAACATTTTTAATTAAAAATATAACCCCAGAGTTATGGGAAATACACCCCAGCACCCTGTATTTATAGATTTATAATAATATTAGTGTTTGTGTTAAATATTCCAACGGTTTAAGCTATTTCCATTCTAAAGGAGCCTAGAGGAGCTCAGAGAAACCCAGTCTTCATAAAACATTGAAATTTGGCCATAAATTAGGCACACAGAACACATGTGGCCAATTTTCAAAGAAATCTATATTTGCAATAATCAGTTAAATTACTGTTAATTAAGTTAAATTACTGTTAAATTAAAATAATTGTGTGTTATATTAACACACAATCATTTTAATATTTTCACATTGTAATATTAGTGCGATTGTACCTAATTTTTAAAGTAATAAACAAAGTTACCGAAAAAATCAAATTAAAATATTTTTGTACATTATGTGAATAGGTCACACTTGGATATTAGGTATGTCTAGGTATCTATAAAATTCTTAGATAATACCCCTGTTGCTAAATTCTAGAACATTGTTACTCAATTAGTGGTACAATTTATCCCCAAGGGCGTAAGAAATTGTATTCTATGCTCCAACGTTGTTGTAATATCAAAATTATAATACCTGTATTATTTAGTTAAATATAGGAGTAGAAATTTTGTATTAAATAATTTCAAATTAATTTTACTTTTTATTGACACCATTTAATAATTGTTTCGAAATTCGTGATCTGAAAACTGATTGTGTATTGATCGCGACCGGCATGATGTCATGCACATCACGACCAGTGCTGCAGGCATGTGATAATACTTGATCGTCAGTGACTGATATTATAGCAACAAAGCCGCCTGTATGCTAATTTTTAGTTTTAGTTTTTCTTTTTTTTGTTTTCTATTAAGTGTGCAATAAAGTGTGTCTTCTTCTTCTACAGTTGTCCCTGCTTAATTATCTAGCTAAATCAATCTTCGAGTCAATAGTAAAAAGACACATTTTAGGCGTTTCCTAGCTTAGACTGCATTATCGCATTATCAGGCGTGCTTGCAGTCAAGCGCTATACAATAACATAAAAAATCAATAGGCGTAAATTTAAATGGTTCGTTACACACTCGTATAAGTTATAACAAACTTTCGCATATATAACACGTTATTCAATACAGTCGTAAATTTTTATTTAATTATCATTGCAATTGAATAGCCCGTTGTAACCGCGAAAGCATGGGACATGGGATATGGATACGGTCGTAAAGCTGTCTCGCTCTCACGGTGTCATTGTACACCATCGGTAGAAATTCTATCACTAGAAACTCTATACGATGAAAGTTCTATAATAAATATATTTACTTACTTCGTCATTAACTTATTTTAACAGCCCACTGCAGAACCAAGAGATGGGTTATAGATTAAGTCGTATATCTCTCTCTTGGTTATAAAGCAAGGTATTCCTGAATGTAGCAGACATATCGTCTATGGTCCAATTTAGATGTGGTCCAATCGCGAATCAGGTCAATTGGCGGAAATGAGAATCGCGCGTAAATGGTTGCAGCTCATTGGTCGAAATTTAGCAGTAAGTATGCAGTTAATAAGACACAGAAGTCTTGTCCACAAAAATGTGAAGAAACCTTGGCTTCTTTGGAAATTTGGGTACCGACAGTCATAATAAAATATCCAAATTAAATCGGACAATAAAATTTTATATTTTTTTATGAACCTGACCTGGTACTCTAATCTTTGACCCCATTAATATAATAAAATAAAGCAGTTTTATCATACAGGGCCCTACAGGGCCAGAGAATCTCTTCTTATAGGAAAGGGGAAATAGTAGAAGATTCGATTTAGAAATACCTTCACCCATCTGTTAAATGTATGAAAGATGTTCTATATAAAATTTAGTACGTTAAAAATATATTGCGAGTAGGTTGCCTAAAAATTTCCTGACCAAACTGTTATTAACTATCATTAATGAGGAAACCTACTGGCAATATATTTTTTAACATCCTAATTTTGTTATAAAACATAGGTGAAGGTCATTTCTAATTGTCTAAGATCCGTATTAGGTATATCAAATTTAGTCATATACATGATTAACATTCTTCCGTGGCACAGTGGTGTAAAATCACCAACTACCCAACCTGAGACAGATCTGTTCCTTAAATTTCTTCAAAGAAAGTTATAAGAGAGTACTTCATACCCCAACCCAAGATTCGAACCTATTACCTCGTGATCCAAACTCACATTGGCTAAACTCTAGACAAAACTCAAAAAGCGTTAAAGCTATGCATTATTAAATAATAAATTCTTCTTACTCTGCGTCTTATTAATCTTTTAACACCCTCAGATGATTATAAATATAATAACTTGTTTCTATTCTCTATGGTTGCAGTGAAAAGCGCTTTATTTACAAACAAGCGCACAAACCGCTTCAGATAACAAACAGCGCTGCGTTTGTTCGCTCCATTCATTCATTCGATCGTTCACATTCAATAGATCATTGTTACCATATTGTTTTTGTTGTCGAGTTTTAGCACCTCGCTTGACGCTAGTGCTATTAATACGTTCAAAAACAATAATTTTAAATAAAGAACATTGATTGACACTGAGATATTCTGAGCTTTGCCGATTTTAAAGTTTTTTTTTAAAATTAGCTATTGAATTTATTAGTCTTTCATTCGTGACTTCTTTAGTATAGTGAAGCTTTACAGATCGTCTTTTCTGTCTAAAGTCAAAGTTTATTCATTTCATAGAATTATAAGTACTAGTACCGACTCGTAAATCTATGATTTATTTCAATTAGGCCACAGAGTAAAGATCATACAGAGTGAGTCTTTACAAGTAGCGTAGAAAACCTGTCAAGTGCGAGTTGAACTCGCATGAAGAGGGTTCCGAACGATGTTTTAGTATCATGTTTTTTTGAAATCCAACATAAAATTCATATTATAAAATATTTGGACTCATTTCGTTAAATTAAATATTTATCTATGCTACTGAAATGTAGTAATGAGAGCCATGATAGCCCAATGGATATGACCTCAGCCTCCGATTCCGGAGAGTGTGGCTTCGAATCCGGTCCTGAGCATGCACTTCTAACTTTTCAGTTGTGTGCATTAAGAAATTAAATATCACGTGTCTCACGGTGAAGAAAAAACATCGTGAGGAAATCTGCATACCTGAGAATTTTCTCAATTCTCTGCGTGTGTGAGTCTACCAATCCGCATTGGGCCAGCGTGGTGGACTATTAGCCTAACCTATCTCATTCTGAGAGGAGACTCGAGCTCAGCACTGAGCCGAATATGGGTTGATAATGATCAAATATGTTAAAAAGATATTACAAACAAGCGGACGCCCGCGACTTCGTCCGCGTGGAATTCAGTTTTTCACAAATCCCGCGGGAACCATGCATTTTTCCGGGATGAAAAGTAGCCTATGTGTTAATTCAGAGCAAAATCTATTTCCATTCTAAATTTCAGCCAAATCGCTTTAGTAGCTGCAGCGTAAAAGAGGAACAAACATACTTACACACTTACACACAAACTTTCGCCTTTATAATATTAGTGTGATTAACATGAGGTGACGCAACTGTTTTTTTTGTGAAGTTTTTGTCACATAATAAAAGATGTGTTGGCAACAAATTGAAAACGCTTATAGGAAAATCGGTTTCATAGATAGGCGATAGTTTTTTTTTCCCACTTATTGAGTGTCGGAGTAAAAGACAGAACAGTCTGGTGTCGTTACGTCACCGTTTTTGTCCGCTCCAACCTTCGCCATGCAAAAAGCGCCGAGTTTTTCATCACAGCTGCGAACTGGCGTTATGGCATTGACTGAATGTTTTAACGCGCCTTTAGTACGAATTTATACGTCTCGCTAAAGTTGATGGTTGGCGAGTAGAAAATAATGGAGCAGGATTTGTCTTGGATTGACACATAGACCTCTATGCCATATAGATAAACCGGCCAGGTGCGTGTCGAGCCACGCGCAGGGTTCCGTAGATTAAATCAGCAGTTTAATCCCTGTAATCAATGATAATTTTATATTACAAATCAGTGACGTCCCTACAAAATCTCCGCAAAAAGTAATCCGAATAATAGGCTAAGACGAAACTGGGCGCACGCATGCTAAATTTTGTCTTTAAGTAATTCCATTATTTAGAGTATATATAGTTTTTACACTTCCTGAATACACAACTCAACATTGTAGACAATATCTAGGTATTTTTTGTTTAAATAAAAATATTTTTCTTTCTTTCTTCTTTCTTTCAAATAACGTTCGTTGTTGACCACAACTAACATTGAGATGTGGAAATTTCCTCTTTTGAGCGCCTCTTTTTTCATGACCTAGTAACACATCTAACAGTATTTAACATCATTGTCTGCAATGGATAAAATACCGGTAACGATACCCAACATCATGGAATAGACGATAAAAAAATCATCCCCATTGTACATGTAGGGGAGGTACCCTAAAAAAATATTTTTCAAGATTTCAATATACTATTTTGTTCATATTTTTAATGTACAATGTACATACTCATGCTAATTTACAGCTTTCTAGTAGTCTCTGCGCTAAATACAGACTTACGAACGGACATACAGACGGATATAGCGAAACTATAAAGGTTCCTTGTGAACTATGGAACCCTAAAAAGGAGTAATAGACACAACATAATAACACAAATTAGGTGGGGACTTTAAAGATTCAGTAAGTTACGAGAAGTATTTAAGTATATATAATAAGTAAGAAAGTAAGTTACGAGATTAATATAAAACATATTCGAAAATCAACTCCTTTGGTACTCCTTTTTACATAAAAATAAACTCCTTTGCAGTGCGCTACCTCGTGCTAAGGGGTTTTATTCAAATTAAATAATTTATAGTAAATTAGGCTAATGTCACACTTAACTGTTGTTTACTAAACCCTCGATATTGTCAGCCAAGGGCGAGGTCGGGTCCTTAAACTTGTTTACGCTTTTCTTATTGCAATATTGCAATAGAAATGCATTGATAAAGGTTTTAAATTAAAATAATATCAAAGTATAATATATAGGTAAGAAAACTGAACTTTTAACCTCAAGTGGGAAAAGCATCGTCTTATCAGAGCATCATTATAGGTTACGGAAAAATGTTCTACAAAGCACTGCCCTTTTTCAACTTCTCACTAGTTACAAATTATTACTAAGTAGGGAAGGTGTTGATTTAACTCCGTTTTTGGAAATCGAGTTTCAGCAGATTTCGACATTTTGAGTCATTTGGTAGCTATCCTGACATTACATTGGATAGGTCAGCGCTTAGCTCCAATCTTGTTCTATTGAATCGATTTTAAAAATTATTTTACTAATAGAACGCCACGTTATTAGCGAGTGTTACAGGCTTGTTTTATCCCCGTAATCGAACGGGAATAATAACTACACGGTTGAAATCGCTGGGCGTGTATATTATATACTCGCAAAACATTTATTTCAGTTATCTGATTAATACCTACATCTTCAAATGTAGCACCACCTTAACTCTGTAGATGATTTAAAATTCCTTAAGATTATATAATTACACAGCATTATTAACACGCCACGCGCTTTGGACGCCATTTTTTGTAGCATCTTCACCTCCCCAAGGTCACGGCAAGTCACATGACTATATTGTACATCACTAGTACTTCCTCCGAGAACAATCTTAACGATGGAGATAATACTAAGTACAGTACTCATTAACTATGAGTTATGGTACAAATATGCATTTAAACTGTGCTTCTGTTGTGTAATTGTTTTACTTTGTAAATTATGCGAAAAAATGCAGTTTCCTATAGCTATTGTTAAATATTTAGTGATCGTTACAAAGTAAGACATTATCACTCTAGGCCGGTGCAGCGTTGTATTTAGCGTTGCCAGGCGTCCGGATAAAGCCAGACATAGGTAGACTTTTTGATTGCTTGTCCGGCCAAAATAAACGGTATCCGGCTTATGCGGATTGTTGGTCTCTCACTCACGTATAAATACTGAGACAAAATCCTCAATAATGTAGGGTGTCCGGCCTTTCTATCCAAATGTCCGGCTGTACTGGCTGGTTTGTCCGGCTATTAGGTTTGGCGACCTAGCAACCCGATCTCGATGTATTCGCCTATAATAACTTTTATTCCAAAGGAGATGGTCCAAAATTGTATGGAGATCAGGTCCAGTCATGGTACCCTAGCGGAAATAAAACAAATATTTTTTTAAACTAAGTTTGATTATACAAATCTACGAATTTATTTTAATTCGAAATAATATTCATTATCACCCAAGAAATGTAACACTGTTAAGGGTAATAATGGCGGATTGATGACGTTTTCAATGCAGTAATCGATTTGACGTTTGCTGTCAATTGTCATCACGTCATAGTTGCTCTAAGGGCGCCATCTTGATATAACTCAAAAACTTGGGTTTATTTTACTTTGGGTATTTCTTTTTAATTAGTTATATTTATTCACTTCAATAAATTTTAATAAGGTCCTTGTATTTTTTAACCGACTTCAAAAAGGAGGAGGTTCTCAATTCGGTCGGTATTTTTTTTTTTTTTTATGTATGTACACCGATTACTCAAAGACGCCTGGACCTATTTCAAAAATTCTTTTTTTTTTTGAAACGGTATAGTCCCCATTTGGTCCCATTGCCATCATGACAAGATCTGATGATGGAATCCTGGAGAAATTGAGGGGAACTTTCGAAAATTATATGGGTGTCTAGTGTGTTCGTAAACTTTTCCATTTAGTACCTTTAAGAAATACAAAATTATGAAGGTTTAAAATCGATCTGATGATGGAGTCATAAAACAGACGAGGGAACTCTTTGGCGATTTACAGCAGTTACCTTGTGTTTGGGCTTGATTAATTTGTATTAATGAGAACTTTCCACATAGATAGGTTGTGACTGTCATTTAGGGGTTTGGTGATGAAGACCAAGGACAATTAAGGGAACTCCTTAACAGTTTACAGTAACTACCTTGTGTTTGGCCTTGATTAATTCGTATTGCTGAGAACTTTCTACCTAGATGAGTTGTGTCTGTTATTAGGGGTCTGATGATGAAGACCAAGGTCAATGAAGGGAACCCCTTGACGGTTTACGGTAGCTACCTTGTGCTTGGGCTTGATTAATTTGTATTGCTGAGAATTTTGTACCAAGATGGGTTGTGACTGTCATTAGGCGTCTGAGGTATTCGTTTGAGATGAAATTTTACACTAAAAATTGAAAAATAATAAAAATTTTAATAAAAAAATACAACCGACTTCAAAACCTAAAAACGTACCCACCAAACTAAAAAGCGAAAAATAACATCATAATATGTTCTACCTGCTGATCAGTATGAAGTCGGTGCTTAGCCGGTGTTGTCTTAACTTAAGCCATTTCTGACAGGACCACATGAAACAACACTGTCTGCAAAATCTAAATCTATAAGATATGCTCACATGGCTTGAATTAATACATCACCGGCTTAGCACCGCCTTCATACTGATCAGCAGGTAGAACATATTATGATGTTATTTTTCGCTTTTTAGTTTGGTGGGTACGTTTTTAGGTTTTGAAGTCGGTTGTATTTTTTTTATTACTTAAATTTTAATGGTACGGGGTACAAGAGTGGACCTGAAATGGACCATCTCCTTTAACTTTCTTTTTATGGGATGCCAAAAACTCAAAAATGTCAAAACTGCCAAAATGCTCGAGAAACGAATTGGGAAACTGTAATGTTTCTCTGAGCACATGCCATGTATATAAATAAATAAATAAATAAAAATAAAATGCCACTAAAACGAAGTTTCCATGGAAACCAACGATGTCACAGCGTCATCATAGATATCAATATGGCTGTAATTTTACAGAATTCTGCTGAAGGACGTTGTTGCTTTTTCGTCGGTTTTTCGGGGATTAAACAAATAGTCACTCTTCTGTTGAAGTTTGATCCATTATGTATATACCCGTCTCATATAGAAGCCCGTGCTACGCAGGTGACCATACAAAATTAAAGGCTTCTGTCATTCCCTATCGTTTTATGATGAACGTCCTCTTCTAGACATGGGTCTCTTGTATGGCCTTCCAAACACCATGATTTTGAGCCGCATGTTACATACTAGTATTTGGGTCTTCTCTGTTCAAATCCGGTAGAGAGAAAAAAATGTGTGCGATGATTATGATGATACTGGATAAGAACTGATTCAAATTCAAGACGTTTTGTATTCAATTCCACAGATAAAATATTTATAATTGTCTATCACTAGTTACAACCAGAAAAACTGCTTTTTTAGTTAGAGAAGGGGGCTCTGTTTCTTTTAAAAATACATAGATGTCATTCCTTAAAAAAGAAATCTATATATAATACTAATATTATAAAGTGGTTAAGTTTGTAGTATTGTACGGGTAATCTCTAGATCTACTGAACCGATTTTAAAAAATCTTTTACCACTATAAATCCACTTTATTTCTGACTGTCATGGGCTATACTTTATTCACATTTTCTCACGAGAACGGGATCTACGCGGGCAAACCCGCGGTGCGTCGTCTTGTAAACTATAAAAATGTTATGTTTACTAAGTAAGAGCTATTATATAGTTTACGAGTATACATATAGTAGTTGTTGAGTGCAATTTGCAGAAAAGTTTGCGGGTTTATGGTTTGGAAATTTGGGTTATGTCTGTTTATGGCTGCGGGGTATGGAGATATTTAAAAACTTTTTGCAATAAAACTTGATGTAACAAATACAAAGTGTATTAAGCACTATTTATCTTTTTAACCGACAATAAAAAAGGAGGTTCCCAATTCGAGTTAATGTTTTTTTTTTGTGTTACACGATTACTCGAAGACGCCTAGATCGATTTTAATATATTGTTACAAATAGTACCTGCTTC
Organism: Bicyclus anynana; assembly: GCF_947172395.1. Taxonomy (NCBI): domain Eukaryota; kingdom Metazoa; phylum Arthropoda; class Insecta; order Lepidoptera; family Nymphalidae; genus Bicyclus; species Bicyclus anynana. Next base: position 14,078,649 of record NC_069101.1, read on the forward strand.
CCGCCTATTTCGTATAGATAAGTGTCGCCGCCTAGCGTATAGTAGCGTCATTTCATTTCATACTTCTATGACTTCCGGTTATTATAGTTAAATTTAATTAAGTAACAATGATTATCAATCCGAACAGTGGAGAGGTTATTATTAATTATTGATATAAATATAATTATTTATTTTACATGATATAAATTCGTCATTGGTTATTTTACTCTTGACAACTATGACGTCACGTTATGATTTAGTTTGTATTTCATTTCTCAACTTTGTGTTTCGATATTTTAATATTATTTTACGATCGTTATAAATATCTTTTAATTATTAATGTGTTTTAGATAGAATTATAACGTTTGGTTTGTATAATAATACTCCGGAACTATTATTAAAACGTACTTGTATTGTTAACATATTCGTGCTACCAACAGTAGACACTAACTTTGCAAATATTATAAAATAGAGGGTTGTTTAGCAGATTCATTGATATACTACCATCAGCGTGTAATATTAACATTATAGCGGAAGCTATGCTGAAATTGTTATCGAATAAACTTGTGTACAGTGAAAATATTATTTTACTTCTCCCACCTTCTGTAACAATATATTTTTTTAGATTTAGCTCCTCAGCTAACTTGACGATGAATGAAGGCAGTAGGATATGATGTAATATAGTATGATTCTGACATTATATTTGTAGTGACAGTCAGTAGTTTTCGTTTATAAAAATCGACCAAGTGCATGTCGGTCCATAGGCGTGGGGTTCCGTAAATTAAATTAACAAAAGATCCCTTAATCGAAAAATAGTGCTTAACACACTCATAATATTTTAAAGAACCTACCTATCCAACAACTAAGTCCCACACTATAAGATTTTCTAGTAGTATTAATCGTGGATGGACATACGGGCAGGGTGATATATCCAACAACGAAGTCCCATTTTCTAGCAGTAATAATCGCAGACGGGTATAGTGCAACTATAAGCATTCCTTGTTGACCACGGATCCCTAAAAATAGCACGCAATTGCAGCCATTAAATCGCATTTAAATATGTTTTTATTGTGTTTTTTCTCCGACATGACAGTAGAGACTAGAGGCATTAAGCCCAACCTTTTTATTATTTTTTATTTACTACATAGAAATAGAGGTCTCAATCGAAGGTCTTGTGGCCTAAGATTTAGGTACTGTGTTTTTTGTCCCGCCAAAGTTGCGTCACTTTTCCAAGTGAGTAATTCAAAGTGACCCTACTTTAGGTATATTGACCGGAACACCCAATTGATCAGTTTCGTTCATATGAATCACCGATCAAAATCCTTAGACGGGACGGCGCGGTGTGCAAGGTCTTGGCGTTCTAAAGCTAAGGTAATGAACCAAGTGTTGCTTTTTATCAACCGTTTCGTAACCAGAGTGAGTCTTTACAAGCAACGTACTGAAGCCGGTGCAACCCATTAAAAAAACAAACATCACGCGTCTCCTTGACAACCGCTTATACAATATTTTTTCATAATTTGTATTTTAAAATTTAACACTAACAACAATTACGTAACTTAATAAAATAATCATTAATTGTCAATAAAAAATACTTTTTGTTTCTTTACTTTTTGTGAACAGTTTTTAAAATATTTAAAAACATAAGACGATGCGACGGTTCGTGTCTTACTGACTCGAGATTGTATTACTTTTTGAATTTCGTATTTGGAGCGGCTACGACACCGTCATCTGCCGTATGTTGAATCTGTATATTATTGATTAATCTGTGGCAAGCGTGTTCACTTTATGGTCATACATACATCTACACTTGATGTCTCGAGCGTGGTCAAGCGCGAATTAAGGCGATTGCAATCCATGTTATCATTTAGAATTGGGGAACGACTTTTATGACATAGCAGCAGAATAACTAAGAATAACAAAATTATATTGTGAAGAAAAATTAGTTTCTCATACATTTTCTCCAGAACTCTCTTTTCTCTAGATATATCGAGAACTTTCATTACAAATTTTCTGGGCAGCACATCGTCTAATCGGTTTGTCTCATATATAAAAGTGTAATTATTATGTTACTCTATGTATATTATTTATTATGCCCCGTTTTTATATTTTACCTAAATATTAAGCTTTTATCACAATAGTCTATCGAATTAAATATCAATTGAAATTATTAATTATTCGTTTCAAATCATCATTAAATTAATGGCGTTTCCAAATTAGTATATTATAAATATCCATTCAAATTAGAACAGTAATTTCAGAGCGCACTAACCGCAGTGGCTAACATTTATTATTTATTAATAACTGTATAATTGCTCTGTTTATCAATTTGGGTTGCTGCGAGTTGGTTTCTGTATCAATCAACCTTTTGTGAAATATTCCACGCCTTAACATAATGCCGTTTTAGATACAATATTCGTCTCTCCAAACTGTCATTTTAGATACAGCGTAAATATTTAATTTTCGTCATAGTAAACGGTCATGATAGTGTATTAAGTCAAGGACTTAATACTTAATCATATTCTTAGTTGCTTACAAACTTTCAAACTGCTAACTAATAGCCTCAATAGCTCAACGGTAAAAGCGGTCGGACTCATCACTGAGGGGTGGTGGTCCACCCCGTTGGTCTATTGTCGTACCCACTCCTAATACAGTCTTTCCCGACTAGTTGGAGCGGAATGGAAATATTTGTCATATTAAAAAAAAACTGTAAACATGGCAAGTAAAAAAAAATCACTGTGTTTTAACGAAAAATGTTTGCTCTTATATTTTTCTTCTTTCCATATAACGACTACTCTCTATAACGCCATAAAATCTGCAGTCCTTTTAATGTCGTTATATAGAGTTTGATCTTGGGACCCCAACGTTCATCGCCTCTTCGAACTATGTGTGTATTTCTTAGTAAAACAATACAAAAACTACATTATAGCCATTGTGTGAACTGTTGACTAATAGATCGCCGTGACCTCTCACGGTCGAAGGCAACTGTCGAGCGAAGGTCAGCGTTTTTAGCTTAGAGACTAGATCGTTTCTGGTAATTGTGATAAATGTACGTTTACCTTTACGTTTTTTTTTTTAAATTTAAATCGAACTAAATTTCTGTGTAATATTTTTTTGTTAATGTATGTTACCTTATAAATTCGTCATTACCAAACTAGCGGACGCCCGCGATTTCGTCCGCGTGGAATTCAGTTGATGACAAATCCCGCGGGAACCATCTTTCCGGGATGAAAACTAGCCCATGTGTTAATTCAGAGTAAAATCTATTTCCATGCTAAATTCCAGCCAAATTGCTTCAGTAGCCTCAGAACAAAGAAGGAACAAACATACACGCTTACACACAAACTTTCGCTTTTATAATAATAGTGTGACTCAGTTTTTTCACTAATTCCGGGAACCATGTATTTTCCGGGATAAAAGTATCCTATATATTGCTCAGTAACCTGCTCTTACTTTCAGTGAAAGTCCCGTGAAAATCGGTTCAGCCGTTCCCAAGATTAGTCCGGACAGACAGACAAAAATTAAAAAAAAATGCAATGTAATAACTCTTGATTATACAGTTATTTTGAATTCGCAAACGGACACTTTTCTTTATATGTTTTGAGTTTGTTTATTTTTGTTTGAAAGGGTACATTGTTTCAGAATGGTCCAATAAATACACAAAATATTGTATTTTTCGAATCCAAACTGATTTGTGGAAGGCTTATTTACGATGTTATTTTCCGCTTTTTAGTGTAATACATCATAGATCGGTTCAGTTTTTTATTAAACAGATTTTTGTGTGCACAATCCTTCGGATACTTTTTTTCAAAATCCAAATCGAGTTAGCTATTGCTTATATTTTTAAGATCTGGCAATCAAAGTACTTAGGTATTACAAGTAGAATGTACAGCTATTTTTGAAACGTCAGGTTATTTTATATACGAGAAATGTAATGATATTCAGTAACATCGAAAACTTAAATTTAAATTTACGAATTAAATTTCAATTCCAAACGCTCCTTGGTCCAAGAAGAGTACACAACACATCATCATCATCATAATTATTAACCCATATTCGGGTCACTGCTGAATCAGAATGAGAGGGGTTAGGCCAATAGTCCACTACGCTGGCCCAATGCGGATTGGCAAACATCACACACGCATAGAATTAAGAAAATTCCCTGATATGCAGGTTTCCTTTTTCCTTCACTGTTTGAGACATGTGATATTTAATTTCTTAAAATGGACACAACTGAACATTGGAGGTGCATGCCCCGGACCCACATCTTCCGGAATCGGAGGCAGAGGTCATATCCACTGGGCTATCACAGCTCTTAGCCAGATTTTTTTTATCGCTTTAGGAGCTTAATCACTTTCAAGTTGTTCATTTCGTTAACTATAGCGACAGTTAAACTCTACAGTAAACGTCGTCGTGGTTACTACGAGGGGTTGGCAATTAGGCCGGAGCTGTCACAGCTAGCAGCCCCTCACTGCGGGACGTACAATATGTCACAAAGCTATCCAATTTGAACGGGAGTGTCGGGAGACACGCCTTATATTTGCATGTTTCGTTCACTGGCAATGGAAAGTTGAAAAACATTTTCTTATATGTATTTCGGGAACCAATTTTTGTCTGGTGGGAGGCTTCGGCCGTGGCTAGTTACCACCCTACCGGCAAAGAGGTACCGTCAAGCGATTTAGCGTTCCGGTACGATGCCGTGTAGAAACGAAAGAGGTGTGGATTTTCATCCTCCACCTAACAAGTTAGCCCGCTTCCATCTCAGACTGCATCATTACTTACCATCAGGTGAGATTGTAGTCAAGGGTTAACTTGTAGTGAGTAAAAAAAAACAATACTGCTATGTAAAAAATCTATATTAAACTAGCGGATGCCCACGAGTTCGTCCGCCTTTACACTCCCGCACCTCTCAAAGCATTTTAAGCCGTCTACCTTTCTTTTAACATGAAATTTCATGAAAGAGATTTTTAAGGAATCATTTATGACGTAAGCACAATGATAATTTTATACTATAGATTGGTTACGTCCATACAAAATCACCGCAAAAAGTGATCCGAATCACTCCGAATCTACAGCACTGAGCGCACACATGCACAATTTTGTATATTTTTACACTTCCTGAACACACAACTCGACATTGTAGACGATATTTAAGTTTTACTAGCAGACGCCGCGCGTATTTACCTGCGTGGTTCCCGTTCCCGTAGGAATACAGGGATAATATATAGCCTTCCTCGATAAATAGTTTATCTAACATAGAAATAATTTTTCAAATCGGACCAGTGGTTCCTGAGATTAGCGCGTTCAATCAAACAAACAAACAAACTCTTCAGAGTTATAATATTAGTATAGATTTGTTTAAATAACGTTTGTTGTTGACTAGAACTAACATTGAGTTGACTATAAATTTCTTCTTTTGAGCGCTTCATTTTTCATGTGCTTGTAAGACATCTAATATTTAATATTATTGCGTACATAACAAACAAACAACCATAATATATTCGAATGTAAGCATAATATTTGTTAAGAGTGCTACAGTACATTGAATGAAATCATTGGTGCCGACACGAACGCCTTTTGTTTTGATTCGTAGATTGAATAATTAATTAACATTTTATTTTTGCTATATGATATGAGATACTCATATTTATTGTACGTAAAAAATCCATTATCTATTACATATTGTGTTGATCGTGATTTTAACCGGTTGCCATTACCGGTAAGTGTAGTTCGAATTTTTTAGTCAAGGCCTTTTATTTATACTTAACTATACTTTCGGCACCTAGCTACAGTGAACATATTAGTCCGGTTATCTATATTAAGATGTAAATAAAGTGCATGATGTTGTAGAAGTAACCTCTGGATCTACTGAACCAATTTAGAAAATTCTTTTACTTACCATTACGGAGGTCTTGGTTTCGATCCCCGGCTAGGCCGATTAAGATTTTCTTAATTAGTCCAGGTCTGGCTGGCAAAGGCGTACCGCCAAGCGATTTAGCGTTTCAGTACGATGTCGTGTAGAAACCGAAAGGGGTGTGGATTTTCATCCTGTACCTAACAAGTCAGTCATCTTAGATTGCATCATCACTTACCATCAGGTGAGATTGTAGTCAAGGGCTAACTTGCAAAGTAAAAAAAAAATACCAAACCCCTAATGTTAATTTTCAATGATTATAGTATGTTCCTACTAGAGTTATCTCTCAAGATAAACATACCTCAGAAATGCTCATTGATTAAGCAAACCTTAAGTGATTCCCTTTGTAGAACGCAGTAATGCCGAGATTACAGCCACTGATTGATTGCACCAGTACCACAATATACCGCATATAAGGAATAACTTAATACACTATCAAGTATTATTAGGTAATACTTACAAAGTGACTTCGTAAGCTTGGAATATCTTCTTAGTAGCCGTGATAGTTCAGTGGATGTGACCTCCTCGATTCGGAAGGGGTAGGCGCGAAACCGGTACGAAGCATGAACCTCCAACTTTTCAGTTGTTTGCATTTTAAGAAATTAAACATCACGTGTCTCAAACGGTGGAGGAAAAACATCATGAGGAAACCTGCTTATCTGAGATTTTTGTAAATTCTTTACTTGTGTGAAGTCTGCCAATCCGTACTGGGCCAGCGTGGTGGACTATAATTAGCCTAAGAGGATCTCCTAATTCTGAGAGGAGACTTGTGCTCAACAGTGAGCCGCATATGGTTTGTTAATGACGAGTGGTAGTTAGTACCACTGTCATCCAAGATTAAGGTAGCTACTGCCATTCCTTTAATGTGCCACAAAATCCGCATGAGATATTGGTGATGATGATTGTATTGATTATTTTTTTCTTATAAACGAAGATTAAAGTCAACTGAGAGGCTTAGTTTTCTCGTTTCATTATTATTTGATGTAAAAGGAAACAGACAAAAAAAAACTAATGGGGCGGAACCCAGGATACTATTATTTTTTTTATTTTCCATAGCCGAGCCTGCTGCGTTGGTACCAATGAGACCTCATTCGCACGAGAGTTTTTTTAACGGACGTTAAAAAAGCGTTCAAATACAACAAATGCATTCCCAAGTTCATACGACAGCGTTTATAAAACACAATGCTGTTTATCAAGCAGTGTTACATTTTCATTTTTGGACGTTGGAAATAGACCTTCATTTAACTTCACACTACTCGTATATTTGAACGCTTTTTTAACGTCCGTTAAAAAAACTCTTGTGCGAATGAGGACTAAGAGTAGTTTTATACAAGTAAAGAAGCTTGAAGGCCGTTGGATCAGCTTCCACCTTCACACAGCAAGTAAAACTGTAAGAAATTGTAATGTTGTCATCAATTGTATATTATAATATTGTATGATTTTTTTAAAAACAGCAACTGTTGAGTTTCTTGTCGGTTTCTTCTCAGCAGAATCTGCTTTCCGAACCGGTGGTAGAATCTTTACAAATAGTCAACTGACGTATCAAAAGTGCTTGTAAACTGAGCCTACTTGAAATAAATGAATTTTGATTTTTTTTTTCGAGTAAAGTAGTTAAAAAGCGATGTGTTAACTCAGCGTTGGCGGGGGTAGCGTATAGTGGTTGAAGGTATTATGTTGATTGAAGGTCTATTTCCAACGCCCAAAATTGAAAATGCAACACTGTTCTATAAAAAAGCGTCTTTATCTAAAAACGTTGTCGTGTGAGCATACAAGTATACTTGAGAATGCATTTGTTGCACGTTTTCTTTAACGTCCGTTAAAAAAACTCTCGTGCGAATGAGAGCTAAAGGCATTTCTACTTTTATTTCTGAAAAGTGTTTACTTTCTGTCGCATTCGTCTTTTCCGCCCGCTCGGCAATAAATCAAGCCTAAAGACTGACGTAGACAAATCTGTCACGGGACAAATTAAAATGAATACTTTTTTATCCGAATGCCAAACGGTTGTGATCGAGTTAGTATGTCTGAGTAGATAGCCCGTGATAGAGACCCGTGATAGCCCTATGAATATGATAACCTCTGCCTCCGATTCCGGAGGGTGTAGGTTCGAACCCGGTCCGGGGCATGCACCTCCAACTTTTCAATTATGTGCATTTTAAGAAATGAAATATCACGTGTCTCAAACGGTGAAGGAAATACATCGTGAGGAAACCTGCATATTTAAGAATTTTCTTAATTCTCTATGTGAAGTCTGCCAATCCGCATTGGGCCAGCGTGGTGGACTAATGGCCTAACCCTCTCACTCTGAGAGGAGACTCGAGCTCAGCAGTGAGCTGAATATGGGTTGATAATGATGATGATGATACCTGGCTTAAATATAGCTGTATGTGTAGAGATATATAGCTTCAAGCTAACATCATAATTAAGATGTAGGATCGAACATAGTAATACACTACAAAAGCAATATTTTATAATACGCAATTTGATTAGTTACTGGATCCGAGATAGGTACACGAAACATGCAAGAATTACTTGCTTAAAATATAGCTAATATTATTATAATATATAATAATATACACGACACGCTTCGAAACACACATTACGAAAATACACAGGCTTGTAGATATTAATTAGTTAAGCTTAATTAAGTGATTTAAGTAATTACCTCTGTGTGTTAAGGTATCGCAAACTAAACATGGTTGCCGAGTGATTGATCTTCCATCGGATTACTCTTCGTAAACCTATTTTGGATAATTTAATCCTACAGATTACTGGGAGTTTAGATTTCCTAAATCAATATTAAGATAAAATTACGTTTTTGGATTGTTGCTTTATAGCACTTGTAGAGCTTACTGTGCTGTGGGAGACTAACATTCCAAAGGACCACAGTATAAAAGTGAATAATCTCAAAAAGTTCAAAGTGTTTATTAAACGCAAGCTTTTAGGAAAGTCTTATTATAGTGTTAATGATTATTATATAAATGATAAAAAAGCTTGGTGTTAAACTTATATTATACGACTGTGCCACTTTGAAATAAGTTTAGATATCTACTAGGTAAAATAGTGGTAAACAAAAAAAAAAATAAACCTTGGCTGCGTTTGTTGTGGGCTCTTCTCGGACCAAGGCGCAAGGCTGAGGTTTTTCATATTACTTCTAACAAGTTATCCCGCTTTCATCTTAGATTGCATCATCACTTACCATCAGGTCAGGAGATCAAGGGATAACCTGTAAAAAATAAATAAAAAAAAAACTACAATTAGATCTTGATTACTAATTTATACCTGGTTATATTATTGTTTCTGCTTTCATACACCATCTTTAGTTACTGCTGAAGTTTATTTATGAATTCGATTTTGTTTATTGATTTATCAGCAAACTAGCTGATGCTGCGCGGTTTCACCCTGTGGTTTCCGTTTCCGGAGGAATACAGGGATAATATATAGCCTATAGCCTTCCTCAATAAATGGGCTATCCTACACTGAAAGAATTTTTCAGATCGGACCAGTAGTTCCTGAGATTAGCGAGTTCAATCAAACAACTCTTCAGCTTTATAATTTAAAAGATTTATTTTAGCTTACTTATTTAGACCTTCAGAAAGGATTTTATGAATTAGCTTATATAAGGATGTTCCGAGTACAATGTGTGACGGAGGTGAACATTGAGAAGTTCGGGTAGGTATTGAGATGCACAATGCACAATGGGAGGTGAGGTGACAACTCGACTTGGCACGCGGTCAACAAACAAACAGTCGCGGACATATCGCTTGTTGTGTGTGAAATATTGATTATTTTCACAAATAGTCAATAGGACTGATATACTACACTACATAATGTACTACATTCTTGATGAGTACCGTTTACCATCAAACAAATTAGAAATGAAGGTAGAAAACGCATATCATTTCATAACTTATTAATTTTAAATCATTATTTTATAAAATGTTATATAAAATATATTAACATATTTATTAATCCTAAGCTTATTAATCAAATTTTATTTCATTAATTTAAGAACAAGTTAGTTATAATTATTATTAGGTGTGAATGGACTTATATCCTCATTTTTAATTTGTTTGTTGATAAACAGTATTCATCAAGAAAGTATAAATAATATGCATCTGCAGGCTAATTCATTATCTTTAACGTACGCTAATTGACATATATTCTACGTAACAAATGTCATCCGGTGGATATAGAAAGAAAGAAAGAAAAAAATATAGAGACCTTCCCAAAAATGACGACCAGCTCTCGGAGTATAAATTCGGATAGGTATTGAGATGCATACAATGCACAATGGAAGATGAGGCGCGAACTCGGAACTTGGCACGCGATCAACAAATGACAAACAAACAATGTCGCGGACAAGATGCTTGTTGCTGTGACCTTCTGATGAGTTCTTTGGCGGCAGCTGTTCTTTATTGTCCCAGGTTCAATAATTATATTAAAAATTAAAATGTATCAATCGACTGTCGAGTTTATTGCCGGCTTTTCCCAATTGCGGGGTTGTGAGATGCATCAGTTGTGAGTTTACGTTCATCGCTACACACCCCCCGGCCCGCGCGTACCATCGGGAGTATTCAGAACGAAGTTGCCAAGCTATAGTAAAATAGTCAAAGAGACGTTTTGAAAGTGCTTGTAAAGTAAGCTCAAGCAATTTTTGCGTTTTAGCAAGAGTTGACGATGTTTTTTTTATACCTTTCTGTTTCTAATCAGAATCGGAGCAGTAATCGCTTGGCGGTACATCTTTGCCGGTAGGGTGGTAACTAGCCACAACCGAAACCTCCCACCAGCCTCCCTTTTATACTTATGATTTGTCCATACCAACTACATTTTGTGTGCATTTCTACACTTGAGCTGTGATAGCCCAGTGGATATGACCTCTGCCTCTGATTCTGGAGAGTGTGGGTTCGAATCCGATCCAGAGCATGCGCCTCCAACTTTTCAGTTGTGCGCATTTCAAGAAATTAAATATCACGTGTCTTAAACGGTGAAGGAAAACATCGTGAGGAAACCTGCATACCAGAGAATTTCCTTAATTCTCTGCGTGTGTGATGTCTGCTAATCCGCATTGGCCAGCGTGGTGGACTATTGGCATTACCCCTCTCATTCTAACAGAAGACTCGAGCTCTAGAACGAACTACATTTTGACCCTGAAAAGTACACCAATAAAAGTAAAGTTTGGCATCCTTTGGCCCTCATTAAGTAGTCATACACGAGCCAATTCCTCGCGTAAACCCGAAGCACCTCTATAAAGGGAAACATTAAAATGTGCCGGGTGGTAAAAGAGGGAATCAGTTCGGCGGCCATTTTATCTGCATCACTTAAAACTTTACAGCGATATCCACTTGGAACGTTAAATGATTCAATAAAAGCCTTTCTTCAACAAATACTGCTGACGATTCCCTCTGGTTTATAAACCCACTGACATAAAAAGAGTATAATGAGTTTGAAGTCTATCTGTCTGTGTCATCGTAGCTTCTAAACGAATGTGGATAATATGCTGTTTTTTTAAAGCTAAGGTATCGAGATGGTTTTTAGCTTAATTCGAATATTTTTAAGAGCTTTTGCCTCCGATTCGGAGGGTGTGGGTTCGAATCCGGTCCGGGGCATGCACCTTCAACTTTCATTTATGTCCATTTTAAGTAATGAAACAAATGAATGAATCTCAAACGGTGAAGGAAAAACATCGTGAGGATACCAGAGAATTCTCTTAATTCTCTGCATATGTGAATTCTGCCAATCCGCATTTGGTCAGCGTGGAGGAGACACGTTCTCACCAGTGAGCCGAATATGGGTTGTTAACATGGTTGTTAAAAGTCTAATATGGTACTGGGCTAAAAATTATACTGCTTGTAAAAACTGAACTTTGTGTGTTGATTGGTTTCTTGGTTTATACTAATCACAAACTATTTTTTTTTTACTTTGATGGCGTTGGCTTTTCTTTTTCGTGTATTTGTAAAACACTTGAATTTCATAATAACTTGTTGCGCTTCTGATATCGTGTCAGTACCATCTTATAGTTATAATCGTATGTAACAACTCGACTCACCGAATTCATTCATTCGTCTTGACCGACATCGGTGCCAGGGCCAGGGCCCGCTAAATATATCTACTTTGTTCAATGTACCAACAAACATTCATGTGCATACTAATAACAACGACTTATGTGGATATTGTAGCACTCATCATGATCATCAGCCTATATTAACAGCCCACTACATAGCCAGGCCTCCCGCCTTAGGGGACTTTAGACCCATCATGATATTTTTTTTTACGGCCGCGTGGCGCAGTGGGTAGTGACCCTGCTTTCTGCATCTACGGTCGTGGGTTCGATTCCCACAACTGGAAAATATTTGTGTGATGAGCATGTGTATTTTCCAGTGTCTGTGTGTATTTATACATTATATAAGTATTTATATGTAGTATATAAATGTATATGAATATTATAATATCAACTATCTTAGCACCCATAACACAAGCTACTCTGTATGCTTACTTTGGGGATAGATAGTGATGTGTATTGTTTAAGTATATTTATTATTATTTATTTATTTTAATTCTCTGCAAGTGATCCCTTGGCTACAATCTCACCTATGTGACGATGTAATCAAAAATGGAAGTGGGCTAACTTGGGTGTAGGATGAAAATCCTTTTGGTTTCTACACGACATCGTACCGGAACGCTAAATCAGTTTACCGCCAAGTTAAAGAAAACCTCAATCGGCCTAACCCACGACCTCCGTCTTGTAAATCCATCGCGCACACAATGGTGGGCTTAGCGTGACAATGAACGATGGACGATAGTTTTCAGATTGTAATGATAATGACTAGGACTAATAGCTTAATATTAGCCACTCACCACTGATAAGCAAAATTGATTGATTGATTGATAGCGTGACGATGTTGGATTATGTGAAGATAGTTATAAGATATCAACGATAATAACTACGACATCATGCAGAACGCGACCAACACACTATCAGTTTTATCGGATGCCCTGCTGTTAGTGCTGCAGGCACGTGAACTTATTGGATGGTGACTGCATTATACACTTTCCGAGGCGCACCGATCATTTTTAATTTATTGCCGACTTTTCTTAACAGAACCTACTGAACCGGTGTTAGAGAATTAACGAATAGTCATACTTAATGTTTCAAAAGTGCTTGTAAACCTAAACATGCTTGAAATAAACGAATTTTGATTTTGGACAAAACAAAATCCTTTATCGATACCAGTCCTGAAAACATTTATAGGCGCCATTCGTCAACCCCTATATTTAATTCTACACCGTTACTGAACAGAAAAAAAAAACAAAATAGCTTTAAGCCCGCATATCCCGTTTTCCGCGGCGGAACACGCAAAACGATGAAAAACACGCAATGCAATGTAACCTCGCTGATTGAAAACAAACATCCGCGGCGCGCCATAAAGCGACAGAGATTGCCGATATTACGGTGATTTGCCAAATATATATCGCCGGCGGTTCTTCTGTTACACAACAGAAAGACGGATTGGCAATATGGAGGTAGAATAATATCTAGTAGTCGTGAAAAATAGAAATTACTAAGTTTTTGGGTCTTGCAGGCTATGGCTTGGCAACTTCATTCACCCCGCGTGGGCCATGAATGCGATGAATGAATGAAAAACCTACGACTGATGCACCTCACATCCCCGCACGCACGATTTCACACCCACGCAGTCCTTCCCCCCGTCGCCCGCATATCATGGGAGTGTCATCAACGAACTTCCTAGACTATAATTCACTACCTTTAACGTGTGCTAGTTGACATCAATTAATTATTGACAAATGTCATCCGGTGCCTACTGGTGGATATTATACAGTAGGTAGATTTTTTTTTATTCTTTACAAGTTAGCCTTTGACTACAATCTCACCTGATGGTAAGTGATGATGCAGTCTAAGATGGAAGCGGACTAACTTGTTAATGTGAGGATAAAAATCCACACCCCTTTCGGTTTCTAAACGACATCGTACTGGAACGCTTGGCGGTACGTCTTTGTCGGTAGGGTGGTAACTATCCACGACCGAAGCCTCCCATCAGCCAGACCTAGAATAATTAAGAAATATCGATCGGTCCAGCCTGTAGGTAGGTAGGTAGGAAGGCAGTAGGTGAAGTAATCCTTGAGTTGGCACGTATTGTGAGGAGGTTCCTTACTCTGGAGCCCTGACCACTGGTTGCTTGGACATCTGTTGCCACTCAGCTCGGAAACCTGACACCTCATGCTAAATTGATCTAGCCATAAGTAAGAGTTATATATATAAACGTAAACCCATTGTAAACCCTTTTAAATAGGGTTTGACAACCGACTAAGGACAGGAAAAGCTACAATGTTCGTTAATTTGTCCTGAATACGAAGTGACAACTTAATACGTGATACATTTAAGACGTGTCGTATTTAGGTGTCATATCCAAATAACGCCCTAAAAAGAGACATTTAAGCCCCAGGTATTTAAGTTTTGGATAATACTAGCTAACCAAACATTTTGCCTTTTAAAATAAAATAAATTCTGGGGAAGGACCACCCTTATCACTTAGGGGTATGAAAAGAAGATGTTGGCCGATTCTTATGCACACAAAATCGTTAAAGAATTGTTCATTTTATTTTACTTATTTTTTTATAAACTGTTATTAATTATTGTGATTATTGCATTCTTAGAAGTATATGTATATCCGAATATATTTCTTATTTTAGACGTTGTTCTAATTTAACTTTGAAGATGTAACTCACCTGCTAACAGGACAAGTTAAATAATAGCTCGTAACAAAGGAGAAGGTTCCCCATTTTGATATGTACTTTGATTTCTGCTCCGTCACGGAATAAATCAAGCTAATGCGCCCTACAAAGTGTTGCTCTGTTACGCCGGCCACAGACGGTCAAGTATACACGGCCTGCCTATAAAAAAATATCGAAATATGCTTATTAGTGTGGTTTCAATATTTATTTTATTGCCTACGCGCTGCAGACTGCGCTGTATGCTCGACCGTCTGTAGCCGGTGTTATAGGCTAGTTTTCCATTTATTATATGTCCTATCTGCTTGTTCCGGTAACTGTTACTAAAAAACTGTTACGCAATATTAATTCGAGAAATGCGGTCATCTCGCTTAATTCCACGACAAAGGGCCTGCGCGATAGGGATGACAATAGGATTTGTATCATTTTGTTGTATATGTCGTGTTAAATAAACTGAGCGCTGGTGGCCTTACCGCAATTAAAAGAAATCAAATTTGTCTGCGCTTTGGTGACTTCTACTATTTTACTTACAACTAAACTAAAATTAAGCACAAACTTCTTTGCTAGAACTGCGTACTGCAATTTCTGGACAAATTCTGACCCTTTATTTACATTTTGCACCATCATCATCATCATCATCATCATCATCATCATCATCAATAAAGAATATTTGTTTACATGACTGACATGATGACATAATTGCGTGACGTCTAAACTAACAAGCAACTAATATAAATAAAAGAATACGTAACCATTTTTTGTAATGAATATATTATTGAATATCGACTTCCAATCACGCTTTTAACCTCACAATCGATCGTAATAGTGGAGTAAATATTATTCTCGTATCTCGTTACAATCAATATCGCCAGTTAGACCTTCTTTTGAATCGCAATGGCATGTATAATCAACCGTAATAAAAGAGTTATTATCATCGTATGTATTTAATTACAATTAATTAATATCGTCTGTTAGCGTTCTTTTTACGTCATAACTGAAACACAGTTGATTTCCGAAACAACTGATTTTCATACTATTTTTTTGTTCTTGTTAAACCTGTATATTTTTCCTTTGGATTTAGCGTGTTCAGTTTTATAGTTTTTTTAGCGCTCTTTTTGTGAGGCACCTGCAACACAATCGAGTGTAATAAAGGAGCAAATATCTGTGGCAATGGACGCATCCTGTGGGAGGCGAGATGAGCGTTCAGATCACCGTCCACCGTCTTGTGATTGTTTTGGTCCAAGTTCAAGGATAGAGCGAGCATATCCGTGGTAGAGTATTTACAGATAGTCAATCTTGACGTTCCAAAAGTGCTTGCTAAACTTAACATGCTTGAAATACCTACATAACTAAATTAAATTTGATTTAATGACTTAAGAGACATCGCTGCGAGTTCAGGGGTTCGTGGGCACTGGCGTGAACAAGGTTTCCAATGTAGCTTCGTGAGTCATCAGGCTAAGCTAAGTGTTTGTGTATCTATGAATTGCAAGCCACTGTTCGTGGGTAGGGCGATAGAAGGCGAGTGAGGAGCGGATGTCAGATGTTCTTCATTGAAATTGTCATTGTTGTTAATTCTCGTTGTTGTCACTATGTTAAATGTTGGATATAGTGGCTGATTTTGTCCGTCACACTCTTCATATATGTTAAGTACACTGGTGACCGGTTCACACAGGACAGTTTTTCCCAACTATAATTATTGCTGTCCAGCGCCTGTCTCACCACTTTTAGTTCGCACTCATCATAGGGTGGGTCACATAGACTTTTGAGGCTTCTTGGAACCGCGCCGCCACGTCGCAGTTTGGATCGTGCAAGAACCAGCTCATGACTCAGGGCCTCTTATGGTTTCGAAACTAGTCGGGCATACTCCGACCTTTTATCACGTGAGTTTTAGCCGTGTTTCATAATAAATTAATAACCAATATTCTCATTCTTCTTCAAAGCGTCGGAAAATACTGTGTTAGCATAATGGATATGAAAATACCCCAGCGGACAGGGTATGAACTACAACCTCTTATGAGTCGGTCTCCTTTATCGTTGAGATATTAAGTTCTTTGATAACTGATGGACCATGCAAATGCATACACGGTTATCATATTGAATTGGTATACCACTCACCATCATCTGATGATTTGTGGTATCGTCTATATACAGAGAAAGGTTTCGCAGGGAAGGCTAGGAACACATCCAACAAACTGCAAGTGTATCCATCAACTTGAGGCGTAGGTTCTAAGCCTCATGCTCCTGTAATTACACCGGCAACCGGCCCTTTGGACTGAAGCACAATGCTACTTTGTAGCAGCAATAAGCATTATGGTAGTATTTCCCTGGACGAGCCTTGTCACTAAAAGCTCTACTAGCATATATAGGTAAACACTTTGAGAAGAGAGATGGAGAAATCGTTTAACCTTTAAAAATCATGGCGAAGCATCTGAGGCAGCAAATTTTCTTCGCTGCAACTTAATAGCGTTCAAAAATTTCTTGAAAGGTCTTTTGAAAATTTTCATCGATGCACGCCTAATAAATCGTTTTCCGCTTCGCTGTTAACTTTTATTTGAATTCTGGGCCTAAGACTTATAAGTCCAAGAGCCTGTATTAACCAGACTTACCTTATTTTAGGAAGCCTAGGCCAATACCTACCTAGGCTCCTACCATAGATAAGTACGGTAGCCAATAGGGTAGTTGACTCTTATCAAATTTTTAAGCAATATTTATTTCGCGTAGTACATGGAATATGAGTCCGAAATATCAAATATATATATCAAATAACAAAAGTTAAGGGTTTCATAGAAAACTCAATTTAAAAATTATTTATTTAATATTTTTTTCCAAACGTCAAAAAAATCTTTTGTGAGGTCAAGATGTTATTTCTTGCCACATGAATAAACGCCATACTAATCATTATCAAATAATAATTTTGTCACTCCCTTTGTTTAGGGTTTAGTGTTAACGTGACGTCATAAAACGATAAAATATAGACCATCATCGCCAGCGTATTGTCAAAAAAATATTTAAAAATTGAATTTTTTATTTAATCACGTCTCAAAAAGATATGACAAATTTATTTCAATAAAGTAGAACTATAATGAACAATTTAAGACCCTTTTAAAAAGTGTCAACTGGTCTATTGTGATATGTCTGGCCCTCCCAAGCTCTCGGCCTCAGCTCAAAAGCGAGTGACGTCTATATTTTCTTGTACATAAATCTCAATTTTGTTTTCTATTGAATTTATCAACGTCAAAGTGTTTGTCAAGTAAAAAAGCGAGCGATATAAAGATCGACCTTGTAGCTTCAGTCATTTTAAATGCGCTTACAAAGGCTTTCATGTTTAACATGCTTTGATATATATTTTACATTTTTAAAAATAAAGATGAGTGTAGGAGTTAGCGGCTGTTGTAATCAACTTAAATCAATGAACTCGTGCCAACGCTAGGTGGCGCGACTTGTTTCCGTAAAGAGGAGGGAGTTAGAGAGGGGTAGCGATCGGGCGTGACCGACTGGCGATATAAGGCGCTCGCCGTACGGTCGGCTTCAGTATTCTCGTGGCATTCGGGCCGTCCACATTTCTTGTTGTGTAATTCTTTATGGGTTAGGTGGGGAGAATAACTTGAGCAGTGAATGGTGAGTGTTGGCATGCCGCTCTGAGACTGCTCAAGGTATTCTCTGTCATTCGAGGGTCTTATTTTGTTTACAGTTTGATTTGTTAATTAAGTCATAATCATTTTTCAATATTGGTTTTCTTATTTTTGTAATATCTTTCTGAGTCTGCTAAAATCAGAAGTGGGATAAAGCAATCACTACCCACATAAAGTTATAAAGAACGCATTACCCACATAGGTAAAATGAACAGTAACCAAAATGAAAAGTCACCAAAGTTAAAGTCAGAATTGGCCGAGCTGTAATTAGTCTGTCGAGTTTTATAGCATCGACAGTTTGGTTATAACATAACGCGGTATTGTTATATATATATTATTATATAGTACCCGTCAAGCTTCGCTTTGACTTATGTGCACTTCTTCCCTGTCCCTACACTACATTACTCAACCCCTACCCTTCCACTACCCTATCCCTACCTTACCCCTACACTTCCCCTACACTACCCCTACTCTACCCCTACCCTACTCCTACCCCTACTTAAAACTCAAACGTTTATATGGGAAATAGAAAAGGGTTGATTTTATGGTTTTCCCAGCAATTATTCTAATTTTTCTCACCTTTTAAGCCTTCCCTATACCTCCACGAACATTTCAAGACCAAGATAAGATAAATCCGTTCAGCCGTTCTCGAATTTTAGCGAGACTAACGAACAGCAATTCATTTTTATATATATATATATATAAAAATATAAATAATAGTATTCAAAGCCTCGACATTATGGTACTCCAAGTCATAATCACACTAATATTATAAAGGCGAAAGTTTGTGTGTAAGTGCATAGGTAAGTGTGAAAGTGTGTAAGTATGTTTGTTCCTCTTTTCCGCTGCGGCTACTGAAGCGATTGGGCTGAAATGGAAATAGATTTTACTCTGGATTAAAACATAGACTACTTTTCATCCCGGAAAATCTATGGTTCCCGCGGGATTTGTGAAAAACTGAATTCCACGCGGACGAAGTCGCGGGCGTCCGCTGGTAGACTTATAATAGTATAAGTTTATTATGACTATATAATATTTAATAGCCTATGACACTCACAAATAATCTGGTAAAAGAATTTTTGTAATCGGTTCAGTAGATACAGAGATTATTCCCTTGGAGTACAACCTCACAAAATATCTACGTTCAATAGTTTTTGAGTTTATAGTATTCAAAGAAACAAATATGTCAATGGGAACTTTTTTCATAACATGTAGCAGTTTAATAAGCATTATAAATTCAATTCCTTACTACTATTTACTATATCTCATATTTTATCAAAGAAGCTTTCAGTGAAAAATTTCATAAAGCGACCAGTTTATTTACAATCATTTTTCCTACATTTTTCCTGCGAACACTGAAGATGTAGTGCTGAGTACACACTTTAGATGAAATGAGAAGAAAATATCTCTTCTTTTTAATCATATAATTGATGAATTTCTCAAGGACATACGAGTAGCTTGGAAGCTTTCATCTTCACAAAGAAAGTATGAAAAATTCTGTTAATTATAATTATAAGTATTGAATATTAAAAATTTAACTATTGCCGTTTTTTAGGCGATAGTGTAATCACGTAAAACTTAAAACCATATAAAGTTCTGACATTTTACCTATACTATTTTGACTTTTTAATTTTGTTTTTGATTTTTGTTTTTATGTTTTTCTTAATATGGGTGTATGCCTGAAATCAATGATTTTTTTTAATAAAGTATAGTGTATAGATGTCAGTCATCACACTACATAAAACTCTCGTATCCCAGTAAATGTTTCTAATTGCGTACTCATTTGAAACGGCTTGACCGATAATGACCGATAATGTATGATGATGAAAATATGTATGTTCGTTAAATCTAATATGTTGTTATATGTTTTTTCACACTTTTCAGAGTAGTGCATTAAATTTTATTAATATTCCCTAGGAATAATTCATTAGGTTAAGACTAATTTTAAATTAAGAAGCTAATTTATTATATTTTTCATACCCGTGTTCCCGGAAAAAATTGTCGTAGTAGCCCAGTGGATATGACCTCTACCTATTATTCAGAGGGCGTAGGTTCGAATTCGGTCCGGGGCATGCACCTCCATCTTTTCAGTTATGTGCATTTTAAGAAATGATACGAATGAATGAAACGAAAATCTCAAACGGTGAAGGAAAACATCGTTAGGAAACCTGCATAACTGAGAATTTTCTTAATTCTCCACATGTGTGAAGTCTGCCAATCCGCATTTGGCCAGCGTGGCCTATCTCCTCTCATTCTGAGAGGAGACTTGTGCTCAACAGTAAGCCGAATATGGGTTGTTAATTATAATGATTTCCGGAAATGAGAACTATAACTATAAACCTTTTGCTCTAATTACTTTTTTTTAAGCTAATAAAGTAACTGAAATACGGAGTGCATTTTCAATGTACGATAAAGTAAAATCAAATTACCGTAAGTACGATAGGTGCTCGCCGGTAATGTGCACTTACCTTAATGTCCCCGACCGGTTCGGGATTCTTTTCTGTAATTAAAAAAATACTTCACGGACTTTCATTTCCTAGACGCCGCGCTAATGAACAAGTCAACCCTTTTAGAAATTATTGCATTCCTTTATTACATTTAATATATACCATACTTATAGTGTGCTAACCGACGACCCATATTTACCTGCGTAGTTCTTGTAAAATACGGAGACAAAATATAGCCTATAACTCTCGCAAATAACGTGGCGTGCTAGTGGTAAAAGAATTTGTAAAATCGGTTTAATCCCCAACAACAACAAACAACAAAGATTACCCTCCACAAACTTATAATATTAATGTATTGGTGTAGAAATGCAAATCTACATCATAAACTTGTAACATATATTTTTACCCGTATTACCACTCTTTCAGAAGCATGGAGGTGTATCAATACCAACACTGCCTCCTATCTAAGTATTTAAACAAACTTTCACTTCCCTTGCTCTTCAGACCGTACTTCTTCGAACAAGCTCTAAAAAACCCAAGAACTTATTTATTTCATTGGCCTGACACTTCTAGCCTAGACCTTATACGTAGTTGACCTAACCATTGAACCAATAGGGCAGTGATTTTTTTATTCTTTACACGTTAGCCCTTGATTACAATCCCACCTGACGGTAAGTGATGATACAATCTAAGACGGAAGCGGGCTAACTTGTTAGGAGGAGGATAAAAATCAACACCCCTTTCGGTTTCTACACGACATTGTACCGGAACGCTAAATGGCTTAGCGGTACGTCTTTGTTTGGTAGGGTGGTAACTAGCTATGGTCAAAGCCTTCCAACAGCCAAACCTGGACCAATTAAGAAAACCACAAACAGCCCAGCCGGGGATCGAACCCAGGACGTCTTGTAAATCCACCGCGCATACCACTGCGCCACGGAGGCCTTCATAAACTGAACAGAGTGATGAACAGAACGTCCATATATGCATATTGACTATGCAATGTTTAGATAATTCATGTGTTATGCGGTGTCAATGTAAACGGTTCAAGATCAACGGGTCGTCAAACCAGTTGGGCGACTTGTTGTGCAACGGAAGGCTCTTTCCTCATCTTCGCATACTCGTATAACTTACTATTAGTTTTATTTTGAGTGCTTTACTACTACAATATATATGTAATCGTACTTTAAGCAACGAAATGAACACTATGGCGGGCTGACTTTTTAGGAGTAGGATGAAAATCTACACGACATCGTACCGGAACGCTGAATCGCTTGGCGGCCGGACTAGAAGAGGCATCTTCTAGATAAGCCCGTTCCACCACATTCACTAAAAATTTGTGAGTTCGTAAGGTACAAGATCTACTGAACTGATTTTGAAAATTCTTTTACTAATAGAAAACTATATTTACCTAGTAACTTAGACTATATTTTACCCCGTATTCTCACGGAAACGGGCACTACGGGGGTGAAAACTGGTGACATCTGCTAGTATAATATAAACAGAAGTGTGAATTGACAGTTTAGTAGGTGAAAAGTGAATTATGTTATAAGAAATGGCAAAGGCATTGGCAGTAATAACCTCCAAACCACATAACAGTTATAATTTTAACTGAGGTTCAGTCGTTTAGATCATTTTGCGGTTACGGTTAAACTGTGCTGCGGTTTCTTTGGCCGTAATATAATATGACGACACTGTTACAGAGTTTTGGTGACATTAACGTTTTGATAATCTGTAATTAACTTTTAGTTTTGTTGGCTATCTTATACATATAAACCCAGTACATATGAGTAAATAAAATTAAAGTAACTGTAATTTCAAAGTAAAGTTGTGTTTTCCGCAAATGCGTATAGTTATTTAAGCACACGAGATTAAAATAAATAAATAAATAAATATACTTAAACAATACACATCACTATCTAGCCCCAAAGTAAGCATACAGAGTAGCTTGTGTTATGGGTGCTAAGATAGTTGATATTATAATATTAATATACAATTATATACTACATATAAATACTTATATAATGTATAAATACACACAGACACTGGAAAACACCCATGCTCATCACACAAATATTTTCCAGTTGTGGGAATCGAACCCACGACCGTGGATGCAGAAAGCAGGGTCACTACCCACTGCGCCACGCGGCCGTCAAACATAATCATATATATATTTTTCACTGTCTACGTGTATCGGTGGTCTATTTACCAATTAAAATTACAAAGTGTAAATTGAGGAAGCAATATAGCATATATCTGCGTAAGTCACCCATACATTGCAATTTGCATCTCAAACTTAGTATGAACTGGTATTCGCCCACGACCACCTATTGTTTCACAGATGCTATACCTACGAGTACTTACGCTAAGTGCTAATTTAATTAGCTGGAAGGTTAAACGCTAAGCTAATTATTGTATTAATAATATCCGCGTGGATACAAAAAAAAATATTCAGGAAGTCTTCACTTAAGCCGCATTCTCACGAGCCGATTACAATGAGATAAAAAAATATTAGCGATGTTTTCATTGTCACAGCTTAAACATTCATAAATATGTTTACTTTTGAAGAGATACTTTATAAGCTTCTTATAACAGGGAACAGTTCATCATCATCATCATCATCATAAATAACCCATATTCGGCTCACTGTTGAGCACGAGTCTCCTCTCAGGATGAGATGGGTTAGCCCCTACAACACCACAAACTGCACCGATTTATGATATTGCACATATTTTTTGGAGTTTACTCCAAACAGTTTGACAACGTTACGTTTTTTGTGCGCAACCTATTCTGCGCACCTTTCACCGTGCGCTGTCACTTTTTATGCTGCGGGGCAACATACACCTATTTAGACAGTCGATCTGAAAGAGTAAACTCTATTTGTGCGTCGGAGCTGACACACACTTTTTTTTAATTTATTTGTCTAGATTGGCTGACAATCCTAGCGATGATAGCACCCCATTCAATTTGACGCTTATTTCAAATTTTAACGATCCAAAATTGAGTAACTCAAATAAGAAAGGGAAATCAGTGAAGGAGTCTTCAAGAAGAAATTAAAGAAAGTTTTCCTTGGGGATCCCATCACTGACTGACAGATTTACTTGCTTTATATAGAAATTGTCTTTCTTTATTAATTTAAATATCTTCCGTCTTAATTGCACCTTTTGTAAATTTTTAATTTTTTCATTTTATGATATTAAATTCTTTTGTTACCTTAGTTTTAAGTATCTTATTAAAATTAGGTTTAGCAATTACTTTTAAATAATAATTAGGATAATGAGCGTCAACTCACCAACAAACTGCCTGTACAGTTTGGCGAGAGTATAGATATAGATATGTTAAATAATTGTTAAGTCTTATCAATAAAATAAATTAAAAAAAAATACATAGTCCGTCCGGCCTGTGGTAATGGGCGACACGTAAAGCCGTGAGCCGCTTCGGTGTACGAATCACAAATGATTGGAAACAAGCACTGTGGACAAACAAATCCATTAGCTGAAGTATCGGTGCGTGGAAATGAACCTGATTAGATCGCAGACGGCGGAAACTTTTATTAGCTTCAATTGGGAACGGACGACTTGTCCGAGAACTTAGTTGATAGATATGTTGCTCTGTGACGTAATACTCAAATATAAGTTAAAATTGTTACACAAATATTATTCAGGCAGCGGCGGCAAGGATATTTAAGCGACGTTCTCACGAGCTGACATAAATACATTGTTTACATAATTTACATTTTTTTTTCCGTGGCTAGTTACCACCCTAAAATGCAAAAACACAGTCAATGATTAAACTATTAGGGTCTATAGTCTCTAGGAAAGCTCCACAAAACTTTGTCTGGCTACTGGGGACATGATGTCTCATGATATTCAGTCAAAATTTAAGTAAGTTTTTTACTAAGAGTATAGATATAGATATGTTAAATAATTGTTAAGTCTTATCAATAAAATAAATTAAAAAAAAATACATAGTCCGTCCGGCCTGTGGTAATGGGCGACACGTAAAGCCGTGAGCCGCTTCGGTGTACGAATCACAAATGATTGGAAACAAGCACTGTGGACAAACAAATCCATTAGCTGAAGTATCGGTGCGTGGAAATGAACCTGATTAGATCGCAGACGGCGGAAACTTTTATTAGCTTCAATTGGGAACGGACGACTTGTCCGAGAACTTAGTTGATAGATATGTTGCTCTGTGACGTAATACTCAAATATAAGTTAAAATTGTTACACAAATATTATTCAGGCAGCGGCGGCAAGGATATTTAAGCGACGTTCTCACGAGCTGACATAAATACATTGTTTACATAATTTACATTTTTTTTTCCGTGGCTAGTTACCACCCTAAAATGCAAAAACACAGTCAATGATTAAACTATTAGGGTCTATAGTCTCTAGGAAAGCTCCACAAAACTTTGTCTGGCTACTGGGGACATGATGTCTCATGATATTCAGTCAAAATTTAAGTAAGTTTTTTACTAAGACACTTGAAACTAAATACCTCCCAAAGCCTCCATGCCACGGTGGCTCCAAGCTCCTTAGATGCCTACCATACTTTCCAATGGTATTATAAACTGAGAAACTTTCATCTTTTATCAAGTAGCAAAGTTCTAGTCGTCCAGAGTCATTGGTACCCAACAGAGAAGTCATTTAAAGTTGTCAGTGACACAAATTAATCATCTTCATCATCATCAATGTCAACCGATGGACGTCCACTGCTGGACATAGACCGTTTGCAAGGACGTCCAAAAACCACGGTTTCAAGTCGTCGTCAAACCACGGAGGAAAAAAAGACGGAGGGTTCGATCCCCAGCTGGGCCGGTTGAGGTTTTCTTAATTGGCCCAGGTCTGGCTCTCACTATTTTTATGTATATCCTAAATAAAAGTAATTAAAATATTTCTTGTTTCAGGTAACCACTTATCTGATAATGGCATTCGACGTAAATGATATTACATTCTTTGGTAATAGTACACTTTACGAAACGTTTTAAAACAATTTAACAGTTGCTTTATTTTTAAAATACGCTTCGTTTACATTTACGAGTCAATATGACATGCCCTGATTACGACGAGGTTGCGAATACAAAAAATTATCTATTTATTTGTATAATTATTTGCAACAAAACCTACAATTTTGTTGTATTCTGATATTTCTGAATATATAGATACTATAAAATAATCTTTCGTTTCCATGAAGTTTACATCCGATCCCATTTTTAATACAAAATCTTTATATACAAAATCTTTTTATTTTGTAATTGAACACATTTTCAGCCTATTTCAGTGATAGCTCAGTAGATATGACCTCTGCCTTCGATTCTGAGGGTGCAGGTTCGAATCCGGTCCGGGGCATGCCTCCAATTTCTCAGTTATGTGCAATTTAAGAAATTAAATATCACAAAACATTGTGAGGATACCTGCGTACCTGAGAATTTTCTTAATTGTCTATGTGTGTGAAGTCTGCCAATCCGCATTGGGCCGGCGTGGTGGACTAAGGCGCAACCCCTCTCATTCTGAGAGCAGACTGGTGCTCAATAGTGAGCTGAATATGAGTTGCTGATGATGGCCTATTTTAACGGCTTAATTTTGGGCTAGGGAGTTAGAGTTTAGACCTACTATTCTCCAATGTGGAATAGTGGGCTTAGGTTATAGGATAATCCTATCCTACTAATATTAAAAACGCGAAAGTTTGTATGGATGTTTGGATGTATTTTTGAATGTTTGTTACTCTTTAACGCCGCTACTACTAAAGCGATTTGACTGAAATTTTGAATGGAAATAGATTTTACTCTGATTTACCACAAAGGCTACTTATTATACCGAAAAAATCCATGGTTTCTCGAGTTTTGCAAAACCTGATGATACTATAGCATGGGTTAACACATAAGCTACTTTTAATCCCGGAAAAATCCATGGTTCCTGAGGGATTTGTGTAAAACTAAATATCTTGCAATAATCATCAGATGTTTTTGGTAACGACCGAATAGTAACTTTCCTCTAAAAAGTCAAGTATAAAATAATCACTTGTACAAAAAAAATCCAAGTACAAAAACGAGCATTTCGCCGAGCAAATCACCTTTTACTTAGTCACAAACCTCGTACTAGCTATGGTAACAAAAATATTATATTTGAAGGAGCACAGATCTACAATAAATTACCATCTGATATAAAAGAAGGTAAATCTATGTTTATTTACAAAAATAAATTAAAAATTTATTTATTGAATAATCATTGTAACACATGCCGCATCCAGTAAGCTATAATCTTTATTTTATTAAAACTAGTCGAGTATTGACATGTAATTTAAAATCTACCCGCATTTTTTAGCAATTATTTATTTTTTGTATGTAGGATTTAAGTCTAATTAGTATGTACACACGTGAATATAACACCTTAGTGAGTTAATTGAATTTCTCATATAAGCGAATTTAATGTAATTATTTTGAGAAAAAAAGATCTTAAACCAGAACCAGATAATCAGGCGATTATATCAAACCCATATGCAAACCAATAGAAGTAAAGTTAATACGGTTGTAAAAGGTAATCCATGGATTAACAGAACCGATTTAAAAATTTCCTACGAAAACCACGTGAAAAGTTGTTAATTTAATATTGAAATAGATAACAATCCTGAGCTCTGCATTATCAACTTGTATGGATATATTTGGTGTAGTTCTCGAAAGAGCACCG
The DNA here is from genome assembly GCF_947172395.1 of Bicyclus anynana. Classification (NCBI taxonomy): domain Eukaryota; kingdom Metazoa; phylum Arthropoda; class Insecta; order Lepidoptera; family Nymphalidae; genus Bicyclus; species Bicyclus anynana. The sequence goes on from NC_069101.1 coordinate 14,106,052, forward strand.
ACCTTTTCAATACTAAACAATAGTTACAGCAGCTATTAATATAAAGCGATATTGTAAGTCCCCGCAGTACATAATGGAGGCGCAAAAAGCAATTTCGCGCGGAATCTCATTCGCACAATCAAAGAGATAAACCCACCAGCACTAACCGGCTCGTAAAATATTAATAGCGGCCGAATGTCTGAGCACAATCAGGTGTGGCTCCCCCAGGTGGTATCGGTGGAAATACCAATCCATATACTTACAAATATAATATAATTTGGAATTTTTTGGGATACAAAAGTAGCCTATGTGTTAATCCAGACTATAATCTATGTCTACTTCAAATTTCAGGCGATTCGGTTCAGTAGCCGAGGCATGAAAGAGTAACAAATATTCATACCATCAAAATCATAAGGTTTTCGTAAATCTCGTAAATCCAAGGATTTTTTCGGGATAAAAAGGGTAGCTTATATGTTAATCCAGAGTAAACTTTTTTTAATTCCAAATTTCAGCCAAATCGGTTCAGTAGTTGCGACGTTAAAGAGTAACAAACATCCAAACATCCATACAAACTTTTGCGTTTATAATATTAGTAGGACTAGCTGACCCCCCCGCGGCTTCACCCTCGTAGTTCTTTTTCCCGTGGGAATGCGGATATAAAATATAGACTGTGTTACTCGGTGATAATGTTATTTCCATTCCTGAAAGATTTTTTAAAATAGTAGTACTTAGAAAAAAAGGTGGTTTTGGAGCGTAACAAAATACAAACAAACATAAATTAAATCTTACCTCTTTATAATAATAACAAATAACATAAGGCGTTCCGCAGGGCAGCATCCTAGGGCTGCTTTTATTTCTCATCTTCATAAATGATCTTTCTAACCTGGGTATACCTAATGCGCAAGTAACCTCCTCCGCCGATGACACTGCAATTTCTTTTACCGGCAAATGTTGATCTGAAGTCCAGACTGCCTCTCAAACTTGAGTCAAACCTGGTACGATTATTGCAAGAGGTAAACACCGCACCATTCCACCATCGAGTTTACCTTTTAATTTGTTTATTAAAGCTTTAATTAATCTTTTTAATTGCCCCTCGAAGTAATTATCTGACCCGGCCCCATTATCGCTTCCTTCCCCTGTTTAGGCGCTGTTTCGTCTCATTTTTCAGCAATAGGCCTGCCAACTGCAAAAAAAAGCAATTTCCGGGACATCTCTAGCCCGATATCCGGGACATTTATGGCGAAATTTAAAACTTTTTTCAATCAAATATAAGGTCGTAATGTTCATTAATATAAACCTAATTAACCTCACCTTAATTAACATCGGGAGTGCTTTTTAAGAGTTAAAATTATTTCATTTCATCATTAAATTTTGTTATCTCTATTGAATATCTGATTTAGTTATTACCACAAAATTATAACTTTTTTATTGATAGTTATTGGTATTTAGGGTTCCATAGGTAACTAGGAACCCATAAGTTTCACCATCTCCACCTGTCCTTAAATTAAAGTGCTAAGTTAATAACATAAATCACAAAAATGTACCTATAATATAAAAATGTTAATGTAATCTAAAGATAAAAATGTCTGTGTTCGCTTCAAAAACTCAAAAACATACAGCCAATAAATTAGTTCAGTATAATTACAATTTTACTATTATCCGCAAAAACCCTCATATCAATCACACAAAACCAAACAAAAAGTGGGCTTTGTAATATTTATTAAATTATAAATAATGATTTGAAAATTAATCAGTATTTTCCGGAAAATCACAAAATTATTCATTGTCAATACGCATCTAAAGCATTAATTAAAACGAACAATAACGCACTAATACTTAACAACATTATGTATTATTTATTTAACAATCGAACATAAAACATTAATATATACTGGAATTATGTTTTTCTAATGTATTGACTATAATAAAATTAAAATGTCATCAATCTGTCCGTAGTTTTTGCGAGAAAAAGTAACAAACTTTCTCACAAATGTTTCTAATAGTTTCACAATTCTTTATCCAAACGAACGTGCATCATAGTGGTTTGTTTTTTCTTTTTCGTTAAAATACAGCTCTGAGTTCAAGCATTTTTAAGCTTAGTTTTTTAATAATTAGCTTGTTTGAAAATGTTAGTCAACCACAAACAGCGAGAAGATCAAAAATACTTTCAGGAATTATAACTTAAGTTAATACTAAAAAGTGTTTTTAAAGCTGGAAGCCTGGACTCAAACCCGAGTGCTCACTTAGCATCAAGTGAGCCATCTGCTTACTCTATCAATTATTACTATAGTCTTAACGCCCCGTTTCACCCGCGTACTTCCAGTTCATGTTGCTTTAATTTGTTATCAAATAACGTGACTTTCTAACAGTAAAAGAATTTTCATAATCGGTTCTGTAGATCCAGAGATTACCCCCTACAGCCTCAAAAAACGTTACCTCCTACAATATTAGTATAGATAAAAAAATGTAATGTCTATTATTTAAAAATAAAATCATAAATTTCAGCCTATGCCTACTAGACTATAAGCCCTTGAACAAAAACCCTTATACTCACCAAGCCCTTGTACTCAACACTGTATCGCTCAGAAATGACGGCATAGTGTTCAGAGTTATTTTCTGATATAGTAACAGCCTTCTAAGTGTTATTCACGTTGGGTCATTTCACAGGTAATTTTTGTTCAAGGGCTTGTAGTCTACACCTACACCATAAAGCTCTTTATTATTAAAAAAGCGTAGGATGACGTAGCGTATTTTAAAGTTCGCGTAATTCCACGTTTTCGGAGTATAATGGCGGCTATTCTCCAGCGCTTGATGTAAACAAATTGTTCGCGCGGCAAACACGCTGTCATGCCGCTGGGATATTGAATGACGTCTTTTTGTTGCTGCTGATCGGGGATTTTAAACATTTCTTTTATGGTGAGATATTTTTTACCTGACAACGGCCAAATTTAGGATTGGTTCTGATTTTAAAGGCTCATTTATTTACTAGCAGACGTATGACTTTGTCCGCGTGAAACTCTACCCCCTACCCTATCCCTAACCTACCCCTACCCCTACCCTAAGTATCCTATTTCTGACTCCTGGTTCTAAGCTACCTCTCTACCAATTTTGAGCCAAATCGGTCCAGCCGTTCTTGAGTTTTAAATAGTGTACCCACGTGTAACTATCACGATTTTCTTTTATACAGGGTATCCCGTAATTAATGGATAATACGCAAAAGGATGATACAAAACCTAATTATCTAAAACTAATTTGAATAGTTTTAGATAACTCAGTGGTGTGTCTACCGTTTGCGTATTTTCCATTAATTACGGAACACCCTGTATTTACCTATAGACTAGCTAAATCTAGCACGATGCTCCAATACGAGTTGGCAAGCTTTGGGTGATCACTGGCGAACATGATCGACAAGATAATCTCGTGAAGAGATATAGACAAAATAGCGGCGCAACCAAAAGTACCGCCAACTCCATTAGAAGCCATTACTGAACCAACGACAGGCTACGCTAACGCTACGCTAAAACCGCTAAAACTACCTATTACAGTGTCGAGAATCGAACCCGCGTCCCCATACGTGCGTTACACATAGATATAGGCCATCAGTTACGCAACAGCGTCTGGCTGTAAGTCGGAAACACTTCGCGACACGCACGCGGCCGGACCGAGTGGAACACTTTCCTCGTTACACCGTCCAAGTTACAGGCGGCAAGCGAAACATATAGCAAGCATTATACACATACTGCCTGATATGACACCTGCCTTCCATTTGGAGGGCGTAGGTTCGAGGCACATCTAACTTTTCAGTTGTGTGCATTTTAATAAATTCAATATCTAGTGTCTCAAACGGTGAAGGAAAAACATCGTGAGGAAACCTGCATACCAGAGAATTTTCTGAATTCTCTGCGTGTGTGAAGTCTGCGAATCCGCATAGGGCCAGCGTGGTGGGTAATCCCTGTCATTATGAGAGGAGATTCGAGCTCTGCAGTGAGCCGAATATGGGTTATAGTCCACCACGCTGGCCCAATGCGGGGATTGGCAGACTTCACACACGCAGAGAATTAAGAAAAATCTCTAGTATGCAGGTTTCCTCACGATGTTTTCGTTCACATGGGCTGACAAACATCGTGCTGACAGTTAAAACAGCTGTCCTCGCTTGTACCGCGGCGGAGAATCGCTGACTGGCGTAACGCACCGCCGCCTCACGCCACGTTACGTAAACGTTTCACGTTACATTTCATATTCGTTCTGTGTACGACTGTACGTCCCTCCGACTTCGGACATCAATCTATACTTTGCACTGCCGTTGCCGTTCTAATACGGTTCACTTGAGCGTATTTATGTGTAACTAGTAGACGCCGCGCGGTTTCACCCGCGTTCCCGTAAGAATACGGAGATAATATATAGCTGAAGAGTTTTTTTGTTTGATTGGATGCGCTAATCTCAGGAACTACTGGTCCGATTTGAAAAATTCTTTCAGTGTTAGATAGTCCATTTATCGAGGAAGGCTATAGAATGTATATTGTCCCTGTATTCCTACGGATATATTGCTATATATAAGCTTGTCTATACTAATATTATAAAGAGGTAAAGTTTGTAAGTTTGTAAGTTTGTAAGTTTGTAAGTTTGTAACAATTTTTTGAAATGGGGTAATCTTCGGAACTACTGGACCGATTTTAAAAATTCTTTCACCAGTAGAATGCTACTTTATCGGGGAGTGCTATAGGCTATATTTTATATTTCTATAATATATAACTACTGAGATATCGCGGGTTTTCTCTTACAGGTCAGACCGAAAAACTTACTTATTCGCATGCGCTGCCTCAACCATTGCGTATAACTGAAATAAATGTATGGAGGCTTTTTGAACCTTTAAAAGTTCTACAAAAAAGTCCGCGACACCATATATCTATCTTTTATATTTTAGCAGATATAGTACCTTTAGTACTTTAATAAATTATTTAAATTTTAAACTAAGGTTTACGTCATTATTTACACAACTAAACTTAAATCCTTATCATAATAAATGATTTAATAATCACAAGGATATTATAGAGATAAGATTTGCCTTTTACAGTATGTTAATTAGTTATATAGTTTCGGAGATAATACAAAATTTCTGAAAGTCGCAGAAATGCCGCTATATGACGCCCCGCGGTTTCAATTACGTGGTTCCCGTTCCCGTACGAATATGAGGACCAAACATAGCCTATAACACTCGCAAATAATGTAGCTTTCAATTGGTAAAAGAATTTTCCAAATCGGTCCAGTAGATCCAGAGATTATAGTCTTTTGGTCATTACACCACGCACAAAAGGCTGGACCAATTTTGCTGAGGGTAGGGATAGGATAGAGGTAGGGAAGGGGTAGGATAGAGGTAGGGTAGGGGTAATTTAGGGAAAGTGTAGGTAGGGTAGGGTACGGATAAGGTAGGGTTAGTGTAGGGCAGGGGCAAGGTAGAGGTAGGGGAAGGATATGGAACGTATAGGGTAGGGGAGGAGTAGGATAGGGGTAGGGTAGGGTAGGGGTAGGGTACGGGTAGGGTTGGGTTAGGGTAGGGATAAGGTAGGGGTAGGGAAGGGTTAGGGTTAGCGGTAGGGTAGGAGTAAGGTAGGAGTAGGGTAGGGGTAGATTAGGGGTAGGGTAGGATAGGGTATGGATAGGTTACAGGTAGGGTTAGGGTAGGGTAAGGTGGGGGGAGGGAAGGGTTAGCGTTAGCGGTAGGGTAAGGTAGGGTTGGGTAGGGTTGGGTAGGTTTACGAGCAGGGTAAGGTACAGGTAGAGAAGTTTACATCAATTTTTACGCGGACGAAGTCGCGGGCGTCCGCTAGTATTTAATAATTTTCAGACGACTTAAATCGTATTAAATTCCTTGATCTTTCTAACTTCAAAGATCTGACTTTCATACAAAGTTCTTATCACATTTCCCTTTTAAAGTAAAAGTATCGTAAATGCCATTATTCACTGACCTCTAAGAACGTACTAGCAAATGAAATAACTCAGCAAAACTTCAACTATACATCAAATCTATTACCTACCTACTTACTACGAGTAATACTAAAATGTAAATAAAATAATTATTTGACTAATATTTCTAACTAGCGGACCCGGTCAAGCTTCGCTTTGACTTATGTGCGCTTCTGCCATACCTACCCTACAAACGCTCCAAGTAAACATCCACCCCCTATTTTAGGGAAGTGGAGGGTTAGAAATAGACAAAAAGTAGCCTATGTCACTCTCCGTCCTTTCAACTATCTCCACTCATAAAATCACGTCAATTCGTCGCTCTGTTTTGCCGTGAAAGACGAAACAAACAAACAGACAGACAGACTTTCATAACTATAAGTACCTACTAATATTTTATGAACGGAAGATCTAAGCTGAAGAGTTTGTTTGTTTGTTTGATTGAACGCGCTAATCTCAGGAACTACTGCTCTGATTTGAAAAAGTCTTTAAGTATTAGATAGCCCATTTATCGAGGAAGGCTATAGGCTATATACTATCCCCGTATTCTTACGGGAACGGGAACCACGCGGGTAAAACCGCGCGGCGTCAGCTTGTAATATATATTCTCAGTTTTCCATTCCTAGTAAATGTTTCATGTTCTACTAGTACTCGTAGTATTGAGTTTACAGTTGAAATAATATTGCGCAGTGAAGCAACGAGCGGGGACTGTTGAGGATTTATCGTCGTTCCGTCAGCGAATATTGCCTCAAACACAAGCGCGAGTTCGACGAAAGTGGATTAGGTAACCGGTGCTCAGAGCGTTGATAGCTATGCGATGTACGGCCACGAAATTAACTAATTGGGTTTGTGTAACGCGAAATCGTTTCGGGAACCTTTCTGCGCAGTTACAACAAAGACCATAATTTACAACAAAGAGGTCCTAGATACGAATGAACTAAGGTTTGAGTTCACCGACATTCGTTTAAACATAATCAATCGATTAAATAAGTTAAACGCCCTTTAGTCCTTTCCTGTTCACCACAGAACATATTATGCCGGTAAGGATAGTCGGGCGGTTATGTTAACCGACCATTCATAACCCGTTTATTCTTCGATTAAGACGTCTTTGACAGACATATACATATTTGCAGGCTACGTTTGTGTAACGCTCGCAAGTTTCATGAAGTTAACTCTCTCAACTACCAAAATGCAAAGGACCCGTAAAATTATAAAAGAGTATATTTTTCATCTCAGAAATAATTTATTGGTATGAGATTGTGCCACTGCCACTGGATGCTGCCAGCTTCGATTTCCAAGCAAAAAAAAATAAAATGACAAATAATTGTCAATTTGACATAGTAAATAATAAATCGAATCGAATCGAATCGAAGCGGAAACTCCCCAAATTGGGGAAAGAACATTAAGTATGTCAATTCCCCAAAAAATCCCTGCCATTTGGGGAATTCCTCGCAAGTTGGTAATGTTGTTATAGATAATAAATAAATTATTCATATATCGTTCACACGCCGTTCTCAATTGCTCAGATTACAAACCAGAGTCAAAAAAGCTCTTTGTTCAAACTACGTTTAATATTTAACAGGCCGGTTCTGAAAACGCCGTTTAAATGAAAGTCGGTGAAATCTAAAAGTCTGCGACACAGCTCATTTTATGAAGACTGAAAGTTTGTCAGCTTATGCTCTCTCTCCATAAATAAATACAGAAGCCAATTATGAAGTTTTGAGCTTTAGAAATAGTTACTTCCCTCCCTTCAGCCGTCTAACGTATTTTACTTATAAATTTTCCTCACATAATGTAAGAAATACATGGTTTCTTACATTACATACTTCTGCATTGCTATTCTCTAACGATGTTTTATATAATTCGTAAGTGCGAGTTTCGAATTCACCGCTATCTTTCTCATTCTGTAGTATCGTGTTAAACAGAGAGAGATACAGGTGAATACGAAACTCGCACTTGCGAGTTCTAAAAATATCACAGAATAACATAACAGGTGTCAGTCACACTTCCATTGAAAAACACCGTTAAAGATCCAACTTCGGTTAAGGTTCGTAAGTTTTACAACTGTGTAGACATAATGTAATATTTTGATATTGTCTACCTGGAAAATATCAAAAAATACGTTATATTCTTGAATGATTAAAGATCTGAATCATTGCAATCATTTACCAGGCCTATGGAGTCTGTTGTGGCTGGTGGGAGATGGCAGGTTTCAAGGGCTCAAACCCTTAATTATTGCTCTAGTCGTCGTCATCAACCCATATTCGGTATCTATACCCATATGTCTTTGCCGGTAGGGTGGCCAGAGCCTCCCACCAGCCAAACCTAGACCAATTTAGAAAACCTTAATCAGCCCAGCCGGGGATCGAACACAGGACAGGTCCGTGTCGTAATTCCACCGCACATACCACTGCACCACTGAGTCCGTCAAGATTTACGTATTATACTAGAGCAATTTAAGATAGAATAGAATAATTTAAGAAATTAAATATCACGTGTCTCAATCGGTGAAGGAAAACATCGTGAGGAAACCTGCATACCAGAGAATTATCTTAATTCTCTGCGTGTGTGAAGTCTGCCAATCTGCATTGGGCCAGCGTGGTGAACTATTGGCCTAACCCCTCTCATTCTGAGAGGAGACTCGAGCTCAGCTGTGAGCCGAATATGGGTTGATGACGACGAATCTTTTTACATTTTCTATACTAGTCTATAAAAATCAATCTAAAGCAATTCAGCCGTTCTTAATCCTAGAATACTTATGAATGCTGTAACAAGCTTTGTTTTATACACTCGTATTCATTGGACAATAAACATTGGCTACTATTAATGCGTAGTTATATTGCATCATGCTATGGATATAATTGATTTGCTGATGCGAAGTCGATACTATTTGCGAAATTGCGTTGTTGGTTGCACAACTCTGGCAATGCGTTTTACTTATAAGGCAGTTGTCGTGTTTGTTTTACTTGAAAACAAGGATCTCTGATTGGAAATCAATTGGAAATTAATTTTATAGTGGTTAAGAAACTAACGTCATAAATTAAAGATTTACATCATAGACTAGAATTCTTTTGTAGCGTTATTTGGTTTGGACAGAATTTTAAAATAATTTTTCACCTCTGTAACTCAAAAATGATGTGTTTACTCTACGGAACCAGTGAAGAAAAGTCGTGTTTGCTCACTCAGTGAAATAAAAATATTCGACTGCTTTTGTTTTTGTCCATAGATAAGCGCTATAAATTTCAATGTCAATTTGTTTGAAGAAGGCACAAATGAGGTTGTTATTAAAAAATGAGAATGTTATTAAATAAATAATAAATAGAAAATTATTGTATTTAATAAAAATTTATTTATAATAAGAATAATTTGAAATAAGGGAATAGACGTTTTTTTTTTTCAATTTGTTCCAGCAGTTCGCAGCGAAAAATATCGCGAAAAAATAGCAGGAAAAAAACAATCTTCTTTTTAAATATTTTTTGTAATACGCAATTGTTGTAAAAATGAAAAGGTTACATTAATGAGTGATACGAGTGAAAATTTAACTCCGATTGAATTAAAGGACAAGTAATTGCTAGTGAATTGGACTTTTTACTTTTTATCAGTAGTTTCGTCATGGCGGGGCACTACTGAGCCCCCAGATTCGCTTCAAAATACCTACTCGTCGAATTGAATTTCTCTCTGCTTCCGTAATGGATAGTTTACTTTATAGCAAACTCATACTACGATTAATACGAAGGTTCGGATCCAATGTAAATACGAAGCGAGAATCTTGAGTGAAATGTTTCACTTTAGAGGGTAAATAATCTTCAAATAGTTCCACCTACGCCGGGTATGAATTAATATGGAATACGCTTCCTTGAATAAGTTCCTTGAGCGATATCTATTTATGTTATAAGTTATTAGAAACTCTGCCAGTACATATTATAATATTAGATATTAAGCATAGATTTATTACAAACTAGCGGACGCCCGCGACTTCGTCCGCGTGAAACTCGATGTAAACTTTCAACCACCTCTACCCTACCCCTACCCTACCCTACCCCTTCCCGACCCCTACCCTACCCCTACCCTACCCCTACCATACCACTGCCCTACCCCTACAATATTGGTTTGTAGTACATGCTATGTATCAGAGAAGGCGCAAGATTTTCCCGCCTTTTTGTTGAAATATTCCTAAATTTTCTTTGCTATAAACCTCACGGAGCCCGAGACCTTTTCAACGAATGCAAAACCATAGAAATCGGTTTGTGCGTTTTGGAGTTATAGCGTCAGGAAGGAAAACCCGACTTATTTTTATATAGTAGAGAATAGATAGATAGTGTGTAGTCGCCGGATTCGCAAGCCGTTTTATGTGCCCCGAATTCGGCACTTGACGCATCGCTACGCTACGATACGTACGTTTATTGCGCTAAAAAATGGCCATTATCACTTTAAACCTGCAAACAGCTTAATTTTTTTAAACAATCTTAGGCGAGAAATCAGTTCCATGTTGCAAAACTATAACCCTAAGCCCGGTTGTCAATTTTTTAATCTCGAACGACCACTATCAGATGTTAATGATAATATCTAGCCAAGGCACAGGGGAGCAAAGTTACCAACTTCCCAACATTGGGAATTCCAATGAGAAAAAATTTATTCGTAGAAATCTTACTATCCCGTGCCAGAATTTGAACCCTTTTCAAAATTCGAAACCATTTGAATTAAAAGGAGAGTATATTATAGTAAGTAAAAATCTGCATATTTTTGTAGAGACTTCATTATCATGTAACGAGTACTAAATGCTTTTAAAATGGCTCAAATAAAAACCTCGTTAACTTTGACTTTTAGCATTTAGGTTTAATTTCTGAACTGCTGACTGCTATAATTTACTGTAGGTACTACGGGATATTGGACTGGAATAGTTTGAATTTAGAACATTGCGTCGAATTTCGGAATAACTGCTATTGTCTGTGGACTTCCGACGATCCGAGTTTCGACTATTCTAGCTGCGGTTTGTAGATGAGACATAGAGTCTAGAATTTTCACAACTAAAGGGTCAAGCTTCACAAATTTTAATCGATTTAAATCATAAAATACAATTTTTTTTTTTTTAAACCTCTGATTGTCATGAAATGATTATTATTAATTACACTCTCGAACAAGTCATCAATATTCTGTTTCAGTGCGCTTTCATTAGAGACCCCACTCGAGTATATTTGCAGATATTCGGATATTCTTCCCCACTTTCACCCCCATAACCATAGAATTACCTATAATGTATTTCTTACAGACTCTTAAATCTATGCCCATAACTTTTAAACAGCTCAACCGATTTTCATTAAAAATGTCTTTTTAGACATGTTTGATGAAAATCTCTCACTCGCACATAATAAGTCACCTTCAACACAAAAAAAAACTAAATTGTAACCGCTTCATCCGTTCGGGAGCTAAGGTGCGACAGACAGACATACGCCTTTTTTGCGTCGGGGGTTAAAAAAATAAAGAAATTGTTTATCGAGGAAGGCTATAGGCTATATATTATCCCCGTATTCCTACGGGAACGCGAATCACGCGGGTGAAATCGCGCGGCGTCAGCTAGTATTTTTTTAAAATGAAAAATTATTTTAAAGAATTAGCATGAATATAAAGTGATTCGGGTGAAACTTTTAAAAATAAATTTGTTTTGATTTAATTTATTTATGTACAATGAAGATACCTAAGCCAATCCTAATACTAATTCTAATATCTATTAAGATGAAACGTATTAAAAAAATCCTTGAAAATTAATTTTAAAAACTTTATAATTTAATTGATCGCTCTTTTTAAGAAACTGGCAATATTGTTATACCTACTATGTATGACGGGTGTTATTAGAAAAGTTTGTCTTTAATTTTTTTGCCATCAGCATAAATCCCCATGCTATGAAATAAATAATAATAATATAGTTTTCCAAAGATTCAACATATTAGTACATTATTTTCAAACATAGCAGTAATACTGTGATTGGAACCATCCCATTAAGTTTGCAGTATTGCTACTGTAACTTGTGACGGGCGGCCCCGCTCTTCCATAATTTATAGTAGACTAATACATTGGATATAAATAATCATTAAAACTAAATTACTAATAATATACAAAAGTGCGTGTGTTTGTGTTTGTGAGTGGTTTGTGTGTGTTGTGTTTGAGTGGTGTGTGTGAGTATGTGTACATGAGCATGCGAGTTTGTGCAAGTTTTTATATTCCGATTTATGCTACACTTGATGCAAAAGGTTTTCGGCTTGATCATAGTTAAGTTTAAGTAACCAGTCTGTAAGAATTTTTTTGCAGTTATGTGAATTTAAAGAGACGATGTTTAATTTTTTGTTAACTATATTGTAGAGGTTGAGTAAATAAGTACCTACAGTATTATATTTTCAGTGAAAGCAGATGTTAGGTACAAACAAAAATATTTTTTCGGAAGTAGTCGCTCATAAAAGTGAGGTTAGGTCTTTCGGTTCGGCTATAAAGTGTTTTTATTATTTCCCGCGCAGGGTCACGGTTGCCATTTTCTTCAACATAACATAACATACCATGTATTCAAAAAGGTTCCTGCAGTGGGAGGTTGAATACATATTTTGTAATGTGGCAACACCGTAAACCTTTTTCACCTCTTTTTGCCGGAATTTAGCATAATTCTGGCTAAAAGTTCAGCAAAGAAAAATGTATATTCGCAAAAACGTGCTTATTAATATTAAAGACTTTAATTTTAGCTTTTATTAGCCTTTACTTTTAATAAAAATATGTTTCTGTAATGTGTATAAAATAGGCTAAAAATATTTTGCAAGTTTGCTGTATTTATAAGTACCTAGGTATCATTTTAAAAAAATGCTTAAAAAAGTTTATTATAGGCTGCGTCCCATAGAATGTGCGTTGTTTAGAAAAGCTCTATTAGGTTTTTTAGAATAACTTCGTTCCCTTAGTCTCAGTAGAAAAATCTTCAATACGGTATTTTTGTATCTGTCGAAAAAAGTACCTTTGTTAAGATCAGTTTCTTTTTTCTCAATTAATCCGTTTTTTCAATCGGTTTAGTTGAAACAAAAAATCACTTTCGTATTTGATACACTATCAGACGCCCCACGGTTTTACCGGCATTGTTCCCGTTTACGGGTAATGCAACTCGCTGATATATATATTTTTTTTTATTCTTTACAAGTTAGCCCTTGACTACAATCTCACCTGATGGTAAGTGATGATGCAGTCTAAGACGGAAGCGGGCTAACTTGTTAGGAGGAGGATGAAAATCCACACCCCTTTCGGTTTGTACACGGCATCGTACCGGAACGCTAAACCGCTTGGCGGTACGTCTTTGCCGGTAGTGTGGTAACTAGCCACGGCTGAAGCCTCCCACCAGCCGAATAATAATGTGGCTTTCCATTGGTGAAAGAAATTTGAAAATCGGTTTAGTGGTTTAGGCGTGAAAGCGTAACAAACCGACTTGCGCATTTATGGATTATTAAGATTAAAATGTCATATTTGCTAAAATATGGTGACCACTTGATTGCAGTAATGAGACGAGAAAAACAAATAAAAGATCAGTCGGGCATCTGTCATAACGTTCGAATAAACATGCCTCCGCATATTCAATGCGCCATTGTTCGTCCGCTTCCGGCTATTTGATTGTCTTTGTTTGTTTTTGATTATCTGTGATGTCAAGGTCAGGGCTGCCAACTCAAAGATATGGATTAATAAACCGGACACGTGCGAGTCGGATTCGTCCGCCGAGGGTTCCTTACAAAGTAAATTGATATTTGCTTAACCTGGATGTTTCATTACGTAAATAAAATAAAGACTATAGTGTTTTTATGATTTAATTACAATATAGTTTTCAGCTAATTGCAAAATTTATGCGGAAAGTTCGCTATGTTTTGATATGATTTGATTTCCTTGAGAGTGACAAAATATACGTTTATTTTGCGGCACAAACGGTCGTATCTTTTTTTTACGTTAATTTAGAAATATGTGTTTTATATCTTAGTTAATTTAGATTTTTCCACAGCTTCAAGGGATTTTAAACCTGAGTGTATATGGTAATAAATTCAGTTCCACGTGTTAATGAGATACTCATATCTTGACAGACAGACAGATGGATAGACGGATGATCTACAGTGGGAAGTTTTCCTTTGAGGTACGGATCCCTTGTAACAATTGACTGATGTTATACAATTGTTTGTAAGATTTTGATATTTTGTGAAATATAAGATTTTAAATTAATTTAATGATAATAAAAGCGTAATGATTTATATTGTGAAGAAAAAGTAAAAGTTCCATATTCAAACGTTAAATGACAACTTATAACTTCCTACTTTAATAGTAGATATTTATAATACAACCAATTAAAAAGTATATTCGAAAAGATGGAGTTACTCTTATGAGTGCCAGGTCACAGTAGATATAATGACATCAAGCCAGTCGCAGGGATTCGCTGGATGCAGGCGGCTCAGTATCGTGATGTTTGGAAGTCCCTACAAAAGGCCTATTTCCTGCAGTGGACGTCCATCGGCTGATATGATGATGATGACTCTTATTAGGTAAAGATGATACGAACAAAATATTTTTCGCATACGTCATCAACCCATATTCGGCTCACTGCTGAGCTCGAGTCTCCTCTCAGAATGAGAGGGGTTAGGCCAATAGTCCACCACGCTGGCCCAATGCGGATTGGCAGACTTCACACACGCAGAGAATTGAGATAATTCTCTCGTATGCAGGTTTCCTCACGATGTTTTCCTTCACCGATTGAGACACGTGATATTTAATTTCTTAAAATGCACACAACTGAAAAGTTGGAGGTGCATGCCCCGGACCGGATTCGAACCCACACCCTCCGGAATCGGAAGCAAAGGTCATATCCACTGGGCTATCACAGCTCTCATTTTTCGCATACAACTGTGTAATTGATAACATTCAATTCAATAAAAATGTTATTAGAAACATTCTATACATTCCCATGGTATCTACTCTCTTATTTACAAAACCATTTATCTTTGTGGATTGAGATTATTCTTTTGTTTTAAAAACACGTCTACGAAAACTTAAACTTTTTAATTAATACATCACTAACTTGGTACCGGCTTCAAACTGATCGCAGAGAAACTAGGAAGGTAGCACATTTACGATGTTATTTTTCGCTTTTTAGTTTTTATAATTTTTATAATTTTGATGTCGTTTGTATTTTTTTAATATTTTTTTTATGATTTAATTACAAATGTTAAATCAGTCCATTCCATTGTACTATGACACAGTTCTAGTTTACGTATACTTATCGATTTAGCGTTCCGTTACGATGCGATAAAACCCTTCAAATTGCGAATAATTCTTGACAGATACAGTTGTTGTTGATTGTACATAAAAATACGTCAGCAAAACCAAGAAACCTTGACGCCGAGCAAAATGAACCTACAATTTGAACTCAACGACGTGTCAAATCGAGTTGTTTCAACGAACGCTACAAATGGGGTACAAATGACAACTATTAGAGACGCGGTTTAAATTACACACGCGATTACAAAGTTACATTGTTGGATTGTGAAATATAAATCGAATAGTCTAATATCTGAATTGGGCACCACTTTCACCTGTATAATGGATGAAACATGTATGTCAATGAAACCCTCGTAACTTTAATTATCAGTTTTCAACTTTAATTTGCACTATTACCTTAAACATAACCTGACGTTTCAAAAGTGCTTGTTAATTATGCCTAATGAATGAAATTCATTTTTAACCGACTTCCAAAAAGGAGGAGGTTCTACGTTCGGCTGTATGTATGTTTTTTTTTTTTTTTTTTATGTATGTCCAGCGATAATTCCGTCATTTGTGGGCCGATTTTGAAAATTCTTTTTTTGTTTTGAAGGGTTTGATTCCAGGGTGGTCCCATTTTTTTCATGTCAGGATCTGATGATGGCATCCTGGAGAAATCGAGGGGAACTTTCGAAAATCGTATAGACTGCTAGTGCGTTTGTTAGTGTTTCCATAAGGTAATTTAAACCACTACAATTTTATGAAGGTCTGGAGTTGGTCTGATGATGGAGCCGATACACAGACGATGGAACTCGTTAACGATTTACAGCAGGTACCTTTTGTTTGGGCTTGATTTATTTGTATTGATGAGAACTTTCCACCTAGATGGGTTGTGACTGTATTAAGGGTCTGATGATGAAGACGAAGGAGAGTTAAGAGAACTACTCAACGGTTCACAGTAGCTACCTTGTGTTTGGACTTGATAATTTTGTATTGATGAGAACTTTCCACCTGGATAGATTGTGACTGTATTAGGGGTCTGGTGACGGAGATGAAGGAGAGTTAAGGGAACTCCTCGACGGTTCACAGTAGCTACCTTGTGTTTGAACTTGATAAATTTTATATTGATGAGAACCTTCCACCCATATGGATTGTGAGTGCACAGGGGGTCTAGTGATGAAGACGGAGGACAGTCATCTTTCACGTTTTTCTGAATATTCATATTACGTGAAGGGGGAGTGAAATTTTGTATATGAGTTAAGGTAGTATTTTTAAAATTGGAATTGTAGGACTTAGATACTTATCATAAGAAAATAACGTTTCCACTAATTGCTCATTAATTTTTGTTCACACTCAGTAGGTGTGCTAACACTAAAAATTAAAAAATAAAAATTTTAATAAAAAAAAATTCAACCGACTTCCAACTAAAAAGCAAAAAATAACATTTTACCTACGTGCTACCTTCTGATCAGTTTGAAGGCGGTGCCAATCCAGTGACATGTTTTAATTAAAGCCGTTTCTGAAAGAACCACAGAAATTGTGTAATTTATACGCTTGAATTAAAACATCACTGGCTTGGCACCGCCTTCAAACTAATCAGAAGGTAGCACGTAGGTAAGATGTTATTTTTTGCTTTTTAGTTGGAAGTCGGTTGAATTTTTTTTATTAAAATTTTTTGACTTTTGTTTTTTGGCCATAACTTTTAAATATAACCAATACTCCCGTTCTTCTCCAAGTAGTCGGAAAAGACTGCCGTATCAATGATATATATTATTTTTGTAATCACTTCTGAGTCTGTTAAAATTTCATTTCTGTATCGTTCTGAAAAGTGGGCCCAATTTTGGAAATCTCCTTTAGCTTCAAATTCAGGCCATAAATAGGTGTCTTCTACACGTCATTACATTCGCTTTACCCATTCAATATCCCCGTGGATTATATCCACACGTCAGTTCGCTAAATGAGACAGCTCCAGTGTAATTACAGCTGTAATTTGAACCGCGCCTTTGTAATAGTTGCCATTTGTAGCATTCGGCGGAATGAGACACGTTTGTTTGATGTCGTTAGCTGTTTGAGTGCTATTAGAGTTTATTAATACACTAGCTGACGGCGCGTGGTTTCACTCGCGTAGTTCCCGTTCCCGTAGGAATACCAGAATAATATATAGCCTATAGCCTTCCTCGATAAATGGGCTATCTAATACTGAAAGAATTTTTCAAATCGGACCAGTATATCCTGAGATTAGCGCGTTCAACAAACTAATAAACTCTTCAATTATTATATACTAGCGGACGCCCGCGACTTCGTCCGCGTAAATTTCGATGTACTGATGATGACTACCCCTACCCTACCCTACCACTACCCCAACCTTACCCTACCTAACCCCTACATCTACCCTACCCCTACCCTACCCTACCCTACCCCTACCCCCACCCTACCCCTACCCTACCCCAAACCTACCCTTACCCTACCCCTACCTTACCTACATCCTACCCCCATCCAACCCCTACTCTCCCCGTACCCTATCCCTTTCCTACCCCTATCCCACCCGTACCCCTATCTCACGCCTATCCTACCCCTACCCTACTACTTCCCTATCCTACCCGTGACTCTACCCTACCACTACCCTACCTCTACCCCTAACCTACCAATACCCTAAACCCGGCCCTAAACCTACCCTACCCCTACACTACCCCTACGCTTCCCTACCTGTACCCTACCCTACCCTGTAATTTCTCTATCTTACTCCTACCCTTAGCAAAATCGGTCCGGTCCTTCGAGAGTGGTGGTATGACCAAATAGAAACTTCTATGCTAATAATATAAAGAGGTAAAGTTCGTGCGGTTGTAGGAGGTAATCTCTGTATCTACTGGACCGATTTGGAAAATTGTTTTACCAATAGAAAGCTACGTTATTTGCGAGTGTCATAGGCTATGTTTGCTCCCCATATTCACACGGGAACGGGAACTACGTAAATGAAAGCGCCGGGCGTCATATAGCGGAATTTCTGCGTCTTTTAGAAATTTTGTATTATCTCCGAAACTATTTAAGTAATTAACATACTGTAAAGGGCAAATCTTATCTCCATAATATCCTTGTGATTATTAAATAATTTATTTTAATAAGGATTAAAGTTTAGTTGTATAAATAATGACGTAAACCTAAGTATATAAAATTAATAATTTTTAAAACACAAGAGGTAAAGTTTGTAAGTTTGTAAGTTTGTCACATTTTTTAAATGGGGTAATCTTCGGAACTACTGGTCCAATTTTAAAAATTCTTTCACCAGTAGATTGCTACATTATCGGGGAGTGCTATAGGCTATATTTTATATTTCTATCATATTTAACTACTGAGTTATCGCGGGTTTTCTCTTATAGGTCGGACTGAAAAACCTCTTAAACAGACTTATTCGCATGCGCTACCTTAACTATTGTGAAAAATTGAAATTAATGTATGGAGACTTTATGTATCTTTAAAAGTTCTACAAAAAAGTTCGCGACACCGTATATCTATCTTCTATATATTAGCAGATATAGTACCTTTTTTGTTTTTAAAAATTATTAATTTTATATACTTAAGTTTACGTCATTATTTATACAACTAAACTTTAATCCTTATTAAAATAAATTATTTAATAATTACAAGGATATTACGGAGATAAGATTTGCCCTTTACAGTATGTTAATTACTTAAATAGTTTCGGAGATAATACAAAATTTCTAAAAGCCGCAGAAATTCCGCTGTACGACGCCCGGCGCTTTCATTTACGTAGTTCCCGTTCCCGTGTGAATATGGGGATCGAACATAGCCTATGACACTCGCAAATAACGTAGCTTTCTATTGGTAAAACAATTTTCCAAATCGGTCCAGTAGATCCAGAGATTACCTCCTACAACCACACGAACTTTACCTCTTTATATTGTTAGCATAGAAGTCTCTATTTCTCTTGGTCATACCACCACTCTCGAGGGACTGGACCGATTTTGCTAAGGGTAGGAGTAAGATAGAGAAGTTACATGGTAGGGTAGGGTACGGGTAGGGACGCGTAGGGGTAGGGTAGAGGTAGAGGTACGGTAGTGGTAGGGTAGAGGTACGGGTAGAATAGGAAAGTGGTAGGGTAGGGGTAGGATAGGCGTGAGATAGGGGTACGGGTGGGATAGGGGTAGGAAAGGGATAGGGTACGGAGAGGGTAGGGGTAGGATGGGGGTAGGGGTAGGGTGTAGGTAAGGTAGGGATAGGGTTGGGGTAGGGTAGGGGTAGGGAGCGGGTAGGGGTAGGGTAGGGTAGGGGTAGGGTAGGGTGGGGGTAGGGTAGGGTAGGGGTAGGGAGCGGGTAGGGGTAGGGTAGAGTAGGGGTAGGGTAGATGTAGGGGTTGGGTAGGGTAGGGTTGGGGTAGTGGTAGGGTAGGGGTAGGGTAGGGTAGGGGTAGTAGTAAAGTTGACATCGAAATTTACGCGGACGAAGTCGCGGGCGTCCGCTAGTATAATATAATTGAATCTCGACGCATCCATTGTTTGATTGAGAGGAAAATCGATATGATACTCTTGACACATTTTCCTGATAATCAACGACTTATAAACTATCATTAAAAAACATGTTTTATGTGATTTCGTTACGTTGTAAGTTAATTAAGGTCAAGTCTAGTAAGTTTGCGTTTTGTTCTTGTATAATAATTATAATAAGTTATTGCTATAATTGAACATGGACCATATTTTATCCCCGTATTCTCATGGGAATGAGAACTACGCGGGTAAATCCGCGTGGCGTCTTCTAGTCTGTAGTTTTTTACTAATATTATAAAGATTATAAAGAAGTAAAGTTTGTAGTTGTAGTAAAGTTGTGGGGGAAAATCTCTGGATCTACTGAACCGATTTTGAAAATTCTTTTACCAATAGGTAGCCATGTTATTCGCGAGTGTCATAGACTATATTTTATCCGCGTATTCCCACAGGATCAGGAACTACGCGGGCGTATCCGCGTGGCATCGGCTAGTCAATAATAAACACATTATTCACGGGCAATGTTTGGCCAATATCCAATATCGTCAGTGTCAGCCACAAAGTAACATTTACAAGGAAGCAGGAACTGTCGACGTACGGCTAAACTTCCGTGCTATCGATTCAGACTGGAGCTGCTTCAATTAATTGTTTATTTACCCTTTCACAGGAGGGGTAGGGGGTTAACTGTGAAACTACTTAGAACTGAAAATCGATAGTTTACTCTGAAATTAAAATTATCTAGAAGTAAGTAAGAGACGTGATAGCCCAGTGGATATGAAGTCTGCTTTCGATTCGCAGGGCTTAGGTTCGAATCCGGTCCGGGGCATGCACCTCGAACCTTTCAGTTATGTGTATTTCAAGAAATTAAATATTACTCGTCTCAAACAGTTAAAGAAAACATCGTGAGGAAACCTGCGTACCTGAGAATTTTATTCTAATTAATAATTACTTAACAGTGTGTATGTCATTGTGATTTTCATTCAATTTGATGTTAACTATGTTAAGTGGCTAATAAAGGAAAGGCAAAATGAGTGAATCGGCCAGCTGAAGCCACATAGGCTTTCCACTAGACCAAGGTTTCCCAAAGTTTCGGCTCCATGAACCCCTGTTAAAATTTCCAAGGGACAGCGAACACCTTACTAACTAATGACACCGAAGAAAAAAAAATTTGACTGTTGACGAAAATAAGGTTTTTATTTTAATAAAAGGTAGCATATAAAGTACCAAAAAAATGTGTTTGTAATAATAATGTGATGGGTGTGCTTGTTTCTTGTCGCAAATGGATTCAATGTTAGGAGTAATTTTGGACGATTTTTACCTTAATTCTGACTTGGTATCAGTTACGTAAATCTTGTCGCGAACCCCCTGCCGTCGAATGGCGAACCCATAGGGGTTCGAGTACCCCGCACTTTGAGAAACCTTCCACTAGACCAACGAAGCAGTCAGTGGCGATATTAACGCGTTAGTGCATTTACACTGAGTAGGTCATTCATCTTCAGAAGCCTCGGTAGGAGGCGGAAGGGTTATTGAATAATTTAACTTTATCGATTCGTAAAGGTTGTCGCGCATTAGCCTGATATCCATTGGTGATATACAAAAGGTCTAAATAGGACCTGCAACTTACCCTGCTCTCATTAATAATCATCATCATCTTTGCTTTTTTAAGCATAGCTACAAGACACCGCTATCCATAGTAAAGGGAAATCCAACATTATAAAGAGGAATAGCCAGCCCCGGCCTAGACCTACCCTAACCACCCGGCAGTTATTAAAAAAAACTTGATAATTTTACTTTATTAATGCAATCATTACTTTATCACAAAAAAATGCTACACCGTTTTACGACATTTTTAATTCATCTTTGATTTGTCCAATTCCCTATAAAAGGAGATTTGGTCATTGGAGAATACCACGTTGCGGTGTTTTGTATCGAATAATGACTACCAGTTAATGAAAAAAATCGAACTGTCGTTTATGTGGCAGATTGAGATTTTCTTAATTGGTCCAGGTCTGGCTAGTTGGCTTCGGCCGTGGCTAGTTACCACCCTAACGGCAAAGACGTACCACCAAGCGATTTAGCGTTCCGGTACGATGCCGTGTAGAAACCGAAAGGGGTGTGGATTTTCATCCTCCTCGTTACAAGTTAGCCCGTTTCCATCTAAGACTACATCATCACTTACCATCAGGTGAGATTGTAGTCAAGGGCTAACTTGTAAACAATTAAAAAAAAAAAGAAATGTGCTTAAAAAAAAGAGTTGATAAAATGTGTTTGAAGTCTTTATAAAATATTCTCCTGAATCAGCATTTTTGCTAGCTTTAACTTAGCTTAAAATAAATTTGAAACTTTTGTTAAGGTTTCACAAATACAGTCGAGTGTGGATAGTGGGCGTGTCACTTTAAGGCCTTTGAACTGTTTGTACAAACAGGCTAAAGCTAACCGGCTTAGGGGACGCAGCTGCGCTTGTAATGCTTCTGGGGGGTTTCCTGGTAACTTACCCCCCTTCACATCGGAAAGTGCGTATTTGATATCGATCAGAACCATATTTATTTAACGGCTTCAACAAAGTAGGTTATATTTGTGTGTATACTTCTCTTTATCGAGAAGTGTTGCATTTTCAATTTTGGGCGTGGGAAATATACCATAAATGCAACTTCTATACGCTACGCCCACCAACGCTGGGTTTTAACGCATCGCTTTTTTAACTCTCGTGCGAAATAGGCGATTTAGCGTTTCGGTATGATGTCGTGAATGAATGAATTAATGAAATATATTTTATTGTACACCAAAATGAATAATAACAAGCAAAAATTAATTTGAAAACTAATGTACAATTGGCTGCCTTATCGCTAATGAACGATCTCTTCCAGACAACCAATCGAAAAAAAAGAAAATAAATACAAAGAATAATGACGGGTACACCCGTCATTATTCTTTGTTCACATAAAAAGAAAAAGTAGAAGATTACACTTAGATAATAATATATTAAATCAAAAAATATATATATACATACTAATTTACATAAATATCTACCAAAAATTACATATATACCTACATAAATATATATACATACAAATAAATATATATAAAAGGTGTAGAAGCCGAAGAGGGTGTGGATTTTCATCCTCATCCTAACAAGTTAGTCCGTTTCCATCTTATATTGCATCATCACTTACCATCAGGCGTGATTGTAATCAAGGACTAACTTGTAAACAATGAAAAAAAAGTAGGCCTGACTCATGAAAGCGCTATTACCTACTTTTAGTATTGTGGTATTGGTATTAAACGCGCAAGTTTTGAATAGCAACGGTCTGTCAAAGTTTAATGAATGTACTATGCACCGATGTTCCGTACATCGGCTGAAGACCGATCGAGTTGTCTGCGTTCGACGCAAATTAATCGATCCGGCATTCCTTTATTGAGAGCCGTCCAATAACTTTGTGCATGTTAATAGATACTTCTTGTTAGTGAATTCCGATTTAATCAATATAGTCGAGTGTTAGTTAGGTACCTATTAAGCAATCGAATATTACCTACTTACCTTTCTTTACCTTATCAGCCGATAGACGTACACAGCTGGACATAGGCCCATAGGCGTATATAGCGGGTGGGCCGAGCCCACCCAAGAATAGTCCTGTGCCCACTTTAGGATACTGGGCTACCATTTTGAAATTCCATGATGGACGCGGAACACTAATAATTTTACACAAAATATAATTTAAAATATCAAATAATAACCATTACAACTTATAATAAAGATTTTTAAAAATATATTTAGACTTTTCGGATACCTACCCTAAATACAACGAAAAAATAATAAAATAAGTCGAGTCATATCAGAGTTCTGCGTCCACAAATATTGTTTACGAAATTTATATTGAGTGTCGACACTGTTTAGTAATTTGTGGGCCCTTCCCAGAAATTAATCCTAGATACGCCAATGCATAGGCCTTCCAAAAACAACGGTCTCGAGCCGCCAGTATCCAATGGCTCCCTGCAACCCGCTTGATGTCTTCAGTCCACCTAGTGGGAGGTCGACCAACACTGCGCTTCCCGGTGCGAGGTCGCCATTCCAGCACCTTGGAACCTTAACGTCCATCAGCTCTTCGAACTATGTGGCCTGCCCATTGCCACTTCAACTTTGCGGCACGCTGAGCTATGTCAGTGGTTCGTCTGCGGATCTCCTCATTTCTGATTCGATCACTCAGAGAAACCCTCAGCATAGCTCACTCCATCACCCGCTGAGCGACGTTGAGCCTTCTATTAAGGCCCATAGTTAGCGACCAAGTCTCGGATCCGTATGTCATCACTACTTGATATCAAATAATCTGTTGTCAACTACATCATTAATTCAGTGGTTACATTTTATGGTTTGGGATGATGATTGATGAAGTCCTGAGTTTGAATCTAGAATAACATATTGTTTTTCTTCCAAAAGAAAATAAATGAGGTACTCTTTAACGCTGCAATACTCAACCGATTTGGCTGAAATTTGGGATGGAAATAGATTTTAAAATGCATTAACACATGGGCTACTTTTCATCCCGAAAAAATTCATGGTTCCCGCGGTATTTGTGTAAAAATGAATTCCACGCAGACGAAGTCGCTTCCGCTAATCAAGTCATAAAAACATCGTGAATAACAGAATAGCGCTATCGTGCATAAATCGAACTTGCTGACCACTGAACTGCCGGCGACGAGGCAATAGCTATCAAGGTTGATATAACACAGTAGATAACCACATCGGCATGCAAACAATAAATATTTATTTCCAGCGCTCGCTCAGTATGGAAATGTCCGCGTGACGGTAGGGTCACAGCCTAGATGGTCCTCGAGTTGCGCAGATTTGCACGTGAGGTTGTATTGCGTATTTTATTTAGCTGCGCATCAAGGATATTCAATGGTTTCTGTGGTACGTTTTGATTATGACTTTGTTAGTACGCAACTCTTTGCAGCATGTCTTCACACTAATATTATAAAGGTGAAAGTTTGTGTGTAAGCGTGTAAGTATGTTTGTCCCTCTTTTACGCTGCGGCAACTTTGGAATGGAACGGAAATTTGGAATGGAAGTAGATTTTACTCTGGGTTAACACAGGCTAATTTTCATCCCGGAAAAATCCATGGTTCTCATTTGTGAAAAACTGAAGTCGCTGGCGTCCGCTAGTTTGTAATATTTTGTACCAACTTACTGAGGGTTACCGGCACATTTTCTGTAGTTTTCATTCATTTTTCTTTTCACACGGATGACGCTGGTAGCCGCCACACGCTACAATCGTCGCTGCTCGCTTCTTGTGGCCCGCACCGGCCACTAAATGCCGACACAAAACGCCACCACACGCCACTCGCGCGATTATCATACTGCAAGTATGGGTTAAAAAAGTAGCAACAAGTGTCGACCACCGTCCACAAGTGGCTCTCGCGTGCTTAAGCCCATAGTACGTAGAACGTTGGTCCCAAGGTGCTGGAATTGCACCCCAGTACCAGAAATCGTAGTATTGGTTGACCCCACATGGGACTAATCACATCAAACGAGTTCCTTGGAGCCACTGGATATAAGCTCATGTATTTGGTGTTTGAAGTTCTTATAAACATTCTTTAACGTTCATTGGCTTGGTTGATGGTATTTTTAGAAATTAAATATCACGTGTCTCAAACGGTGAAGGAAAACATCGTGAGGAAATCTGCATACCAGAGAATTTTCTAATTCTCTGCTTGTGTGAAGTCTGCCAAACCGCATTGGGCCTATTGGAACTAAAGACCTAACCCCTCTCTCATTCTGAGAGGAGACTCGAGCTCAGGATTGAGCCGAATATGGGTTGATAACGAATAAATTTTCCGCCAATTTTATTGATCTCAAGGGAAATCAGAAGGTGTACGAAGTCGCAATGTTATGTTTTGATGTCATTGTTGTGCAAAGTGGAATGTGTGTCATGACCGTGACCGGCCGCGCCATAAATGGCCATGTTTTATGTGTTTTAGCGTTCGTTCCAACGGTGAACTCTACGATCGTAAATTGTGTCTAGTGAGTCAATGTGGTGGTGGTATCAATTCATAAACACTTGGGTTCGAGCCCTGGGTATGGATGAAATATTAAATTTTTAATTTATTCACTACAAGTTAGACTACAATCTCACCTGATGGTAAGTAATGATGCAGTCTAAGATTGTAGCGGGCTAATTGTTAAAGTATGATGAAAATTAACCCCCCTTTTCGTTTTCAACACGACATCGTACCGGAACGCTAACCGCCTTCCACCAGCCAAACCTGAACCAATTAAGAAAATCTCAATCGGCCCAGCTAAGGATCGAACCCAGGATCTCCGTCTTAGAAATCCACCGCGCATACCACTGTGCCACGGATGCCTTTCCACAAATTTAATAGCAGCCTGTTGTACATGTTAGATAGACCCCCACTTCCAAACAAAACGATCTAGAGCTGCCAGCATCCAGCGGCTCCCTGCAACCCGCTTGATATCTTCGATCCATCTAATGGGGGTCGACCAACACTATACGCTTCCTTGTACGGGGTCGCCATTCCAGTACTATAGGACCCCAACGTCCATCAGTTCTTCGATCTTTATGCCTCACCCATTGTCACTTCTTCTTTGTTTGCTTTTTTATTCTTTACAAGTTAGCCTTTGACTACAATCTCGCCTGATGGTAAGTAATGATGCAATCTAAAATGCAAGGGAGCTAACTTGTTAGGAGGAGGATGACAATCCACACCCCTTCCGGTTTCTACACGACATCATAACGGAACGCTAAATCGCTTGGCGGTACGTCTTTGTCGGTAGGGTGGTAACTAGCCACTGCCAAAGCCAGACCTGGACCAATTAAGAAAAGCTCTATGGGTCCAGGCGGGGATCGAACCCAGGACCTCCGTCTTGTAAATCCACCGCGCATACCACTGCGCCACGGAGGCCGCCAAAACCTCACCCATTGTCACTTCTTTGTTTGTTTGTGGCAATAAACACATCCGTTTACTAATACACAATCAAAAGAACAAACAATATTGCTCCAGATATTATAGATAGAGTTCATCTAATAAAACTTAGTTTTGCAACAAAAAGGTCGGTAAAGTGCCGGCTCGACACAAGTCCCGCGGCCCTTAGACGATAAATACTGGCTTACAAACTTTTTGTATGAAATATCTTCATAATATCATGTTGTTTAGATCTCATAGTGGTCTTTAGACTTTGAGTAATGTTTCAGTTCGAGACTGAAGCTATAGTCGTAAGGCTAAGCACTAGATAACGTAATGATTTAAAAAATTAGCAGTTACAGACAGCCAATATTTCAACAATGCACAGTACATATGTCACCGTTAGATTGTAAAATACGTTAGGTTATAATCTCACTCGTGATATTATAATCTACCGTCACATTGTGAACTGAAAATACTGATTAGAATTTAACGTGTTATTTTTCGGTAATCTATCGGAAGTGAAACACTTATATTTTACCATAGAGTTAGAAAAATATTACAGCGGACATAATAAAAATGGTAAAAATTTACAATGGACAAATCAAAGAAAAAAGAAAGAAAATCGGAGGGTGGCCAGTGCATTTCCTAATATTTTTAAACAGTGTTTTTCCATGTCGTTATTGTTAATTTATAAGTATAATTTAGTCAAATCTAAAGTTAAGGTTAGGTTAGGTTAGAACATGATAATTGGTGTGAACCTAAAATGCGCTGTCAAGGGATATAGTTTGGCAACTTCATTCGTAATAATTCCGATATTGTGCGCGGGGCGCGCGGGGCAGGGGGCGTGTAGCGATGAATGAAGAACCCACGACTGATGCACGTCACTTCCCCGCACGCACGATTTTACACCAGTCTTTCCGCCCGTCGCCCGCATATCATGGGAGTGTTAACAACGGACTTGCCAGACTATAATAAGTATGTCGGTGACGCAAACGCAGGAGATTTCATCCATTCTAAAAGTGTTTAAGGTACACAGCACACTGCGCGTGTGCCAGTCCTGTAGGGTTATTATATAACTCTGTGTACCATTCAAGTAATAAGTGACTACATCGTTCTTATCGTATTTTCGTTTTTGTGATGATTTAAAATAGTTATTTCAAGGAAATAAGCTTGACTGCGCTATTTTACATTAAGTGATAGTATCATTTCAACGAAATAACGTAAATACCCATTTTTCGTTAAAATAACGTTACTATCTGTTACTGTCACTAATAAACTTTTATTTTATGTAAAATGACGATAATTGTGTTATTTCGCTGAAAAGCTAATGTTAGATGATTGCAAAAACGTAAATATGATGAAAAACGATGTAGTGACTGAATATTTGAATGGTACACCGAGTTACATAATAACCCTGCTGAGCATGTTGGTGACGCCAACCCATTAGATTCCCTTAACAAAAAAGTGCCCAACGTGGCTAAAGAAGTTTTCACCTATAAAAGCTTTTATTAATTACACTCACATGGTTCCCGTCCCCGTAGGCATATATATACTCTGGCCTTCCTCGATAAATGGGCTATCTAACGCTGAATAAATTTTTCAAATCGGACCAGTAGTTCCTGAGATTAGCGCAAGCAAAAAAACAAACTCTTCAGCTTTATAATATTAAGTATAGATGCGTATATTGTAATTACAAAAACGTAACAAGTAACTGACGGAATTCCGTAACAAAAAATCGTACACACATACTAATCAGTGCCGCACTTAAAAGGAAGGGAAGGGGGGGGGGGGGGGAATCAGCCCATGAATAATTATTACATTGCGTCAATAATACACGTGTTTCCCCCAGTATTACTATAGTATAAATATACTTAAATACAGTTTAAATATTCTTGGCATGTGTATGTAAACAAACAAATAAGTACGAATATATCATCGACACTATAAAAAGGCTGTTATGGATTTATAAAAATGTAATCTTACCTATTTAAATGTCCACGAAATATGAGAAAATCAAAATGTGCGGCTGGAAGTTATATGGAATTTATGATTTTTTTTATGTATTTTTTATGTATGGGTATTCTCCGTTATTTAAACTTATTAAGTTCCTTAAAGATAAAGGCGCTTGGCGACCATTGGATCAGCTTCCACCTTCACACAGGAAGGAAATTGTAATGTTGTCTTCAATTGTAAATTATACTACAGTATGATTTTTTTTAAAAGAGCAATTGTTAAGTTTCTTGCCGGTTCTTCTCAGCAGAACCTGCCTTCCGAACCGGTGGTAGAATCTTTACAAATAGTCGACTGACGTGTCAAAAGTGCTTGTAAACTGAGCCTTTGTTTTTTATCGCTGGGAAATGCTTTATCGCACTTGTAAACTGAGCCTACTTGAAATAAATGAATTTTGAATTTTTAAAACATTATGAAAAAAAAATACAGTAAAATTTTCGAAAACGGAAAAGGGTTCTTTATGAATTGTCATTTACTCGTATAGGTATTGAGTCATAACACGTGCTTACCTCAGTATAAATAATAAATGTATTTAAACTGGTTAAATATTCTAGGCATGTTTCTGTATTGTAAATAAACACATAACTATAATAATCATCGGCTCAGTTAAGAGGCCGTTATAGTTATGTTTAAGAAAATAAATATCACGTGTTTCAAACGGTGAAGGAAAAACATCGTGAGGAAACCTGCATACCAGAGAATTTTCTTAATTCTCTGCGTGTGTGAAGTCTGCCAATCAGCATTGGGCCAGCGTGGTGGACTATTGGATAATGATGCTGATAGTTATGTTTTGTGTCACTTGATTTTATATTTTTTTTCTATTTTGTTTCAGATTAAGTTGTATTGCCGCCCTGCAAAATACGAGTATTTAAGTGTAAGTAACTGAACAGATTTTGTTGAAACTACAATTAATAATAAAACATTATAGCCAGCAATTTCGCCGTTCTGGACAAAGATAAGTTTTACCGCCCTTTCCATACACTAAGATACTTTTTTTAGGGTTCGTAACGGACGAAAACGGAACCCTTATAAGATCTCTCGCGCACATCCGAATGTTTGTCTGTCACAGTCAATGTTCTCCGAATCTACTGGACCAGTTAAGTTGAAATTTAGTAAACACTGAGGTAAAATAAGTCTGCTGGGGAATAAGTAGCCACACTTCATTTTTGCCGCTCTGGGCAAATGTCCCGCTTGTTATAATATGCATACTCAACGTCACACAGCGCCTGGTCTAGAAGGAACGTTCTACGAAACGAACATTTAGATTATTAAGCACACAATCATGCTTGATCTACATTATCTTACCACTACATTCAAAGCCAAACGGACTTCAAGTACCATGCGACCAACGACATATTTCGTGATGAGAAATAGACAAATTTCAACAAATGGCGGCGCAACCAAAAATACCGTTATCTCTTTTATTGCTTTGGTACGAAAAATATGGAACTGGGACAACTCCGACGCTATTGAACGACATTTTGTCTATTTCTCTTCACTCGGTCGCATGTAGCACCGAGTAGAGTGACTATAAAAGTCTGTATAAATGTCAATACTTGGTTACACGGGTGGATAGCAATAGATATATAATTAAACAACAACAGCTACATGTATGGACATAATTAGACATGTCCGGTCGACCTTGGGCGGCTATTGTCAATCTGTCATATCCACTCATAATTGTGGCATACGAAATGACATAAATGAAATACTCGTACCTAAACGCCAAGCTGCGATGCGACGCCACAGAACAACTCCTCTCCTAACTTGTATTATTAATGATGTCACCAAAATTTTTTACTTAACATCATTTTTGACTTTTAACATCGATCTCCTATAAGAGGTCAATGTTTAGTGTTTACTAACCAGCAATAATTTTTACATATATGCTTTATATATATATATATATATATATATATGTTTTAATTTTTATATATATGTTAACAGTTGTACAATTTAACAGCCACATTATCCTACAATTAACGTGGTACGTTATCTGGTTCTTATGCTCAGAAGTTTAAGTAACCCTGTTAGCTACCAGAATCAAGGCATAGGTAATGACATAAATTAAATACTACCCAATTTATTAGATCTGTTACTAGGTCATAAAAAATGAGGCGCTCAAAAGCGCTCAATGTTAGTTAGTTGTTAACAAATAATACCTAAATATCGTCTACAATGTCGAGTTGTGTGTTCAGGAAGTGTAAAACTATATATACATAAATAAATAATGGAATTAAAGACAAAATTCCATGTGTGCGCTCAGTTTCTTAGCCTATTATTCGGATCACTTTTTGCGGGGATTTTTTAGGAACGTAACCGATCTATAGTATAAAATTATCATTAATCCTACGTTAGATGTATGTTTGGATATTTGTTACTCTTTAACGCTGCTACTACTATAGCGATTTGGCTAAAATTTAGAATGGAAATGGATTTTACTTTGGATTAACACATAGGCACTTTTTATCCCGAAAAAATCCATGGTTTCCCGAGATTTGCGAAAACTGATGATTTTAATGATATGAATGTTTGTTACTCTTTCACGCCTCGACTACTTAACCGAATTAGCTAAAATTTGGTATTGTGATATATTATAGCATGGATTAATACATAGGCTACTTTTTATCCCGGAAAAATCCATGGTTCCCGAGGGATTTGTGAAGTCGCGGGCATCCGCTAGTTTTCACATATAAAAAATTGAGCGTCTCATCAAGATGAAGCTACTCACGGATAATTAACTTTGTAGTAATCAATTATTCTAAAAATGCTCCCCGGATCCTGTACCACAATCCTCTTTAACTTGATAATAAAACCCTTTGTTTAAAAGTCACATAATTGCATCCCGTCTAAAGTACTTCTTGCATAAAACAAGAGATAAAGTGTACAAAGTAAACCACGTTATATCTCAGTGAAAGAAAGTTCTTCGTCTTAGCAGTTTAAACTGTTAAACGCTCCCCTTAATTTCTACTGCGGCTTTGAAATTGCTTTGGGAGTAGAATGAGATGTCGGGAACAAACGTATACACTAAACGATTAGATAAGAATTCAATTTTACATGTAAAAGGTTTAAAATCTATACTAATATTATAAAGCTGAAGAGTTTGTTTGTTTGTTTGTTTGATTGAACGCACTAATCTCAGTAACTACTAGTTTTATTTGAATAATTCTTTCAGTATTAGATAGCCCATTTATCGAGGAAGGCTGGTCTGCTTTTATTTAATACTAGCTGACACTGCGCGATTTCACCCGCGTGGTTCCCGTTCCCGTAGGAATATGGGGATACTATATAGCCTATAGCCTTCCTTGATAAATGGGATATCTAACACTGAAATATTTTTTCAAATCGGACCAGTAGTTCCTGAGATTAGCGCGTTCAACAAACATACAAACTCTTCAGCTTTAAATTATTAGTATAGATGTCAACCAACATACGTCAAAGTTTGCCTGCCTGTTAAAATAAATCAAATAAAATGACTAATAAGTACTGTCTGTGTAGGGTTGCCAACCGTATTATAATATATAGTATTGTACTAAATGTCGGGTCTACGTACTTTTTAAATCTTTAAGAAAATTAGTTTTCGACTGTTCGACAGATGCAATAATCTAATCTAACCGAATTTTTCTATCTTACTGAGTTCCAAACATTAAACAAACGAATTAAAAAAAAAATAGCAATTGATTTCAAAATTTTATAAATCAGATGTAAAAAAGCATATGATTTTTAGCTTATTCCATAAAATACTATATTTTACTTAAGCGTACTATATTTTTTTATAGCGAAATCTGTAAAATACTATTTTCTGAAAATAAGTTGGCAACCCTATATCTGTGAGCAACGACAGACTGTATATACCAAAAGGTCGTCAAAGCCTTATTTTTCCCGATCTCCTTACATGTTTTTCCCTAGCATCCCAAACAAACACGGTGTCCGACTGAATCAGAAGCGTGCAACTCAAACAAAACCCCGCCCTAATGTATCAGATACAAGAGGTTCTCGTAAATTATTTGCGACCGGACGGAAACAAATTGAACGCGAGTACAAAATTATTCACAAACTGAACTTTGGTAAAAGTTATAGACGAAGAGCTAGCTGTATTTATTACAGGGATTGTTGTTTTATACGCATGGCCTGGAAAAAGTATTACAGAGCTTTACCGAGTTCTTACAACGTGGACATATTTCAATCTGGTGGAGAATATAGTCAAGCCATAGGTATTTTTTTTAAAAGTTTAATTTTTTACGTCTTCATTGCAAACTTAACTATTTCATTCATCATCATCATTATCATGGATGTCCATTGCTGGACTTGGCCCTCTTGCATGGACTTCCAAACAAAACGGTCTCGAGCCGCGAGCATCCAGCGGCTTCCTACAACCCGCTTGATCGGTCAAGCGGTCCACCTAGTAGTCGTAGTTGGGAGGTCGACCAACACGCGTTCCGGTGCGGGGTCGCCATTCCAGCACTTTGGGACCCCTACGTTCATCGGCTCTTTCACCTTCACATTACCACTTCAGCTTTGCGTCTCGCTGAGCTATGTCAGAGACTTTGGTTCGCCTGCGGATCTCCTCATTTCTGATTCGATCATGCAGAGAAAGCATAGCTCGCTCCATCGCCCGCTGAGTGACTTTGAGCCTTTTATGAGGGCTACAGTTAGGTACTATTTCATTATTAAGTAATTATTTCAACTTGATAGCTTCAGACATTTTTGTAAACGATTATCTTAATTTTAGACAATATATTTATCCTAGAAATATTAGATCAAGTTATTTATTCAGACCAATTTTGCTTTCGATTGTTTTCATTATTTTTTATTTTTTATAAAAGAATATTTATTTCTTCATGTCTTTTAAATACGAGTATGATCAATATACATATTCCCTTCCAACTAGTCGGGAAAGACTGTATTAGGAGTGAGTACGACAGTAGATCTGCGGAGCGGGGATCGAACCACCTCTTGTTGATGAGTCCAACCGCTCTTACCGTTGAGCTATTGAGACTATGGAAATTGGAACCAATCAAAGAAACAGGCTGATTTCAGAAATTAGGATAATTACAAATATTTCTACCGACAATAAAACACAGCAAGAAAAACAATTGTACAAACGCACCATAAATAATTCCCATTAGCTCTCTTTTTAAAAGAAATGAGATACAAAAGTTTGCGAACTCAAGAGAAAAATAGAGGGATGCGTAATCGAAAAACTCTGGATCAAGTGAGGTTTACTCAGTTAATTGGGTGGGCTTTATATTTTTGAGAAACATCATTTTAACTTTCGGGTTATCATCACGTTTTTATTTGCAAGCTTCTTTTCTGTTTGTTTGATATACAATTTGAAATTCATGCCCTTTTGTTGTAGGGCATGAATTGCGTTTACAATACTTTGTTTAGAATTACGCTTTTTTAATTTCTTTGAAAAGGTAATTAAGTTAGTATTTTATTTAATATCATCATAATCAGCGTATTTTAACGAATCACTACAGGGCTTGCTCTCCCTTCTTAGAAAAGAGGGAATATAGACCCACCATGCTGCTGGAATGCGGATTGGTGGACGTAGGTAATGTATTCTTCTACCAATATAGATGTTATTGATAATGCCACGGACACTAATTTTGCTCTCCAAGTGGTGTAGCAAGCAAGTAGCAAGAAAACTGGATTCCAATCATTCATCATCATTTCTACCCATATTCGGCTCACTGGTGAGCACGAGTCTCCTTCAGAATGTGAGGGGTTAGACCAATAGTCCATCACGCTGGCCCAATGCGGATTGGCAGACTTCACACACGCAGAGAATTTAGAAAATTCTCTGGTATATTCTATGCAATACCCAGCAGAGCCGCGATAGCCCAGTGGATATGACCTCTGCCTCTGATTTCGGAGGGCGTAGCTTCGAATCCGGTCCGGGGCATGCACCTCCAACTTTTCAGTTATGTGCATTTTGAGAAATTAAATATGTCGTGTCTCAAACGGCGAAGGAAAACGTGAGGAAACCTATTCTTTATATGTGTGAAGTCTGCCAAACCGCATTGGACCAGAGTGGTGGACTATTGGCCTAACCTCTCTTATACTGAGAGGAGACTCATGCTCAACAGTGAGTCGCATATGGGTTGATAATAATGATGATGATGATATTGAAACTTACTGTTATGACGGAAAAAGTTTGAATGGTGGAGGTTCGTGATTTTTTTAATTTAGAGTTACTAATACTAAAAAATTGTTATAAAGCTTTATTTTAAAAGGACTGTATTTCCCGAGTTTACTCCAGTGGTGGAGCGAAACGTGCTGTTTTACTGTTTTAGCGGATAAGTACTGACTGCCATTTTATACAAGTCATTTTCCTGTGTGTTGTTTTTTATTTATAACAAATACACTTAATTCAGCATGAAATTATTATTGTTTAACGACAATCTGACGCTTGACTGCGATCTCACCTGATGGTAAGTGGCAAACCAATCTAACATGGTAATGGCAATTTGGAGGAGTACTTTGACTGGTTTTTATGTGCTATCGTACCCAGTAACACCGGAACGGTAAATCTTTTCAAGGCAACCCTTCACCAAAGTTTTATATGATAGTGTTTTTGGTAATGTTTCCATGAAACTAAATCACTGGGGACATGATTTCTGGTATTATTACCAGAAAAAATACACTTTGTAAAATCCTACTAATATTAAAAACACGAAAGTTTGTATGTATGTTTCTTTGGATGTTTGTTACTCTTAGACGTTGCAACTACTGAACCGATTTGGCTGAAATTTAAAACGAAGATATTTAATTATATAACACCCTGGATTAACACATAGGCTACTTTCCATCCAGGAAAAATTCTGGTTCTCGCGGGATTTGTGAAAAACTGAATTCTACGCTGACGCGTCGCGAGCGTCCGCTAGTAAATAAATAATTATTTATTTCGAGTAAAACACCTCACAAATAAAAATTACAATCATCATCACATCACAATCTTCCGATTCCCCGTTTTCCGTTACAACACGGAGATAATATATCAAAATTTTAAATTCTTATATAGGAGAATTAAGGTAACATACAATTTAACTATTAAAAAATAGGCATGAATTGATATAAATTGACTAAAACTATAAAATTAAAAGTAAATACTTACTCATATAGAAAATTAAATCATATATTAAGATGGTCTGTCCATGTAGCCAAGTGGCAAGTCGATTCTCTTTCTACGATCGTTAACGCTTCGAAAACTAGAAAAAATTATGGGTATGAAATTTGCTATCGTGATCACGTGATCAAGATCTGTCATTCCCATACATTTTTCTAGTTTTCGAAGCGTTTGCGATCGTAGAAAGAGAATCGACTTGCCACTTGGCTACACGGACGGTTTATAACAGGCTCTAGTTATATTATATAACAATAGATAATACACTCAGTACTGAATTAATAAATAATAACTAATCCACACCTCGTTCGTAAACCAGAAGTAACACACAAAAAGTAGTTAAAAGGCATTAACATTTCCGCACCAACACAGCGGCTGAACGTTCCTCAATGGCGCGTAACGCACGGTAAAGATGAACGCGCACGAATTCCTAATTAAAAATATCTATTAAGTTTTTATAACACCAGCTTGATATGACGGAAAATACGTCATGAGCGTTTGGTTTTATGTTAGGAGACCATGATGTTAAGCGGGGATTCATTTAGTCTATTCGATTTGGCAAATTAGACGATATGAAGAAATGGCTATAATTTGTAAATCATTTCCGCATTCAGTGTTGTGGAATCGTCTACAGTTTATATTACCTAATAGTATAATAATAAGACGGCGAATATTGTGAGGGGGTTCCTCACCCTGGAGCCCTGACCACCGGTTGCTTGGGCACTCAAATGTCCAGCACCGGGTGGGTTATTTTTTGTTTATAAATTTTTAATAGTGTTTTATATTATATTTTTAGATAAACATTGTTAAGAATTTTAAAAAAAAGATAAATAAATGAGATAAAAATAATATTTTTTTCACAGGTACTTACTTTGTGATTATTTTTTTCAAAATAAAAAACACAATGGTTTTATTTTGCAACTTTGTAACTCTCTTAATCCATTAACATAAATCGAAAAATTTTCGTTGTTAACGTAATTTCGATTTATTTTGGATTGGCTTAAACGAGCGGCCCTATAATGATCATATGCGGACGTATCTACTCAACAACATGCAATGTATCCTGCCTTATGTTCATCGCTTGAGTACATCCAAAAATGAATTCTTTGGCTCCCCTACTACTTGAAGGTACTTTTCGACTGATTGTATTTTTAATAGTCGCTAATAACAAAAGAAGTACATGGCCGATTAAATATAATTGCAATTCATACTATTTGATTAATTGCATAGATTTTATTTTCTACCACCTTCAATTTTACCTATTAAATTACTGAACCCTAAAAAATGCTTCAAAAGTTTAAAGATTTTAAAGCTTTTACAACCTAAGGAATAGCAACCTTATGCC
Organism: Bicyclus anynana; assembly: GCF_947172395.1. Taxonomy (NCBI): domain Eukaryota; kingdom Metazoa; phylum Arthropoda; class Insecta; order Lepidoptera; family Nymphalidae; genus Bicyclus; species Bicyclus anynana. Next base: position 14,143,154 of record NC_069101.1, read on the forward strand.
ATATATGCACGTAAAGTTCAAATTCGACTGAAAACTAATTCTTAGTACGCGGAAGGTATTTTATAATCCGTGAAAGCCTTGACGAATGCACTTTTACCACCCTGGATTTAATTAAAACGTTCGCGGAAAAGAAAATTGGAAAACCCAGTGACCTGTTACTGTGCGGTGCATGTCATTATTTTTGGAAAAGTTACATTTATTTATTTTAAGTGCAATTAAATGAATTGCAACATTCCCCCAAGAGAACTTCGCGATATTATGAATTTAAATGGAAATTATGTTAACTCGCTGGGACAGCCTTCTTGTATACTATAGTATTATGCTGTAGTTTCAAGTCTATCTCCTTATATACTCAGAGACACAAATATTTGCCCACTTTTATATTCTCGCGTCATAGCTGCTAATCAACTCTTTTATACGCCTCTGAGTATAAAAGAGTTGATTAGCAGCTTCGGCCCACCACGCTGTCTCAATGTGGGTTGTCGGGTTTCGGGTATTGACGTGTCACTTTAAAAGTCAATATCAGCTGTTAACGATAGTAACCAGCAGGCTTATTCTTTATTATTGGGAATTGATATTTAAAGGAAATCACTGTATTTCATGAGCCGACTCAGGGCCGAACCCAGGACCTATAAAAAATCAATCTCACAAACGCAACAATTCGATAATAATGTCATTAAACTGTGGTAGAAGTACATCGGTAAAATGTCAGGTCACATAAAAAGCAGCCTTTCAAATGCATAAAAAGTTAAACAAAAAAGGTCAAGTACATACTAAGTATCACAGATTAACTATCATACAGTTGGGCAATAACTTTCCACTCAGATATTTGAATTTAAATTATTTTCTATTTATTTAAACGAAATATGCCCTGGTTTACCGACTTCCAAGGTGGAGGAGATTCGATGGGTATGTCTAAAAAACCTAAATCTTTATAATATGAAAGACAGGAATTTACACATCAGAATTTAACCACTAATTTAGGCACCGCACCTTGAAACCGATTAGTAAGTAGCATTATGATGTTATTTTTCGCTTTTTAGTTTAGGAGGAATAATTTTATTGGCAGTACGTTGAAATTGTGTTAAACTTTATTGCTAACACTACTAAAGTAAAAATTTTTATTTCTTTTATTTTTATTTTATTTTATTTTGGCAAAAACAGTCATTACAAAACAATAATAAACTTGTAAAAAAATACAATCACAATAGACAATACATTGCCGAAAAAGTACTTATATTGAATAAGTATTTTTCGGCATTATATATTTTTATATATTGTTAAATTATTTAAAACTGCGATTTCATTAATTTAAAAAACCAAAGTTATATCGTATAAAAATTAAAACATCTTGCACAATTGTATACATCACTTTTTTGGTTAATTCGAAAACACCTTAAATTGCCAAACTGTAAACTCCTGTTAGCTAAACCGTGTTATTATTTTACGTGACATTATGAGGTCTTGACCCTGACCTTAAAACCGTAAAAGTAGGTGTTTGCTGCATTTGTGGTGCATTTTAGTGTGACACGAGGCAAATCTAGGTAACAGGTAGTGTAACCAGGACTCCTAATTTATGCAGGAGGTTCTGCTATTTATTACATTATATGGTTGATATTTTTTCTTTGAGCCCTTAGGGAATCCTACTAATATTATAAACGCGATATGTATGGATGTTTGTATGAATGTTGGATGTATGTTTTGGATGTTTGTTGATTTAGTTAAAATTTGGAATGGAAATAGATTTTACTCTGGATTAACACATAAGCTACTTTTTATCTTGACAAAATCCATGGTTTCCCGAGATTTGCAAAAACGACGATTTTGATGATAAGAATGTTAGTTACTCTTTCACGCCTCGACTACTGAACCGAATTAGCTGAAATTGGTATTGAGATGTATTATAGCATGATAGATATTAACTTCCAATAGTCAGATAGGCATTCTTGTGTCAGTACCACACAAAGCGTCGCATCAGTAATTTTCAATATTATTAAAAAAGATGTTTTTTTTTTTATATTCTTTACAAGTTAGCCCTTGACTACAATCTCACCTGATGGTAAGTGATGATGGAGTCTAAGATGGAAGCGGGCTAACTTGTTAGGAGGAGGATGAAAATCCACACCCCTTTCGGTTTCTACACGGCATCGTACCGAAACGCTAAATCGCTTGGCGGTACGTCTTTGCCGGTGATGATGATGATGATGATGATATTAAACAAGATGGAGTATTTTTTTATAGTTAAATATTGAGGTTTATTCTATTATAATATTAATTTATAATCTATTATAATTTATTTGTTGTTAGTATTGAATCCTGAAATACAAATTATAAAAAATGTTTGTTGCGGATGTCAAGGAGACGCGTGATGTTTGTTTTTATTTTGTGGGTTTCACCGGCTTCATCGCTTTGGAAAGACTCATTCTGTATAATTCTATATTCTGTGCTCAAATCCAACCCAACCTGGGAGCTTTGTCCGCTTCGTCTAAAACTAGTTCCATTAAAGGTCAACCGATTGTTTACGTCGATTTTAGATGTCTTCCCGTTCGTTGAACCGCTGAGAGTCACATTGGCTTTAACGACCCGGTGACAATAAACGTTTGATTGCTTTTTTTTATTTAATTTTAGCATGGGAATCTTTGAGTTTGGCACCGGGTGCTGTGTGAAGGTTATTATAAAAAAAAATAACAAAAAATGATGCAAAAAATCGCAGAAAATAGCGCTGATTTCCAATTTTCAATGTGTTATGAAAATATTTCTCTCCTTTTTTCGGAAATAATATATCAATTACTAGCTGACGTCGCGCGATTTCAACCGCGTGGTTCCCTATTCCATAGGAATACGAGGATCATATAAAATATAGCCCATAGCCTTCCTCGATAAATGCGCTATATAAAACTGAAAGAGTTCTTAAAATCGGTAGTTTTGAGATTAGCGCGTTCAAGTAAACAAACAAACAAACTCTTCAGCTTTGTAATATTAGTTACAGCTTTATAAATTAGTAATAGTAAGCGTAACATGATAGCGTAGTTTCATATATAACGAAATATTTTAAAGCCTCACGATGATTGTGCCTACTACTTATTTTTTTTTTGGAGTTTACTTCTTAACAATCGATTTTTCACATAAATAGCCCCCGGTATGAAAAAACGAACATTACATTGATTTCATGTAATTTTTAATGGATTTAGTTACCTAAAATTAAGATTATATTATTATTATTCGCATCATACTCGTTTATAGGTTCAAAGGTACTTATAGTCATGAAAAGTATACTCCGCGGATAAGAAGCTTTTACGGGTGACATTTCTGTAAACTTAACTGTGCTATCGTCACAACAGGTTATCTATATTTTATATTTATTGATAGATTATACAAAATCGCCGTTACATAATTATAAAAAATGCCTAACTTCTGACGGTTTTATTATTTTTATAGGTTTTTCGCCCCGTGTAAAAACTGCGGACAAAATCTATTTTAAATAACGTCTCGTTTTTTGCAAGTTTCAATTTGTTCTTCATATCTACTTGTTTTTTTTATTTACAAGTTAGCCATTGACTACAATCTCACCTGATGGTAAGTGATGATGCAGTCTAAGATGGAAGCGGGCTAACTTGTTAGGAGGAGGATGAAAATCCACACCCCTTTCGGTTTCTACACGACATCGTACGGGAATGCTAAATCGCTTGGCGGTACGTCTTTGTCGGTAGGGTGGTAACTAGCCACGGCCGAAGCCTCCCGTCAGCCAGACCTATACCAATTAAGAAAACCTCAATCGGCCCAGCCGGGGATCGAACCCAGGACCTCCGTCTTGTAAGTCCACTGCGCATACCACTGCACCACGGCGGCCGTCAAAAACGTCGTGTGTCGAAACGAAACCCGATAAAATTGTGTTCTAATTTTACCACGTACCTAAACCTTCTATCTATGTGTCTGTCTGTGTAACATTGTAACTCTCAAACGTATGAACCGATTCGGACAAACAAAATATCAGATGAAAACCAAATCGGGAGATAACAGCAATTTTCGGTTTTCAAATATTTTTTAACTAGCGGACGCCCGCAACTTCGTCCTATGGAATCGAGTTTTTCACAAATCCCGCGGGAACCATGGATTTTTGCGGGACGAAAAGTAGCCTATGTGTTAATCCAAAGTAAAATCTATTTCCATTCTAAATTTCAGCCAAATCGCTACAGTAGCCGCAGCGTAAAGGAGGAACAAACATACTTACACACTTACACACTTTCACACTTACACACTTTCACACTTACAAACAAACTTTCGCCTTTATAATATTAGTGTGAAGTGTGATTAGTGTGATAAAAAGATTATAGTTTCCTTACAGTGTTTGTTTACACTCTGACGCCTATACCGGTTTTAAAAATTCTTTCACCAATGGAAAGCTACATTACAAGCGAGTAACAAAGATTATATTTTATCCTCGTAATCTAACTTGGATAGAAGCTATGCGGGTGAAATCGCGATGCGTCCGCTAGGTCTTTAACAAAACTCTTTGTGACACCTCGTCCGGTAAAATCCTACATGCCTTGTATCAGCGCTGTGTTTTGCTGTGAAAGGCCTTGTACATGAGGCACATGAGGCTTAACAAGTATGAATCAGTTTGACAGGCACAAAGCAGGAGTCAAGCGAGTGCCCTGTCTCGCTGTCGCTTTGCCATAGTCGATTTTCCACTTGACATTATGTGAGCCATCTAGTTTTTCTGTTTTATTTTTTTAGTAGGTAACGTCCGAGAACCATTACGCGTGAAATTCTATTTTTGAATCTCTATAGAACGAAAATCTACTGCGGATCCACAGATAAAAGAATAATAAGCAGATACAGCGCACGAGGGCGTCGTAGCCGCTCGAAATACAAAATTCAAAAGCGAATACATTCTTTCTCGTGTTTGTTTTTCTGGGTTTCACCGGCTTTACCGCACTGCTTGTAAAGACCCATTCTGGTTGATATTTTTCCTAAAAACATGTTAAAAATCAATAATCCCATCCCTGCAGAACCCCGTGAAAAATCCTGCTAAGCCAGGCTAACCTCAGAACCAACAAGGTTAAATACTACCAAATCATTCTATCTTTGTAGTTCAAGCTTTGACTACTTAGGTTATGGACTTGTTTCGCAATCAAATTTACCAAAATAAAAAGTCTGTCGTTTTTTGAGGGGGACGAGGTAAACTCACACATCGAAAATATCTAACACCATTAAATATATTCTGAGTTCATACACTACACACAACTATAAATTTGACTCGTAATACACACATGCGTAATTATTACACAGACTAACAAACACATCGCTTACTATCAAAGATAGAAATTGTTTTTATTACAAATTTGATAAAATGAAGATACTTACAAATGAAACGTTACTTCATCTTTTACTAAACTGCAAATTTTTGCCCGGTTTTTATGCCATTCAACTACACAAACCGGCATTTTCAGGGAGCTCTTTACACGACGAAAACGATTACAACAATGAAACATCGATTCTATAGCAACAGTTTTTTATAAAAGCGTTAGATCATTGATTTTTGCCAGAGGAGTAACGGTTAGCGAGGCAATTCCTGTTATTAATGGTCGAAGAGTCGCATCGAACACGAGACATCATCATCCCCAACCGTATAGGTTAACTTAACCAACGAGTAGTAAAATAGCATAAAATATGTCAAACGAATAACTTTATTGCCATCTATATCTAGTATGCCATCAATGCGCCTTCAATAGTCATACACAAGTTGACCTAGCGGCTACATACTGCTGCAGTTGGAATCTTCTCGTCCTTAACACAAAAGCAATCGTTAAACCCGAACAAAGGAGTAACGATAAAATGTTAATTACTAACGTTGTACTAGCATCACGTGCAATGCAGTCGACCTTCGCGTGTGCTAATGCGACCGCACATTGTATCGCCCTAAATGCCGTACGTAGCGCACTTTAAATGGAACTATTTTGCCGTAGAATTATTTATTGTGTCAACATAATTGTAGACGGTTGACTCACTGAAGTTATTTTCCTAGGACTGGGTCACGAAATTCGGGCTCTGTTTGAGCGCAATTCGTAATATTAAAATTATGAGAGGCAATTGGATTTAAACTGTCAACGTGCCATAGAAAGTCCGCTTGTACGCACATCATCATTAACAGCCCATATTCGGCTCAATATTGGGCACGAGTATCCTCGCAAAATGAGAGGAGAGTTAGGCCTCAGTCCACCACACTGGCCCAATGCGGATTAGCAGACTTCACACACGCAGATAATTCAGAAAATTCTTAGGTAAGTATGCAGGTTTCACTTGCGATGTTTTTCCTTCACCTTTTGAGACACGTTTTATTTTTTTTGTAAATAATGTACTCACATAATTAGATGTATATAATTCCGAAAACCGCTGCGATACGGTGTTCTTTAATGTGAGATCACCTTTACACGAGGATAATTGGTGCCCTTTTACAGCAAGGACTACGAACGACGACACTGCACGCTTTAACAAGCACCATTGTGTCCCAAAATGGTATCAATATCATTTGGGGCTTCGTTAGTAAACCGTCGTGGGTCGGTCGCGTATCTGTGGGAGTTTGTTGATACGTATATCTTTGGCTACTAATCGTGGGTATCTTTGTTTATGTTATATCTATGTTTTTATTTATTTGGTCCACTGGTGATTGTTACAGTATTTACATAATTACAATCTAAAAAATACAAATTCAGGGCTCTGTACAATCAAATTAAAGTATACACGGCATGCTTATTTCCGTAATATTAAAATAAATTAAAAATTACATAAAATCAGTTTACATAAGAAAAATACATTTTACAGTTAACAAAAAAAAACTTTTTACAACTACTATTTGAGTGTTATATAATACAAAAAATAAAATAAAATTGGTATAAACAAAATGTTACATTTTGAATAAGAAAAATTAGTTAAGTAAATCTAGTAAAACTAACTTGCTATATTTTCTTGATTATAGAATATTTTTCTTTCCTATAAAAAATTCTCGGACTTTTTTTATTGTTTACAAGTTAGCTCTTGCAATCTAAGATGGAAGCGGGCTAATTTTTAAGAGGAGGATAAAAATATACACCCCCTTCGGTTTCTACACGACATCGTACCGGAGCGCTAAATAGCTTGGCGGTACGTCTTTGTCGGTAGGGTACTAACTAGCCACCGCCGAAGCCTCCCTCCAGCCAGACTTGGACCAATTAAGAAAACCTCAATCTAGCCGGGGATCAAACCCAGGACCTCTGTCTTGTAAATCCACCGCGCATACCACTACGAGCTAGCTAAGCTACGATACCACAGACAGGCATAAAAAAACTTATAATCCCCCTTTTTAATGTGGGGGTAAAACGGGGGGATATCAACGTAAGTTAATTAAGTTACCCGCCACTGTAGCATTAATACCTACCTTTATACTAATTGAATAGTATCAGTCTGCGATCCGTCTGATAGGGGATTAGACGCAAAGTTTAGACGCTGTCTGCGCACGACACGACCCTCGTCACGAGGAAGTACTGCTACACTGCACTAGGGTACTCCCTAATACATAGGGTACATTTATATTTAGGGTACATAGGGTACATCTATATATATAAAAGAAAGTCGAGTTTGTTACAACACTTATAAGTCGAGATCTGCTGGACCGATTCTTATGGTTTTTGATTCGTTGGATTTGTCTCCGCCAAGAATAGCAGAATACATCTTAAAAACAATGAAAACTCAACGAATAAATAATTATGAAAGACGAATAATTTTCCATAATGTTACTTTGTTTAGTACCTGTCAAACATTTGTTGTCCATCCTGTCAATTCAGAAGTATGGTAGGGGTATGGTAGGGGTAGTTTATGGGTAGAGTGGGGGTAGAGTAGGGGTAGGAGTAGGGGTAGGGTAGGAGTAGCAGTAGGGTAGTGTAGGGTAGGGATAGGGAAAGAGTACACACAAGTCAAAGCGAAGCTTGGCCGGGTCCGCTAGTAGTATATAAGGTACATAGGGTCCATAGGGTCCCTACACATAGGGTAAGAGGCCTGTAACTAGTATATCCCGTAGTATCCGGTTTAAAGACATTTATTTCTCCAAAAAAGAACGTACTGTTCACTTAACTTAGAGTTAACATATCGACATTTTTGCAGACAGCATGCATTATTGTAACAAAATTTTAATTACATTGCTTTTTTCAAAATTTCGTCTAAGTTTGTGAGGATGTAGGATTTAATCGATTTCTTGAATGCTTTTATGTTGTTCAACTCCTTAATGGAGTTTGGCAGATTATATAACTGAGCACCCTCACATAATATGTTTTTATTTCCATTAGGCATTGACGTTTATAAATCAAAAACATCAACTCTTTTACTAAAGAATATTAATGATTTTTGTCAATTACAAAATTAAGTCAAAATGGCCCTCACAATGTGCCACGAGTGTACCTTATCTACGAGAGCGAGTGTAGCTTGTTTTAAATGTTAACAACTGTGGGCGCTGACCCAGAAAGTTCCATCTCCCAAATTCACAGCCCGATGAGCATTTAACATCAGCAGACAGAACAAATAGTGTTCTTGTGCGGAATATATACGTGCAATAGTGAAAACCCGCGACTTTGTCTACGTGCAGAACCCTATCAAACTTAAAAAAAAAATTGACTTTTGAGTGGGTCTTTGTGTGAAAGTCATAAGTCAAAATTAATTTATTTAAAATAGGTTTAGTTTATAACTACTGTAGGAAATAGTAGTCTGAGACGGATATGACGTCGCTCGATCTCGTGTTCGCTCGTGACGACGCTAGGTGGCGCGAATTGTTTCCGTAAAGAGTAGGGAGTTAGAGAGGGGCAGCGATCGGTTGGCGGAAACAACTTGCGATATAAGGCGCTTGAAATGTGGACGGCCGTCCACATTACTTGTTGTGTAATGCTTTATAGGTTACCTACTTGGGATAGGCAGGGAGAATGACTTGAGTGGATAAAGGGAGTGTTAGTGTCTCCTGTTTCACCCCGTTTGCTTTTTTGAATAAAAAATTAATATTTTCTTAAAATACCATTTATTGACCCTTACAGAGTCATTCCGCCCATCTATTCTGCTTCTGCCTTTGATCTCCATCAGGCGATCCTTCTGCGCTCGTCTAAACTTTCCGATGACATTCAGGAGCCTACGTTATCAACCCATATTCGGCTCACTGTTGAGCTCGAGTCTCCTCTCAGAATGAGAGGGGTTAACCAATTAGTCCACCACGCTGGCCAATGCGTATTGGCAGACTTCACACACACAGATAATTAAGAAAATTCTCTGATATGCCGGTTCCTCTCAATGTTTTCCCTCACCGTTTGAGACACGTGATATTTAATTTCTTAAAATGCACACAACTGATAATTTGAAGATGCATCTGGACCGGAATCGAACCCACATCCTCCGGAATCGGAGGCAGAGGTCATATCCACTGGACTATCACGGCTCTCGCAATGGTTATCCGACAGTCTTACGTCGACCTGATTAAGAGTGCAAATACTAATTGTTCAAAGTCAATAGCCATGAGTGCGTGGCGCTGGTGACACTATTGCACGTTAGTCTTGACCCGCTGTATTGAGCACAGACAATGTAAACACAATAACTGCCGTGACTTGACGACTAAACGTCTTGTCTCTGAATTTATCTCCTTTACCTAATAAGGAGTTGGACAAACTGCACGCAATCATATTCGTATTCTTTTATCATTATCAGTCTATTTCAATGGCCCACCGCAAGGCTAGGGCCTGTAGCCATGTGGCACGTCGATTCTCTTTCTACAAACGTTAACGCTTCGAAAACTAAAAAAAAAAGTAGGTATGTGAATAATAAATCTGATCGATAACTTGATCAAGGTGACCTGCCGATAACGAATATCATTCCCAAACATTATTTCATTTTCGAAGCTTTTGCGATCGTTGTAAGAGAATCGACATCCCCCCTAACAGAGGTTATGGACTTAGGCTGTCTTCCAAACATCACGATCCTGAGCCGCCTGCATCAGTCAAAGAGAGGGAATCGAGGTGCGTTTGAAACCCTTGTAACCTAAATTTCAAGTTTTTGACTTTACTTATCACATATTCTGACATTTTGAAAGTGTTTATAAAATAATACTATAAATGAATTTTGACTTTATTTATTAGGTTTATTTACAAACACTCACGCTAACTAAAATAATAAAATGTAACTAAATTATAAATGACTACATAGTGATTATTTACAAATAAACACAGCATGAAATAAAGAAGAACAGTAAATAAAAGATAACATAAATATCACAAATAAAGAACATACACACTAGTATTATTAACTGAAAAAGAAGAAAAAATAAGAGAAAGAAAGAAAATGAAATAAGGCGAGCACATTTTAGTCATAAGAGTACCAAGTAGAGATGATTTTTCTCCTAAAACTATATAATGATTCAGACTTGAACTTCATTGACTTTGAACCTACAACCTCTGGGTATTTTTCCCCTCAATCATGAGCTCACAGATTCAGAATAGCGCGGATCTATGAGGCAATAAATCAGATGTGTTGTTCAAACAGGGCACCTATTCAATTTAGCTTAGTGGAGCTAGACTGATAAGGCCAATCTACGGATTAGGCGCAAAGTTTCGACCGTTATCCGCATCCTACCCTCGTCAAGAGCAAACGCTTTTACACGTTTCCAAACTCCACCAAAGTGTGTCTAGGAAGGCATGTTTACGTTGCGTATTAAACTGGTAAGCTTTTTTTAATAGTACTTATTATATATATATGTGATATATTATAAGACTCATGATTACAAATATAAGAAAACTAATGTCGAACAAAGGTTATGATTCACAACACTTGTCAGGACAATTTAATTAAGAAATCAAACTGTAACCAAAATGAGACCCTAGAATGGCAGAGAATGACCTTGAGCGGAGTCACGTACTTGTGAACGATGTGTGTAGGGTTAAAGGTACCTTTGACTGTATACAAACACTCCCCTTTTCCACTCAAGTCACTCTCCCTATCCCAAGTAACCCATAAAGAATTACACAACAAGAGACGTGGACGGCTCGAACGCCACGAGCACACTGAAGCCAACACGAGATCGAGCGACGTCATATCCGTCACAGTATACTATTTCCTACACTATTTATTAAAAACATGTAAATTTAAGAGCGGCCAACGTGGCGATAACACTTACTTATCAGTGTTATTAGGTATTTTGTACTAATGGTCAATATTCACCATTGTACAGCGTATTTTAACAGGGCTAAGACACCCTCCACCAGGGTTATTATGTAACTCGGTGTACCATTCAAATAGTAAGTCACTAACTACATCGTTTTTTATCGTATATTCATATAACATAGTTATTTCAACAATATTACCTTGAATACATCATTTTACATTAAATGGAAGTGATTTTTTTGTTTTACGATCTAACATGATTATTTCAACGAAAATACGTAAATAACGGCTGTTCGTTGAAATAATCTTACTAATGCTACTGCCACTTCAATAATTCTGACAAAAGTCGTGAAATGTAGATAGATACTTATGTCATTTCGTTGAAAATACTATGTTAGGTGATTGCATAAACGAAAATATGATGAAAAACGTTGTAGTGACTAATTATTAGAATGGTATACCGAGATACATATGTACATATAACATATATGTTCTTAGTTATATTTAAAATAAAAGGTCTGTCTTAAAGAAACTAAAAAGTTCAAAAAAATATATTATAATAAAAACAAAAAACCCGACTGCTTAAGCGTAATGAACTAAAAAGAGAAAACAAGTATCACAATATCTTTATAAAGTTCTGTCTTCTTTGTGGTGCTGCAGGCGGGGACAAAAAATACTTTCTTACGGGCCAAGAATGAAATGCCGCCGCTTGCGCCAACATATAGAATTTAGTCAGAACTTTATAAAGATATTGTGATACTTGTTTTCTCTTTTTAGTTCATTACGCTTAAGCAGTCGGGTTTTTTGTTTTTATAATTTCCAAACAAATTGACGTACGACACTGTGTCGTGGGAAAACACTCTGAAAGACAACATTAGTTAACACTAGTAACACTTTGTTACCTTTTGTTCTGAAAATGTCATTAAAAATGGTTATACTTTGGCGCGGTGCCAACTACATTTGTCGTCTTTTGAGAAATGAAATACGTTTCAATTCTATTCTATTCAATTGTTTTCAACGTTTAATTCTCCTGTCGACTGTTTCCGCTTTGTTACACATCTAAATGGCATGAAATAGAAAAGTTTGGAGTAAACTTTTTTCTCTCAGTTCTCAGAGTGTTGTAGGGATGATACGAATAGTATTTATGTACATTACGAGTCGTGCCGAGAGCCGTGGTAGCCTATAGTGGATATGACCTCTGCCTCCGATTTCGGAGGGTGTGGGTTCGAATCCGGTCCGGGGCATGCACTTCCAACTTTTCAGTTGTGTGCATTTTATGGAAAAAAATATCACGTGTCTCAATCGGTGAAGGTAAACATCGTGAGGAAACCTGCATACCAGAGAATTTCTTAATTCTCTGCGTATGTGAAGTCTGCCAATCCGCATTGGGCCAGCGTGGTGGACTATTGGCCTAACCCCTCTCATTCTGAGAGGAGACTCGAGCTCAGCAGTGAGCCGAATATTCCCAGTCGGGGATCGAACCCAGGACCTACGTCTTGTAAATCCACCGCGTATACCACTGCGCCACGGAGGCCGCCAAAAATTAGATGCTTTTTTCATGAAACCCATTCTGTTATATTTTACCCAAAATAACCGTAGCTTGTGTTATGAGTACTAGGACAACTGTGACATATACATATTATATATTATACAGGGTGCTCGGGAATATTTCCTATAATTAGGGTTATATTCGTTATGGAAAATTAATTAAAATGTCTGAGGAACATGTGTACTAAAATTAATATTTTCGCAGGAAAAAATATTTCTTTTCCATATATTATGACCTAGCCAAACTAATTCTTAAATATCATGAAGTAGCTTACTAGTGAAGTGTGGAGTGCCAGTTGCAATATCTCGTCGATATCGAGAGTCTCACTCCTACGTTTACGTATTTTAAAATGCAAGGATAGTTATAGGCATTTGTTACATGAACAGTCAAAATTATTTGAAATACTTTGTATGAAATATAAAAAGTTTTTTTTAGTAAAAAATAATAGTTATGCAGTTCCGCTCCTACAAGTGAATTTGTCAACACCCTGAAGTTATGGGAAATACTCCACAACACCCTGTTTAAACAGGTAAATACCCACATACCGGAAAACAAACCGCCAAATGTTGACCCAATTCGCAGCTCCATTAAAACATTCTCTATCAAAATATAAATATTAGAAATAAATTGAATACAAATACCAAGAATCCGAATGAAAAGGATTTCTATTTGCTGAAGCTAAAAAAAATATATCGTAGCGAAAAAAAATAAATCCAAATGAATCAGCTGCGAGCGTAATAGAAGCAGTTCGAAATTTAAAATTCCAATCAGAATAGACAACAGGAACCGATGGCGGGCGGAAAATAGAGCAAGATGGCCGCCATTGAAATGAAAAAACAAAAGAAAATCCTGAATGCTCGCGGCTATAAAAAGGATCACAATGGCGAATGAAAGCGAACTGGGTAATCAGGACTATGCAGAGACAATAAAGACGCCGCTATTGATATCAGGTGGATATTTATGGCCTGTTTCATTTACTGGATTTGTAGGTAGTTATCGACCTACTTGTTTCGTATTTTTGTATTTTCCTTTGGATAGGTGTATATGTCACTGTAAAATTGTAAATACCGTTAGTTTATTATCTATCTCGCGAGATTATGAACTGTCGATAGATTTAGAAAATCCATACATGGAGTATGTATGGATTTCCTAAATCTATCGAAGAACCGGAGTTAGAGTGGCTCAGAAACCAATGGTTAGGTTACGTTTTTTTCATCACAAACACGTAAAATTGTAAGCAGCATGTTGCGGTTCACAATCTTTTTACAGTTCACAGTCTCGCGAGATAGATTACAGTTATAATTATAAAAAATTACATTTATAAACATTTGGCCATAGATCATGAAAGAAATACGAAAGCTTTGTGTTTCAAGAATTATTAAATTTCAACCCCTAAAGAGATGAAAGGGATTGGTGAAAGCTTACACAATGTATTCGCAGACGAAATCATGGGCGTCCTCTAGTAAACTAATATTTTGAGGCTTCGTGATACTTCCAATTTACACAACTTTAGATTTTTAAAATTTAAGGTACCTTACAAACTACGCAAACATTATTACTTTACTAATAAAAATGAAGATGTCTAGTTGTCTACTTTTGTTATTAATAAATAATGTAATAAAGAAAATTTATATGCAGCGTAAAATGAAAATGTAGAGATTTAAGCAAAGTAGCTAACTAAGGATAGTCTAAGACTGAGGATTAAATTAAATCCACTAGTGTCTTCCAGCGCTTATTCACGATGCAAGTTACTTGCGTCGTGTCTAAGCACTTGGTAATACACGTGTAAGTCGTGCGAGTAAAATATCCATTTAATTAAATCAAAATATGTATTACGAAACAGACACGATTGTGTTAATTAAATTAAAACGTTATCTAATTGAACGGGTTTTTCAATTAAATAACGTTTCTTCATTCGATATGCGTTTTCATAATTGAATTTTCATGATAATAATATTCATGTTACTTGTAGATAAAATTATCTAAAAGAACCTACATTGGACCTGCGACATAAATCTCGTAAAGATAAAAGCACAAAGTCGACAAATGGCGGGCGAGCCTAAAACATAGCTCTCTCTTTCATTCTTTCGTTTTGAAAAGAGACCCTAGACCTAGAGGGTCCAATTGCAAATACTAAAGTAGGGTATGCTAATAATAGGTAGTGTATTGGTATTTTTAACTCTTTAAGACTAAATATAATACTGAGCAGTTCTTTCCTCTTCACACTAGATTAACTTAAGTGGACATATCTCCGTGTGGATTTCACCGTGAGCACTTGCATAGTGTCTCTGAGTTAGAGATAACATAAACGCCACAATCGTAACCGTTACTTTGCTGTTTACATTGCTTGTTCACAAAATTGATGGTTCCTTGTTTTGATAAATATAACATCGGTAATATGACATTGGTAGGGTTGAGTAGGGGTATGGTAGGATCGGCGTAAGGTGGGAGTAGGGTAAGGTAGGGGTAGGGTTTCACGCGGACGAAGTCACAGGCGTCCACTAGTGTAGGTATATAATAAAGCCTATGTCCTGCTTTTAAGCCTTCATCCAAATCAGTTATTCGGTGTTGCCGTGAAGGTAGCAGTGAGACAGTCTTACTTTCGCTTTTATTATATTAGCACGAAAGTATGGAATAGGCATTTCGTAAGCAATTGATTGAATATATTTTTTTATTCATATAAAACAATAAAAATAACGATCCATTATAGTTTCCCCATTGTGTTGTGCTGCAAATCGTATCATTAGAAACCCTACAAAGATGGCAGCGTGCCAACTGCATTTGTCTTGTTTCGTGAAATATAATACTTATGTCCCGACTGAATTGTTTCAGCGGTACGTTTTCCACTCTTTTCCGACAGTTTTCTTTTATTATTTCTCTTTATTAACCGCTGCGTTTATTGACATAGATATTAAAGCACTTACACTTTCTACTTTTTGACCTGGATACGCCTTTAAAATTGCTTCCATAAAAGGGTGTCATTCCAAAAAATCGAATGTACGAAAATCGGGGAATACAGTTTGCTATTTTAGCTACGAAACTATATTTATCCAATGGATAGCTGAAGAATCAAAAAAAATTATTATCTATTCTTTGTTTAAGATAGCAGTAATAGCTATGATATGATGTGGATATGACCTCTGCCTTCGATTTGAAGGGTGTAGGTTCGAATCCGGTCTGGGGAAAATCCAACTTTTCAGTTACGCGCATTTTAAGAAATTAAATACCACATGTCTCAAATGGTGAAGGAAAAACATCATGAGAAAACCTACATAACTAAGAATTTTACCCTTACTCAACCCTACATCTAACCTTCCCGTACCCTATCCTACTCCTACCCTACGCCTACCCTAGGTATCCTATCTGTCTGGTATCCATATCCATCCATCCATCCATATCTGGTGGTACTATCTGGTATCTGTCTGTCTTCTGATTCTAAGCTACCTATCCACCAGTTTTGAGCCAAATCGGTCCAGCAGATCTCGAGTTAGAAGTGTTGTAACAAACCCGACTTTCTTTTATATGTACATATAGGTTACTTTTATATATACATTGAAAATGAAAATGAAATAAAATAGACTGTACCTTCATTTGACCATACAAATAGAACTGTGGTACATGAAAGAATAAATTTCAACCCTCGTAAAAAGTTTCGCAGTACTGTATCATTCAAGGGTTAGATAAATTTATGGGTCTACAGTAACTTCACTGGCAATTTTACCCTTTCAACTTTCAATTACACTCTTACCACAAAAAGGGTTATATACTGCAGGATGAAATGATTTTTTGTGATTTACTGCACTTGCAGCCTATATATATGTAATATCTCTATCGATGTATCATTATCCTTATCTTGATGATTGATTATAATCGAAATTCAATATAATTACATGCCATCATCATTATATCAGCCGATGGACGTCCACTGCAGGACATAGGCCTTGTAGGGACTTGCAAACATCACGATCCTGAGCCACCTGCATCCAGCGAATCCTTGCGACTCGCTTGATGTGAATCTCTCATTTATATTGTACTTAAAGTCAATTTAATATTTTTTATAAGCGTTTTTTTGTTATTATTTTTAAGAAAATAGATAACTTGAACCTTAAAAACATATTACAATTCTCATATTTCACAAGGATGCAACAGAAATGCAAAAACCCACTTTTTAAGTCGGTCAAAATGGGATGAATTTACAATTTAAATTGGATGCAAACGTTAATTATAATGAAGTCAGTGCGACCGAATTTGAATCCGCACCGTGTTCTGTTTTGGGGGAATTTTTCGGGAAATGTAAATTCACAAATGTCCTGTTTGCATACATTGCATGCGACTAGATACTTCCATCCTTTAAAGCAATTTCCACAATATTTTTATGTAAAATAATTTTATCAACAGGACTTTCATCTATATACTCTTATGTACGTATATGTATGTAAAAATAATTTCTAAATGTGTTGCTCAAATCTCGAGAACGGCTGAATCGATGTGGCTAATTCCTTTTTTAGAATATTCCTTGGTTTTTACGGAGTGTTTTTTAAGTAAGCTAGGGTAGCGAAAGGGTAGAAGTAAGTGTAGGAAAGAAGCGCACGCATGTTAAATACTAGGAGCAATGACACTTACAAATACTGTGGCTTTCTAGTTGTAAAATAATTTTCCAAATCGTTTAGTAGATACAGAGACCGCCTACAACATAAGAAATTTTACGTCTTTATAATAGTAATAGAAGAGGTATGATTCGCCGCTCGGATCAATTTAAGACATATTTTCTATCAACAGATCTGGTGGTAGGTATCGGCCGGGGCTAGAGACCACCCTACCACCAAAGTTGTACCGTCTAGCGATCCAGCGTTCAGTTTCATTAATTTTTTTTTTTATTCTTTACCCTTAGCCCTTGACTACAATCTCACCTGATAGTAAGTGATGATGAAGATGGAAGCGGGCTAACTTGTTAGGAGGAGGATGAAAATCCACACCCCTTTCGGTTTCTACACGGCATCGGTACCGGAACGCTAAATCGCTGGGCGGTACGTCTGCCGGTAGGGTGGTAACTAGCCACGTTGAAAGCCTCCCACCAACCAGACCTGGACCAAATCAAAATAGGGCCAGCCGGGGATCGAACCCAGGACCTCCGTCTTGTAAATCCACCGCGAATACCACTGCGCCACGGAGGCCGTCAAAACCTGATGTTCTAGTAATGACCCTACCACCAAAGTCGTACCGTCTAGCGATTCAGGCTTCCGTTTCATTCAAACCTGAAGTTACTTCGATGAATATTACATCAATAGACATAACAAGGTCGGAGTTCCACGAACAAGTCGAAGGTACGAGAAAGTTCCTCCAACTTGAGGTTTTGTCTCGCGAGCTTTGAATATATACAATTTGTTTTACAAGCTCCGATACGACGCTGAGTTATAATAAAGGGAACAGAACAAAAGGGCAGGTTTTTGTTTTACAAGAAACTCTTGGAAAACTACACAAGTATATTTATCTATAGAAAGTTAGTCTTTGTTAAGAAAAATATGTATATACTATCGTCATGGACACATTACTATACCTATAAACCTATCAATGAATATATCCTTCATTACAAAACTGTGTTTTTTTACTCCCGTTTCGTAATTTATTCAGCTTAAAACCTCAAAACATATCACAAAGCTATTCATTGTTTGTTTATTACCCGTGTATATCATGCTACAATGAACTCGTATAGTCCCATGGTATGAAAACCTGAATTTTGGAACTAATTAACTAACTAAAGCTAACTTCCAAAATTTAGGCTTCCTTATAAGAGACAATCTCTTGGAGGCTACGCTGAGACTAAATCTAGGCAATGCCCGACGCCAATTATATAATAATACCAGCTGATGCCACACGATTTCACCCGCGTGGTAGGAATACGGAGATAATACAGCCAATAGCCTTCCTCGATAAATGAACTATCTAACACTGAAAGAATTTTTCAAATTGACCTATAGTTCCTGAGATTAGCGCGTTCAACCAAACGAACAAACAAACTAAGTTTTGTTCATTATTTAATTTCTTTTATCATGGTCATAGAAAAAACATTGTATGCCACTGCATATAATTAGCCATCATTGTATCTCAGTTTACCCGTGTAGTAATGAACATTACCAATGTAGGAATGAATAGCGTTGTGAATTGGTTTGAAGTTTTACGAAACGGGAGAAGAAAAACACCTCATCCTTGTCCTCAAGGTCGTTCAACTTCAAACAAAATTTAACTATGAGGTCATTGAAGTAGACGGTGTAATAATGTTTTACGACACAATAATTTTTCAGCGCCGCACCGAGGGAGCGCGACAGATGCAATAAAATGGTTCTAATCTCAAAACTCAATTTGCCACATAAAAGATTCTCCGGTGGATTTATTTAAGTGGTCTCAAAGCTCAGTGTCCCAAAAGGTCTTAGTGAACGGATCGACGGAGTGAAGAGCGACGTCGCGTATTGTCTGAAAAATATTTTGAACCTTTTTTTTCATTTATATTATATGTGTTGTTCCTCACGTGTTGAACGTTGAACCTCACGTGTGACAAGTGGCGTATTAAAAAAAGCCGTTTCTGAAAGAACCGTGTTGGCACCACCTTCAAAGTGATCAGAAGGTAGCACATACGTTGTTACTTTTCGCTTTTTCGTACATTTTACTGATTTTGAAGTCGGTTGAATTTTTTTGTTAATAAGATTTTATTTTGTATAAGCCTAGCATATGTATCGAAAACGCCACAGAACGTGTAATATCGTTATTTTTATTTCAAAAACTGAACTGATTTCCATGAAAATTAAATGGGACCAATCTAGAAGTATCTTTATCTCTTTCTTTCAAATTGAGAACCTCCTCTTTGTTTTTAAAGTCTGTTAAAAATACCAAATGTTTTTAGACAAATTTTTAATCCTTTAAGCAACACTAGTTTTATGTATATAAATTGAAAAATTCAGATTTAAAATTTAAATTCATGTGTTTGTCGCCGATAGCTTTCTTGCTATTTGTAATTGGTTTTATCTCTCAAAGCTAAGCTTGACTTGCTGCGCTAGAATCTCTATATCAAAATTCAAAAAATTCGGTTCAGAGGTTTGCCGTAAAAAGCTAACTATACGTATATTACTATAATAAGTGTGGTTGGTGACTAGAAACAGTATATATATCTTCAACTATTTATAAAACCTAAAATTATAGTCTGAATATACTTACTTACTCGTAGAACTAGCAATTGGCTCACCTATTGTAAAGTGGTAGGTAAACCATTGCCTATAGCACAAATAGGCAACTTTCCACCCCCTTTCCTTATAGGAGTTCCTCCTCCTAACAAGTTAGTCCGCTTCCATCTTAGATTGCGTCACTTACTATCAGGTGAGATTGTAATCAAGGAATTTGTAAAGAATAAAAAAAATTGGAGCGAAAATTTAGAGCTCGAGCTCACCACACTACACGTTTTCCTATTTTTCTTATTTAGATGTATATAGTAATACCTAGAACCGAAGGCTTAATTTGCTCTTCAAGTTATGATGATGTAACCAACATCTCAATTTTAGAATGTGAAATGCTTGGAAGAAAAAGTTTTACTCCGAGCGAAGACTCAAATCTAAGACTTCATGATGCTATGCCGCTTAAGCTAATTAATTACTGGATGATATGAGCAATATAAAGTCATATTAAACGCTATTCCATAACGTTTGCGGTTTCAAGAAACCATTTCAAGGGTCCAGCGGATGCAATAAAAGGTTTCTAATCTCGGAATTCAATTTGTCACACAAAAGATTCTTTAGTGGATTTATTTAAGTGGTCTCAAAGCTCAGCCTCAAAAGCCTTGGCGTGGGTCGGAATAGATGAAGGGCTGAAAGTTGTTCAACAATTTCCGCCACACTTTTGGGTTTCTTGAGATTTTTCTTGTGAAGGTTGTATAGGGGTGATTTATATCTTCTCAGAGTTTTAACATTTTTAGAGTTTTATTAAAGTTCATTAAATAAATTTTTCAAATAATCTAATAATGATATATTATCGCGTACTCACCGCTGTACCGCTCAGAAATAACGGCATAGTGCTTAGAGTTATTTTCTGATATAGTAACAGCCTTCTAAGCGTTATTCATATTGGTTCATTTCACAGGTAATTTTTATTCAAGGGCTTGTAGTCTATTAGGTACATCACCTGTCGGGAATTTTGATTTATATACATAGTTTTACCTATTTAACTGAAGAACTTTGCATTATTTATTTTTTAAAGATCTTCAATCCAATTTACAAAATACATCTATATCCTAGGCGTCCGAAAAAGCGGTCCAATTGTGTTTTATGGCATAATTTTCACACCAACCGCAGTTCAAATAAAAAAAACTCAATCTCCCTGAAAGCATACAAAATTCTGAACAATCCCCGCCAAAACAATAACCATCGACAATCATAGAATAAAGCCATCGCTCCCACGTTTCCATAAAACCAGAAACAATAGAGCGATCCTCTCAACCCTCGAATCTAATTCTGAATCATTTATTCAAATCGCGGCCATAAAAGTTTACGTCTTGAATTCCTATTTGTTGGCAAGTGTTCCGCTTCTGAAGGAGAATTTACAAAGTTATGCGTGCGTTCATGAATAAAAACAATAAACAAACTTAATTTTTAAGTCTTTGAGTCTATGGAATTATTCATTTATACGACTTCTTGCTAAAACAGTTTTATATTTTGATCAACAATATTCTACAATTGTACGCCCGTAACTCCCCGTCAAATTCTGTTTTGTTGGATTACGTTTTTAGGATTCCGTTCCGTTAAAGGAAAAACGGAATCCTTATAAAATCATTTTGTTATCCGTCGGTCTATCTGCCTGTCAGTCTGCCAAGACCCTTTTTTGTTTCGGAAATGCATGGAGGTATGCGCAATTGATCCATGAACTATTTGTACCTAATTATCCCACGTACGAAACACTCGGTGGGCGAGTTCGATTCGCACTTGTCTGGTTTTTCTTCAATACACCAGAATTTTTAAGTAGATACATTTGGAATAAAGTAGGTAATGCGTCCCTAAACTTTTCAATTATGTGCATTTTAAGAAATTAAATATTGTAATTAAAAACCTGCATACCAAGAGTTTTCTTAATTCTCTGGGTGTATAAAGTCTGCCAATCCGCAGGTCCAGCGTGGTGGACTATTGGCCTAACCCCGCTCATTCTGACAGGAGACTCGAGGTCAGCAGTGAGCTAAATGTGGGTTGAAAATATAAAGTATTCACACTAAGTTCCGGGTACAAAATCGTAAGTATCGGCTAGAAAATAAATAAACATGTTACCGATATAAAACAACAAGATTTATAAGATTAAACCAAAGACATTTTCTAGTTATCTATGATAGAAAAAGTTTACCTCTACTCGCATTGTGGTAGACGTGTTTGATTTGCCGACAGAACGTACCCCGGAACTACTCGGAGACAATGGCGCACGACAAACTTTTGTATCTATCTTCGTTGATGTAATGGAATGCTTGGTGAAGTGTGAATTGGAGGAAAATAGCATCGAACCAGTGATATTTTGAACTAGAGATGGGGTACTAACGCATCAAAACTGAGGCGGACAAATGTGGAAAATTTACTTAATTTCATTTAGTCGCTTATTAAACATGTTGTTAGTAATAGTCTGTGCGCCGACTGACAGACAGACGGACATGACGAAACTATAGTTACTTATTACGCTTAAACTACGCACTAAAATTACACTTTAATGTACGGACTCTTGAAATCAGCTACTATATAAAGTCACGCCGTCCAAACTGCATATGCCTTGTCTTATCTTGTCCTGTCTTATCTTAAAAAAACGTGATTTTGCAGGAAATCAAGTTCAAGATTCAGAGCTTACTTTTTAACCGCAATGCAAAAAGAGGAGTGTTATAAGTTTGACATGTCTGTTTGTCTGTCAGTCTGTATGTAGCACCATATCTCCCGAACGGATAAAGCAATTGCAATTTAGTTTTTTTTTGTATTAAAGGTGACACATGTGCGAGTGTTCTTAGACATATTTGATGCAAATCGGTTGAGCCGTTTAAAAGTTCTGGGTGTGAAAGTGACTTGAGTGTAATTAATAATTTCATGACCTTCGGGGGTTTTTCAACATTTTCAATTTTATGTTATTTCATGTGAATATAATAATTATCATCAAATGCCATTTACCAACTAGTGGTAGGTGCAGCCAATGACTCCATTTTGAATTCTGATTGCATTGTCTGTCTCCCAGCCTCTTGAGATTCAATTAACCATGAGCACAACGATCAAAGCACGGAAGGAACTGAATACGTCGAATACACTGCCAACTAACCGCATGGGAACCTCGAAAATGTAGTTTCGATGTATCAAGTGAGGGGCATATTTGATTTATTAAAAGGGGCCAATTTTGGGCCCAGCACGTCACTAAAAAAAATTACGAAATATTCTTTATTTTATTTATCTATAAACACCAATTCACAGCTGTTGTTAATATTTTTTGTGTGTATTTTTTGTTGAATTCGTGCAATTTATAAATAATACAAGTGTCCATATCTTGATTATGCACCTGTCAAACAAACTGAAATTAAACCAGCTGGTCTATACTATACTATACTAATTTGGTAATTATTAATAATTTATTAAAATAAACATCAAATCTACTACTGTATGATATCCACGAAGGGTTGTCAGTAGGCACCGGATGACAGTTGTTACATGAAATCTCAATTTCGTATGTCAACTAACATACGTCAAAGTTAGTGAATTAGTCCGCCTGAAACCCTATCCCTTGCAATAACTCTAAGTATTCTATGTTCTTCTCTGGTTCTAAGCTACCTTTCCTCCAATTTTCAGCCAAATCGGTCTAGCCGTTCTTGTGTTATACCTAAATAGTGTAACTAACACAACTTTCTTTTAGATTTAACAAATTTGAGTCATGAATTCCTACCGTACTTACCTACGGTAAATGCATGAGCCGACATACTTTCATCGTTCAAAACTGATATTATAAAGAGATAAAATTTGATTTTTGTTAGTTGGTTACCATTTAATTAAAAAACGATTTTAAAAATTCTTCCACCATTAGAAAGCTGCATCTTAACATTTGTTAGTTAGTTACCATTTAACTCAAAAACGACTGATTTTAAAATTCTTCCACCATTAGAAAGCTGCAACAGAGTAACGTAGGCTATATTTTATCCCCCTATTCACATGGGAACAGGAACTACGCGGGTGAAACCTGCAAGTATAAAATAAGATTGGTCTGTCTATAGACTCGTTATTGTACTTACACTGCAAAAAAAAAACAGAAAACGCCATGTGGACATCTAAAAATAGTTAAGTTATCAAGTACCGGGTACAATTGATTGTTGAAAGGGGTCAAAATTGGCACTACAGTAATAAAGCAATAGAAATGAATAGCCTTCGGTTCCACCCTTCACTGACCGCGGGCTGCGATGCTATCGCTAACAAACGTTGGGGTGAGAAAATTGATTGTACGAAAGGATGAAATTGAGGGTGAAAATGCGAAACTTGTGTAAACCCGAATACCTGTTATAGGGTATTTATTATTAGATAAAGATATTTTTCTTTTGTATGTTTTATACTGGCTATATTATTATTACCTTCAAATAAACAAATTTTATTATTAATCTCTCTTTATTCTTATTATTAATAGATTTTACAAAATTTTCTTTCTAGTTCCAGATACAGAGTTTCCAGTTTTCCAGATTTTTCCCTATACTTGTAATATAAGACGGTATTTCATGCCAAATTCCATAGTTCGTTTCATAGGGGCGTCTATTTTTTTTTTTTGCAATACGTCTTCCGGAGACCTAGACGTACACCAAATTGATCTTTTTTACCATTTGATGTACCTACATAACCCTAAAAAGACATTGCTAATATTTTTTTATGGAGCTTTGATAGCTTAGTGCCTTTGCATCCAACTCTGGAGGGTCTAGGTTCGAATCCGGATTTTTCAGTTATATGCATTTTGCGAAATTAAATAACTCGTGTCTCAAACGGTCAAGGAAAAACATCGTGAGGAAACCTGCATACCTGAGAATTTTCTTAATTCTCTGCGTGTGTGAAGTCTGCCAATCCGCATTGAGCCAGCGTGGTGGACTATTGGCCTAACCCCTCTCATTCTGAGAGGAGACTCGAGCTCTGCAGTGAACCGAATATGAATTGACAATAATGATGATGAATATTATTTTTATTGAAAAACCTTTCTACCCTTTTCAAGTGGTCCCTGACTTATCAAGTTTTTAAACTACGTCGTCACGTACCTTTTTAACCTAATTCAAAAAAGGAGAAGGTTCGCTGGACGCGTATGGTTTAATTTTATCTTTTAAACAAAGTAGTTTTCTATGAATCACAATAATGTTATAGGATTAAATCAGAAAATTATAATATTCTATAAATGGAAAGGAGGATTTCTAAAGAATATAGCGACGAATTCACTTCGTACAGCGGAAAGCTCGTGAATGGCGAAATGGTAAGAGCTTTATTAATAACATATCATCTTGTTCCAGGTCTCGCATGAGAAGCGAACGCTAGCGCGGCTCTGAGCCCCTTGTAACAAGGTAATATCATATTCTAGAATATTATGTTATTACAATCTATACTAATATTATAAAGCTGAAGGGTTTGTTTGTTTGCTTGAACGCGCTAATCTCAGGAACTGGTCCGGTTTGAAAAATCTTTCAGTGTTGAATAGGTCATTTATTGAGGAAGGCTATAGGCTATATTATCCCCGTATTTCTACGGGAACGGGAACCACGCGGTCGAAACCGCGCGGCGTCAGCTAGTACGTTATAGAAGCCGTGATATGTAAGTGCGAATCCTGTCCGGGGCACGCATCTCCCTACTTTTATTGTGGATTTTTAAAAAATAAATATTTATTTAAGCAAGCAAGCAAAAAAATAATGGCACCGTAAAACGGAAGCTATTAGCCTAAAGTGTAAAAAAATATTGGAAAGAGATATGAAAATCCTCCATATTCTTTTCATCATTATCAACATTATCAACCTATATTTAAAAAAAAACTCCGGTATGCAGGTTTTCTCGCGATATTTTTCCTTCACCGTTTGAGACACGTGATATTTAATTTCCTAAAATGCACAGAACTGAAAAGTTGGAGGAGGACTGGAATCGAACCCATACCTCCCGGAATCGGAGGCAGAGGTCTTATTCACTGATCTATCACGTATTCGGGTCATTTTTACGTAACAAAATACTTGGTAAAATGTACCAAACCCACACCGGCGCGATTAAACAATAATTATTATTAAAGCACTTCCCGATACAACCTCCGCGGCGAAGCCTCCGCCCGAACACTTTCCGGTCACGTGAATTATTTAAAGCCTTCCAACCCTCGGAAAGCTTCAAATATTTTGACATGAACATCTTTTAAAACCACTTAATAGGTAACTTATGTAGTATTTTTACGTCCTAGCCGTAGTGTTTTTTACAAAAAAAAAAAAACATTTTGTGGTTAAAACCTTACTTCAATACTATGCAAATGCTTCAATGATTGTGATAATTAAAAGAAAAACTCAGGCACGTCTCTCGAGTGCAAGGGTCTTATCAATCGCAAACCCCGCGATTTCAACAACTTAGTTCCCGTTCTCTTGGGAATGTGGGGATAAAATATAGCCTATGTTATTCCCTGAAAGTGTTTCTTCCAAGCTTTCTATAGGTGAAAGAATTTTTATAATTAGTAAAGTAGTTTCTGAGTTGAATCATTATAAACAAAAAAATAACAAATCTTCCTTAAATGTACAAATAATAGAATTTAGTTCAAGTGATGTTACCAATAATATAATCTCGTTATAAAATTAGTTAAGACAATTTTTATAACCAGCCCCTGTAGCCAAGTCGATTCTCTTTCTACGATCGCAAACGCTCCGAAAACTAGAAAGATGTATGGGAATGACATTCGCTATCGACAGGTCACGTGATCAAGACCTGTCATTCCCATAGATTTTTCTAGTATTCGAAGCGTTTGCGATCGTAGAAAGAGAATCGACGTGCCACTTGGCTACAGGGGCAGATGTTTTACCTGATTTAAGTGGAAAATCATACCACAGACAAATGTAGTATAAAATTATCATTACCACAGACAGACAGACATACATAAATTAAGTGACAAGTGACTGATTTAAACTGTCAACTATATGACGTCATAATACTCGTAAACATAAATCGAGTCACTAAAAAATGAACAGTTCGTTCAAATGAAAAAAAAAAATTCACTTTATATTAATGTTAGTGAATATTTGATAACAGTTTTTAATAATCAAAAACGTGGCAAATATAACCTACATTCTTTGTCGGCGTGTTATTTAAAAACTAAAAATATATGTTACTCATATCCCATGTTTTTGCACAACCGAAATATGTATATATTTTCAATCTACAAAAATATTAATATAATGGTCGATATGTTTTTCACTTGTTTCGTCCGTTCTTTGTTCCGCGAACGCTGTTGGCTTTTGTTTTTAAATTATTCACGCAGATGGAAATTGTTTTTGGAGGTGCACTGTAACGTACTTGCAAATGAAAGTGTTTTCGATTGTATTTATTTATAACTATCAATTTTTAGGGTACCGTGTATAACAAGGAACATTAAGGGCGGGGGCACACGATGCGTTTTCCGTACGGCGCCGGAGCGGTGTCGCTGCGTCGTCTTACATAGAAATATCTGAGGCATGTCACACGATGGCATGGCGCCGCACTGGACTTGCAACAACCGAGACGAGGCGGGGAGGGGTGAATGCGTTGCGACGTCGGAGCGGCACCGCTCAGTTGTTTATGCCAATGAGTAGTAGATATTAACAGACTGTCCAACGCTGCTACGGCGCCGCTGCACATAACAACGTTGCGGCGCCGCATCGCCCGTGTGCCCGCTGATACGGTGAAATCTTTACGGTATGCGGTGCCGCAACGCATCGCCGCAACGCATCGAAACACACACTTCGACCTTAAGTCCACAATCACCATTAACAATCCATATTCGACTTATTTTTGAGCACGATTCTTCTCTCAGAATCAGAGAGGCTAGGCTACGGACCTGTGCACACCATGTTTTTTAAACGCGCCGTTGACACGGGGTTTAAAAATGTGCGTCGACAGCGCGCTTTTATCCTATAGAGCAGTTTGTATTTATACACACGCGCGTTGTATCGCTACAAACGGGCGTTGACGGCGCGTTTAAAATACGTGGTGTGTACAGGCCCTAATATAGCCATAATAGATCCAATGCGGATTGGCAGACTTTACACACGTAAAAGATTGAGAAAATTCTCAGGTATGCAGTTTCGCGATGTTTTTCTTTCAACCTTAGAAACATGTGATAAAATGTGATATGTCTTAAAATGCACATAACTGAACAGTTGGAGATGTCTGCCCGGAACCGGATTCGAACCTACGCCCTCCGAATCGAAGGCAGAGATCCACTGGGCTACTGGACTTTCAGTGTCTTCCATTAACCTGAGTGGGAGTTTTCAATGTTTTCATACTGTGACGATCGCATAAACGTAAAAGCGAATTTGTAAGGAATTGAAACAATTGTGCAGTAGTGCCACTAGATGGCGCTGTGTCAATTCCTTAGAAATTCACGTTTAAGTTTACGCGACTGTCACAGTATAAGAACATTGAAAACTGATGGAATTTCAGACGATCGTTCTTTGTTTCCCACTGTCATAGGTTGTCTTTAGATTATGTACGCTAGCGGAAAGTATTCGAGGCAAGGTTGTACGTGTTTTCAATATAGAAGCGTTTTTAATTATTGTTCTGCGGGTGTCAGTGAGTAGTGCACAAGCAAACATTTTTAATTACACCCGCGTTTTTGTGCCAAAAATGTTGAAAAGGGTTAGAAGTTGGCGCGATACGAAGAGAAAACATTAATTATTTTCTTTCTTTATTCTACATATTGTAATCTGATGCAGAGTAGGCATTCCCTGGCCTACATTTCCCTTGGAGTCTATTATCATCGTTTTAAGAGAACAAAAGAACAAATGACGCTCTAGCCATGTGGCTACGTAGCGATTCTCCATTTAAAATCGCTAACGCATCAAATACTAGATTTATAGGAGGAGATTTGTTACATAGGTCGCGTCAACCTTTCCATCAGATTTGACATTCCAATATAACTTTACTTTTTTCCGCTTTTGTTATCGCCGCGTTGCAACAACGTACGGCTTCAGTATGCTCGTGGTGTTCGAGCCATCCACATCTCTTGTTGTGTAATTATTTATGGGTTACTTGGGATAGGCGGGGAAAGTGAAAAGGAGAGTGTTAGATATCTGTCAAAGGCGCCTTTAACCCTAAACACAACGTTCACAAGTGCGTGACTTCACTCAAGGTTGCCATTCTAGGGTCTTATTTTGGTTACAGTTTGATTTGTTAATTAAGTTGTCCTGACAAATGTTGTGAGCCTTTAACCCTACACACATCGTTCACAAGTACGTGACTTCACTCAAGGTTCATTCTCTGCCATTCTAGGATCTCATTTTGGTTACAGTTTGATTTGCTAATTAAGTTGTCCTGACAAATGTTGTGAGCCTTTTACCCTACACACATCGTTCACAAGTACGTGACTTCACTCAAGGTCATTCTCTGCCATTATAGGATCTTATTTTGGTTACAGTTTGATTTGTTAATTAAGTTGTCCTGACAAATGTTGTGAGCCTTTAACCCTACACACAACGATCAAAAGTGCGTGACTTCACTCAAGGTCATTCTCTGCCATTTTAGGATCTTATTTTGGTTTCAGTTTGATTTGTTAATTAAGTTGTCCTGTTGTGAAACCTTTGTTCGACATTAGTTTTCTATTTTTGTAATCACTTTTGAGTCTGCTAAAACCTTTATATTTAATTTCAAAAGTACGTCCTTCTACCTAATATTTCGATGTATCAACGTAGCGGTAACAGCGAGACCGCAGCAGTATTTGATCACTGCAAGCTGCGGTTGCTGCAATTAGTTTCCGCTGATCGCTCTCGTTTGTGAGGTCATATTTTGAATTTAGAACACTGTTTCATGACATCTCGCATTTGTATCATGACATCGTCGGACAAAGTGAGCGATTTTAACGGTTTGATAGATAAGCGTTTCAACTCACGTTTAATTTGTTGGTTGATATATGCGCGATCAAATTTAGTTTTGATCTTTCTGGAACCAGCAATGACTTTATTTACAAGCGAAGTATGACGTGTATGTCATCATCATCAACCCATATTCGGCTCACTTCTGAGCTCAAGTCTCCTGTCAGAATGAGAGCGGTTAGGCCAATAGTCCACCACGCTGGCGCAATGCGGATTGGCAGACTTCACACACGCAGAGAATTAAGAAAATTCTCAGGTGTGCCGGTTTCTTCCAGATGTTTTTCCTCCACCGTTTAAGACACGTGATATTTAATTTCTTAAAATGCACACAACTGAAAAGTTGGAGTATATGACACAGTAAAATTGTATATACTTTTAGATTATAATCGATATACATACTCTAAAGAATCGGAACTTGAATGGCTCAGAAAATCAAAAAATACCTAACCTAACCATTATATTGGTTAGGTTAAGTAAAAAAATACCTAACCTAACCAATAGAATGGTTAGATTAGGTATTTTTTTTAATTGTACGTTATTCCTTACAATCTACCGAATTAAACACGTCAAATTGTAAGCAGTATGTTGCGGTTCATAATCTTTTGACTTCAATCTAGCAAGATTGTGAACATCTTGCAAGATTGATTTAATCTAATGGTATTTACAATTTTACAGAGACACATATGCCACCAATGAGATCGCCACTTAAATTGTATATATGAAAACAAAAATAAAGCTTTATAAACACAAATGAAATTTCCATTATAACATAAGCACGGCAATCTGTCAAAAAATTTAAATTTAACATATTTATCATACATAATTATCTACGTAAAATATGAATTTCATGAAAGATTAGTGTAGTTTCTCTTCTAGTTGATAAACTAGACTAGTGAAACTTTTCTTCCTCCGCTAAAGTTTTGGAAAAGCCATTTTGGTACTTCTCAAATTTAAGTGAATTTGTAATTTCCTTAAAGTTTTCATAAAGTCGCCCTTTCAGAGGCTAGGTAAAAGACACTTTTCAATCATTGTAATTAGGGAAAGTTTCCTAACGAGGGGTTTTGGGAAAACAATGAATATCTGTATCAATTAAAATCAATTAATATGCGAAGTGCCTCCTCCTCTGAGAGGAGTTCTATTTATAACATTCAATTATTTATTGACTGCCAGGAAATATCAATTTTATACCTGTACTTTATTTTATGGTCTGGATGTTTTTTTTAAATAATATCGGAATATAATATAAGTACTTACGGTCTAACCCTGTAAGGACGAGACCTTAGTTATCTTATAAATGATGGCAAGTAAACCCATGGTGGCTTAGGAATGTAGATTACAAGAGCCCAAACTCTCAATCGTATAAGTATAGAGCCCATTTTTTCTATTTTCTACATAATATGAGAAAGTAATAGTTGGCAACAGCCAGTTATTAGTTTCTCATATTATGCTGCTCATGTTGCTGGGTGGCTGGTGGGAAGCCTCGGCCGTGGCTAGAGACGTACCGCCAGGTGATTTAGCGTTCCGGTACGATGTCGTGTAGAAGCCGAAAGGGGCGTGGATTTTCATCCACCTCCTAACAAGTAGCCCGCTTCCATCTTAGATTGCACCATCACCTAATATCAGGCGAGATTGTAGTCAAGGGCTTCAAGAGAGAGTTCCATACCCTAGCCATGCGTATAAGAAACGAAGAAACAAATCGCTTCGTACGAGTTCTAGGGATGTCAATGACATAGGGATGGAAACCTAACCGGTGTCTTGCAGTGCGATTGTAAAAAGGTGAGGCCCTTAAAATGGGCTGTTAATCATGAAAATCGGAAAAAAGCGATTCAAAATAAGCTAAAAGTTATTGATGTTATAGTCTGGCAAGTTTGTTGATGACGCTCCCATGATATGCGGGCGACAAGGGGAAAGACTGCGCGGGAGTGATATCATGCGTGCGGGGAAGTGAGGTGCATTAGTCGTCGGTTTTTCATTCATCGCTACACGCTCCAGACCCTCGCGGCCCATCGGGAATGTTACGAATTGTTATGGAGGTTAATGAAAGCCCCTTTTTAAAAAAGATATCTTTATTCCTAAAAGATAGAATACACACTAATACTTTAAGTTAATTAAGACAATATGTCTTTACAGTTCCACAGCTAAGTCACGACTGGCTGGGTCTCTAAGCCCAATAGGTTTTAATACCGATTATTAGCTTATTTATTACTTAATCATCAATATGGGGTGCTATGGTTAGGTATAACAGAACGAAGTTACGAAGCTATAGTAAATTCACCTTTCAATTGTAAGTTAATAAACAATTTCCATTTAAACTTTTAATAAAGTCCATCCCGGGGCGAGGTGGGCAACAGGCGTAAAATCCCAAAGACACGTTTCAATCATTGTAATTAGGCAAAGTTCCGCTGTAAACTTAACGACGTCCTATCGGGGAGACAATTAATATCTGTATCAATTAGAAACTTTAATTGGCCCGCTACATTGACAGGAGTTGTATCATTTTATTGCCTTCGCCCGTCAAAGGATTACCTTTGATTTTACGACTTTCGATGCTTTATTACAAGATCTTGTTTAACTTGTCTTGTTAGTGTGTGTGTTTGAATCTTGGAAACCAAATTGAAACAGCTTCCACTTTAGTATACTTTCTTGATGCAATGATAATTGTGTAATATATCATCATCATTATTCATTATCAACCTATGCTGTGCTCGAGTCTCCTCTCAGAATGGTACTATATCTGATGAAACTACCTCAATAGTCTACCACGCTGGCCCAATGCGAATTGGTAGATTTCAAAACGCAGAGATTTAGAAAATTCTCTGGTATGCAGGTTTCCTCACGATGTTTTTCCTTCACAGTTTGAGACACGTGATATTTAATTTCTTAAAATGAACACAACTGAAAAAGTTGGAGGTGCATGCCCCGGACTGGATTCAAACCAACAAACTCCGAATACCGGAGGCAAAGGTCATATCCACTGGGCTATCACAGGTCTAATATATATATTTCTTTTTAATTTTAATAGGGTTTGTATTATATTTTGTAATAGGTAATAACATTGTTAAAAATTAAAAAAGGGCAAATAAATATATATACATGAAAGAAAAAATATATATAAAAGATTGTTAATTATCATTGACTTCATGCACATCTTTGGTGAAAAAGGCATGCATACAGAACGATTACCTGCGAGAGTAGATTTTAGGCTTGAGCCTGAAGCTTGAGGCTTTGGCCTGCGAGAGTAGATTTTATGAAGGCTTTTTAAGAAGCTTCTCAGCTAATGCACAGGTTCTGTAGCGCTATTCTGTGACGACGTTTATGTAATTCGACAGTTTAAGTTTCGAATTCGCCTGTATTTCTATTATCTATCTATGGTTGGTATGGGGCTAGACAGTGATGAATTCGAGATTCACACTATTGAGTTATAAAACATCGATAGAGAAAAACCCTCTGATATTAAAAAAAAGGTAGCAGTTTTCAATGGTCGTGTAGCTATTAAAATCTGCCCTAAAATGTGTATATTTTTTTGATGTATTTACGAAATATCACTGGAATCATGTCTCCAGTCGCCAGGCTCTATCTTTGTGACAATCGCTAGAGATCCTTCAATTTATGCGTTGTTTTTCCCGATATTCCAGATTTTAAATATTTTTGACTACAATCCTCACCTGTTTGTAAATGATTATGATTCTAAGATGGAAGCGGGCTAACTTGCTAGGAGTAGGATGAAATCCACATTCCTTTCGTTTTCTACACGACATCGTATCGGAACGCTAAATCACTTGGCGGTACGTCTTTGTCGGTAGAGTGGTAACTAGCCACGGCCGGAGCCTCCCACCAGGCAGACCTGGATCGATTAAGAAATCCTCAAACGGTCCAGCCGGCGATCGAACCCAGGTCCTCCATCTTGTAAATCCACCGCGAATACCACTGCGCCACAGAGGCTGTCAAAAAATATTGTAGCTACAAATAGTGAAACTAACCCGACTTTGTTCTTACTAATATAGATTTAATATTAACTAAAGATTTTGAATTTTTTATATAGAAAGTAAAGTACAACATCAAGGGAAACCTAAGCGGGTTGGCAGTTGAACTGGAAAAATTCTTGTGTAAGAAAATTCTAAACCGGTTACTGAGATCATGACAAAGGCGCTTTTCTTTTACGGCTTTTCTAAGTATTTAATTCACCTGGATGACGTCACAGGCATATAATTGCGTCCGCCATCTTCAGGTTGTGAGGGAGGTTGAATAGTTCAACTATTTTTGAACTTTGAGGTAATAGTGGTCATTGTGACTGAGGACCAATTAGAAACAAAGCGCTTATTAAGCTACTTTTACCGTTCTCTAAAATGTTAAGTTATCTTATATCACACTTACTGACGCCGCGCGGTTTTACCCGGTAGGAAAACGGGGATAAAATATAGCCTATAGCCTTTCTCGATAAATGGGCTATCTAACACTGAATTTTTTTTAAAATCGGACCAGTAGTTCCTGAGATTAGCGCGTTCAATCAAACAAACAAACTTCTGTTTTATATATTAGTATAGATTAGATTAGTATAGATTAGCAGATAGCCATGATAGCCCATTCGCTGAATGCAGGCGGCTCAGGCTATGTCCTGCAGTGGACGTCCATCGACTGATATGATGATGATGATGAAATATCTACTCGTCTTTCGAAAATCGAAAGAATTAAAGATCCTACTAATATTATAAACGCGAAAGTTTGTATGAATGTTTGGATGTTTGTTACTCTTTAACGCCGCAACTACTAAACCGATTTGGTTGAAATTTGGAATGGAAATGGATTTTACTCTGGATTAACACATAGGCTACTTTTTATCCCGAAAAAGTCCTTGGATTCACGTGATTTACGAAAACCTTATGATTTTGATGGTATGAGTGTTTGTTACTCTTTTACGTCTCAGCTACTGAACCGAATCGCCTGAAATTTGAAGCAGAGATAGATTATAGTCTGGATTAACACATAGGCTACTTTTCATCCCGAAAAATTCCATGGATCCCGAGGGATTCGTGAAAAAGTAAATTCCACGCGGGCAATCGCCGTCCGCTAGTATCTCATAATTTTATTAATGTTCTCATGATGTATCATCACTTGTTACAGATGAGAGCGCTACCACTATGTGTAACAGTGGCTTCGTTGTTCGCAGCCATATTAGCAGCCACAGAAGGTAAGACCACTTGTCAAAGTAAACTGATTGACGACTATGTTATAGAAGGATGGCGTGATTCATTCAATGATGACAGTTTTTTAAATTGTATAAAAATTAGGAGTATGCTAATAGTAAAGCAATTTTGTAAAAGTAACAGGGTATCTGCGATCATTACTTTCAGAGCTACAAAGATTTAAAGATCAGATTTGCGGCGCTACCACGGATCTCTGAAAAACGCCTCATACAAAATGGTACGAATTAATGACGTCGTAGGTACATAATGATCGTTAAATTTGTATGGGCGGTCGAACAAAATTACTAATATCTTATTTATGTTAGGGTAATACGTTATTTGTGCGTTTATGTTTATAGTTCATTTATTGAAAAATTTGACATTCAATGTAAACTGTATGAATTTTCGTCTAATTACGATAAAATCTTATTTATTTTGCAAATATCCAGATAATCTTTGCTTTTTATGTATAAATTAGTCTACATTGACCTTTTTTACCCGAATGTATCATAAAAATCAATATATTCAAACCTAGTCATCATCCCCATTATTTGTATTACTCGAATACATATTGTGAGTTCTTATGTTTTAGGCCATCTACTGCTGCTCTAAACATATATTTGCCTTGTAGTTACGAATCGTTTGTATGGGCATATAAAAAGTGTTGTTTTCAGACATTTTTAATTTGTAATTTTTATATTACACAAACCTTGACTTAACAATAACGAATACATAAAACCAAGAATCATTAAAATTGGTGCAGTCGTTCGAAAGGTAAGCAGTCACATACATTTCGTAGATTCATTTTTATTTATATACTAGCGGACGCCCGCGACTTCGTCCGCGTGAAACTCGATGTAAACTACCCCTACCCTACCCTACCCCCTACCCTACACCTATCCTAACCCTACCCTACGTTGAAAATTTTCCTGAATTTTCTTTGCTATAAACCTTACGGAGCCCGAGACCTTTCCATCGAATCGAAACCGTGGAAATCGGTTCGTGCGTTCTGGAGTTATAGCGTCAGGAAGGAAAACCCGACATATTTTTATATAGTAGAATAGAATATATGAATCATTCATTTAAATATATTACATAACAATATGTATTAAGCTTGTTATATGTAATCTCTAAAATCAAATGACCGTATCTTAATTGCTTTTTCGCCGTTCATATTCCGCGCGAGTGAAATTTACGTACAAAATAAACTCCGCTAAGTACGTACAATTTGTGAACGCCTGTAAGCTTTCGCGTTATAGTAAAATTAATCTTCTTCACCCTTTTACAGCGGTGCTAAGCTAATATCGCCCTAAGCTGTCAGTAATAGAGTTCGTAATCCGGTAACTGTACAATATATGTGATATAATTTAGTTTAAATTAAACTGTTTTAGTGCAGGTGACAATTATGTAGAAGTTTGTCTAACAACGCTACCATACTCGTACGAGTACTAAGGGAAGACATATTACCTAAGTAATAATACATAAAATTCAAAATTTGGTACAAATCCCGCGACAACCATGGATAATTTTCGGAATAAAAGCAGCCTTTATGTTACTTTATTTTTTTTATATCTTCTATCTTTTAGTGAAAGTCTCATTAAAATCGGTCCAGCCGTTCCAGAGATTGGCCCGGACAAACAGAAAGACAAATAGACGAAAATATTTTAAAAAGCTCGTTTGGTGTTGTGTAAATAACTAGGTTACTTGAGAAAACACAGTTATCTTAAAAAACAGACAAATATTTCAATTTTATTTATGTGTATTGATTTACAATCGAGATTGTCGCCAAGGGGAGGTAGAGTGAGTCAACTGCCAAATAGTTTCAAAGGGATTTAATAAATAAAATAGCTTTTAGCTTTGAGCTGTTTTGGTTGTTTTTACATAGATAAAATTTGAATTTTGCACATTTTACACACAAGTACTAGCGGATGCCCGAGACTTCGTCCTCTTGGAATTTAGTTTTTTAATAATAATAATAATAAAATCCTTTATTCAGCTAAAAAAAACAAATTAAAAATCAAGAAGAAATTTCTACTAATACTAACAGAGCTTACAAGGTACAAGCGTCGCTAACAATAATTATTAAATAATAAAATTATATAAAATGATAATTTTTCACAAATCCCTCGAAAACCATGGATTTTTGCGGGATGAAAAGTAGCTTATGTGTCAAGTGATAAAGGCCTTTTCAATTGCAAAGTGTATTGTAAACAGTAAAAGTGTATGGTCAATATAGAATCAGCTTAAATCCAGACCCTTGTAAGTCGAAGCGATTACCAGTGTCGTGTGTAAATAGCTTTACAGGGGGCCTTAATCGCCGTTATAGTAATTATATCGTCTTGAACCCCCTCATTAATGATACCTAAATTTGACCCCCGAATAATTGTGAAATGACTCGACCCGGGTCTATGGACCATTATCTCTAATGGTAGACTGAAGTACCGGGGATGAGATCCAGTAATAGGTACAGGCGTTATGTTTATTACCCTTAAGATGGAGAAAATTATTAAAAGTTATTCTAAAGTACCAATTTTGGGGCGTATACTGAAGAAAGGTTGTGACCACAGAGCAACGTATCGACAGACATTGCACTAGGCCCATCTAAGCTACAAGACCTGGCAAGACCGACACGCTGCGTCAATGTGGATTGGTGGACTTTGAAAAGAGAACTACTGAGCAAGAAAGCACACTGTCACCATGCATCGCACATAGAGTTTAGAAAGATTGAGACCATCTAAAAGATACCAGACTTGAGATCTCGAGTTATGGAAGCATTAACAACTGTTCACTTTGGTACGCAATAATAATGTTCACGTTCGTTTGCCTATGGCTGTTTTTGACAATTGTCAAAGACAAATAAAATTAAGTCTTGTATAGAGTCTTGTCGAGTGCCGTAAGCCCAGTAGATATGACCTCTTCTTAAGAAGGAAAAACATCGTGAGGATACCTGCATATCTGAGAAATTTCTTGATTATCTACGTGTGTGAAGTCTGCCAATACGCAATGAGTCAGCATGGTGGACTATTGGCCTAACCCTTCTCATACTTTGAAGAGACTAGTTTTCAACAGTGAATCGAATATGAGTTGTTAATAATGACGATGAATGATCGATGCATTTCTGATGTACAAACATTTCTTTAAATATTGGACACAAGCAGGCGTTACTTTGCGGAAGTTCATCATGATTATTTATAATCATTTATTTATTTTGCTATCATCCGCGAAAAGCCGACGAACCCATGCGACAGCGTCACCCAGGTCCGAAAAAACACTCTCTACGTATGTGCAATTGCACGTTGTAAAGTCAACATCTCCTGAGGATGCTCCGGGGTAAAACGTACGTAGAGAGTATTTTGTCGGACCTGGGTGATGTTGTCGCATGGGTTCGTCGGCTTTTCGCGGATGATAGCAAAACAAATATATCATTATATAAACATTTCTTTAGTTTACAAAAACTGTCGCTTCACCACTGCATCCAGCTGATTTGTCTTCCAAAAATAGACCAAGTACAATACAGTATCTCGAGATCAAATGACCGACCAACAATAAGCCTAATCAAATAAAGCTGAACCGCACAAAGCCCAGAGTCCGGTCACAATAGCCCTCACAAATGTGTCCATCGATGGCTTTCATTACGTTTCTATTATTTCCTACACAATTAGAGAAGCCCCTCTGTCTTGTATTTAATTAATTAGATTTGCGAACCCTTTCCTTGATGAGATATTAGCAGTTGTATCTTTTGTTAAACATCATCTATAGTCAATACTAATTAAAATTTCCATGATTTTAATTAAAATGAACGCCAAATAAGCTAGTCATTTCATTGTATGCTGGGATGAACAGCCTTTAATACTAGTATATTTGTAGCTCTATGGATAGGGTTAAATCCACTGATTGGCTTTTGTACTTCAGTTGTAAATAATAATTCGACCAAAGAGAATATACTACAATCATGACCAAACCTATACATATGTTTTCTGTGCCTAAGCTAATATTATATAGAGATTAAGTTTGTGAGGTTGTTGGGGGTAATTTCTGGATCTACTGAACCGATTTTAGAAATTCTTTAACCAATAGAAAGCCACTTTATTTGCTAGGGTCATAGGCTCCGTTTTATCTCCGTACTCCCACGGGAACGGGAACTACGCGTGTGAAACTGCGGCAGTGCTAGTAGAATATCATCATCATCATTATCAGCCGATGTACGTCCACTGCTGGACCTCCAAGCACAATGGTCTCTTGCTGAGCTGTGTCAGTGCCTTTGGTTCGTCTGCGGATCTCCTCATTTCTGATTCGATCACGCAGAGAAACTCCAAGCAAAGCTCGCTTCATCGCCCGCTGAGTGACTTGAGCCTGCTAATAAGGCCAATAGTTAGCGACCAAGTCTCGAAGTCCGTAGGTCATCACTGACAACACCCACTGTTCAAAGACTTTCGTCTTCAGGCACTGAAGATTTCGCGAAGTTTCCCAAAACGTCAGCCGAACCAGAAGAATACAACTAAAAGTGAGCTATAGCTTGGCATCTTCGTTCGTAACACTCCCGATGGTCCACGCGGGCCGGGGGGCGTGTAGCGATGAATGAAAAACCCACGACTGAGGCACCTTACATCCCCGCACGCACGATTTCACACCCGCGCTGTCTTTTCCCCCATCACCCGCATATCATGGGAGTGTCAACTTGCCAGACTATAGTAGAATATTACTATTATATATTAACTGTAAGGCTAATAGATAGAGCGTACCAACATTAAATATATTTCCAATAAATCACAGTCACGATAAATCCGTAGTAGCAGCAATATCTTACGGTTATTGTCAGACGAAGCGTCGGATGAGCTTAATGCTTTAATTTCTTTTCTCTATTCTGAAGAAAAAGCCGGTGTAACTGATTGAGAGTCGATTAATAATTCTTTATTCAATAGATCGACTATGGGGGACTTCGATTAAGGATAAGCTCTTTGAATAGTAGCCATTATATTTTTAAAAGAACAATCTGTTACTAGCGACCCGCCCTGGCTTCGCATGGCTGCTATGTAGATACATATATTTAGTGCATACCCCGTGCCTGTTACCAAGCGGATCGAAACGTACGTCCCATCAGCCGCTGTGCCTCTTCTTTTAATTAGCTGATGATTATATTTGCTGCACTATATATATGTATGCACCTACTTAGTAAACATATAAACCTTTTTCTTGAATTACTCTATCTACTGCTGAAAACTGCATTAAAATCCGTTGAATAGTTTTAGAACACTAGCGAACATACAGCGGAAGCGACTTCAAAAATCAAAATCAAAATCAAAAATCATTTATTTCAAGTAGGCTCAGTTTACAAGCACTTTTGACACGTCAGTTGACTATTTGTAAAGATTCTACCACCGGTTCGGAAGGCAGGTTCTGCTGAGAAGATACCGGCAAGAAACTCAACAGTTGCTCTTTTGAAAAAGTCATACAGTATTATAATTTACAATTGATAACAATTACAATTTCTTATAGTTTTATTTCCTGTGTGAAGGTGGAAGCTGATCCAATGGCCTCCAAGCGCTTTAATCTTTAAGGAACTCATCAATGTTGTAGTAACTTCGACTAAGTAAATGTTTTTTAACACATTGCTTAAATCTATGCATTGGCAGGTCCATCACAGTCTTGGGGATCTTGTTATAGAAGAGTACACCCAAACCTACAAAAGATTTTTTACTCTTTGGAGACGATATGCAGAAATAACTAACTTATGCCCGTGTCTAGTAAGACGTGGGTTTAAATCTCCTTTTCGTTTGTACAAATTAATATTTTGTCTTACATAGACTATACTGTTATATATACATTCATTCATTCATTACATATACTTCATTTTATACTATGTAATGCTAATAATGTAATGATAACAAGTACTAATCTACCATTAAAAACCTTTTTTTAAAAAAAAAGCTTTTTTTGTTTGTTAATAAAATAAACCAAGTTAAAGCTGGTTACTATGTAAAATTAAAGTACTCTTTGAGACGAATCAAACGAGCCCAAACTCGATGTGATTGCGTCGTTTAATTAAAGAGTTCCTATGGCCACCTTTCAGCTCCATCATCATACCCTGCTTACCATATAGTATTAAAGTACGTACCCGTCAAGATGAATAAAATGAACCAAAACTCGATGGGGTTGCGCCTTTTAATTACGGAGTTCCTATGGCCACCTTCCAGCTCCATCATCATACCCTGCTTACCATATAGTATTAAAGTACGTACTCGTCAAGATTAATTAAATGAACCCAAACTCGATGGGGTTACGTAGTTAAATTACAGAGTTCCTATGGCCATCTTCCAGCTATATCATCAGATTAGATCACCATTGGAATAAAGGGGAAGAGTATGTTTGTTTGTTTAAACTGTTGAATATCTGGATTTAGATTCTGAGTACCAGTCAAAGTTTTTTATATGATATCCTGACTCCTGTGAAGAGTCTAGTGTGTGAGAAGTGAAACTTTTAATAAGTACAAGTATACTTATGTGGGTATTTCAGAAGGGTCTTATATTGAGGAAATATAATGCTGTAAGCAATTCGCAATTAGAGTGAAGCCTTCACTCATACTTTTCAAGTTTCAGAGTAATTAAGACTAGATATTTCAACGGATCAAAGGTTAATTAATTATACTGTAAAGCTGCACGCACACTAAACTTGTCAGCACAGCTCGCACCAACTGTGCTAGGTTTGCGAAATCTTTGCCGACAATCTCTATTTTAGGGCAATGATGGTAGAGTTGCTATAAAAATCATGGTTTTGATGTCAACTATACTAATAAGATATTTAATAACTTTAATACTTACTTTCCTTATTTTTACTATCTGTTCTATTCTGCTGATAGCCACTGGCAAAGCCCCCTTGTCAAGAAATTTAAGGTTTCAGTATGATTGTATTGCTTAAATCGGTAATAATAAAAAATAATAAATATAATGACACTTAACTCTGGTTACACGCTCATAAAATGAATTTATAAAATATAATTTAATAGTCGCAATTGAATTAAACAATTATACTCACCTGTCTACTTATGATTTTCGTGTGACATAATTTAAAAAAAACTTGGCACCGCACATATGATAGCACATTTGGTGCGTTAAGCTAGTGGGCGAACAACTTTAGTAGCTTTATTATATTCAACGGCGAAAGGTCATTAATCAAAGCTTAAATATCATATTATAATGTTGATAAACTGAAAACCTTTACTGTACATACTGTTTACTATACTACGAATGTACTGTGTACCTACTCTCTATACCTAAACAGTTATAATGCAACAATATTAACATCCTTATCAGCCTTTTTAACCGACTTTAAAAGAAGGAGGAGGTTCTCAGTTCGACGCGTATGGTTTTTTTAGTTACTTCATAACTTCGTCCTTTATTAACCAATTATTTTGTTTAAAAGTAAACTCCAGATTGGACCCATTTCATTGTCATGAAAATCGTTTTAAAATCAACATAACTGAAATACATCTTTGAAGTCGGTTCCATTTTTATGTTGAAAAGATTATTAAGCATTTAATACTACCGGGCAAATGGCAGGGATATTTGGACTTAAGTAGGTAAATGTAACATGCTACTCCAATAAGCATTGGATGGTTAAAGGTACTCGTTGTGCACCAAGCTTAATACTAGGTTATGCACTAAGTATATTAGGTACAATATAGAAAATTCGTTTTCCAATACAGATTCGTAAAGAGTCTCTTTTTTTTATTCTTTACAAGTTAGCCCTTAACTACAATCTCACCTAATGGTATGTGATGATGCAATCTAAGATGGAAGCGGGCTAACTTGTTAGAAGGAGGATGAAAATCCACACCCCTTTCGGTTTCTACACGACATCGTACCGGAACGCTAAATCGCTTGGCGGTACGTCATTGTCGGTAGGGTGGTAACTAGCCACAGCCAAAGCCTCCCACCAGCCAAAAAAGGCAAAGCAAAACATTTTTGCACCTATGAAGTGCATGTCCTGCTTATAAGATAAACAAAACAGCTCAACAATAACACTACGGAGATCCAAGCCCACCAATGGATATAATAGGTATGAGATGTACAATAAAGTCCTTCCTAAGGCTGCTTGTCCACCAAAGCGGAGCGAGGGAGCGTAGCGGAGAAACAGACTAATGCAGAGCGGAGTTGCGTAGTGTGTCTGTCCACCAAGCGGACCGAGGCTGCGGAGCAGAGTGGCAGACAAATAAATGTTAAATTTAATTTATTCCTCCGCTCCGCTTACCAGAGTATGAATTTTTAAACTAGCTCGCAAGTCCCAGTCTTAAGAGGAGCATAGATTTTTAGACCAGTCACTTAAGTTTATATTAGGTAAGATTCTCGGAATATGAGACCCCCGAAAAGTTGTCTCAAAACCTACATATGGTAGAGTGTACGCAACTATTAAATTTCAAGGTCAAAGCTCACAAAAATCGGTTTTTTGCGCTTTTTTGTAAATATCTCATTTCCTATGGGTTTTTTGCTATTTGTAGGTATTATCAATATTGTAGAATACAAAATTCTCTACAAATTTCGTTTAAAAACTGGACTATTTGTGCAATTCTTAATCAATATTTCTTCGTTTCTCGGCTCCGCTGTATCGCTCCGTTTCGGTGGACTGGCAGCCTTAGGATACCACGATCGAGCCCATTAATATCGACTTGACAAATGATAAGCCAAACTCCGTCAGATAGCCGGTATTATAATCAAATTATCTCACAAGAGTCACTCGGAGGAACTTCTGTAGAAATGGCTCCAGCAACGGAATGAGACTCCGAACAATACATCAGCGGCCGATAGCCAACAGTCCGCTATTATAGTTCGCCATGCTTGTGGAAATGTCCGCAAATATACTTAATGGATCTATTCTTCAAAGGGGTTGAGACACACGGCCTTTAAGGATGGCCAGCAACTTAATTAAATCTTATTTAAAGAATCATTATTTTGTGATGAGAAAATTAATTTAACTCCGTGAGAAACACCTTCAGATATTGTAGACAAAGTAAAAAAAATATCGGTGTGTTGTAAGTCACAAGATATTCGATATTGATCGTCGTGATTTTGTCATCACACACTACACTGAGCCATTTTTAAAAAAAAAAATATTTTAATCTAACTTGGTTTTCCACAAATTGCAAAAAGTTGAGGCTGTAATTTTCGTGTCTCACATATATTTCATAGGGTTTACTATAAAAGCATATTTAATGAGCGTATTACTAATTTATAATTGTCAAAGTTGTTAAAATACACACACCACGATTCACGAGTCACGACATCGAATACTCATCAGAAGCAGAACAGAACAAACAGCTGACTCACCTTCTGCTTCATATTTTATTTTGTTTCTCTCCTATAATTATATTTTGCATACATTTATTTTACTTTGACTTTTTTTAGCCGAAAAATCCGCTATGGATGATATCCTCGAAAATTATATAACCCGAGGCATCAGGTAATAGGGAAAAATTGTTACATTCCCTTTTTGCAAACACCGCGTATTTTCTACCGACGATGCCATTAAAATCAAAATAATCATGCTTAAAAATAACGAATACTTATCTGTAATCCTAGTAGTTACAATAACGTCCTGCTTGCATCACCACCCAATAATTAAAAGAATGAATTTTGACGGCCTCCGTGGCCCAGCGGTATGCGCGTTGGATTTACAAAACGGAGGTCCTGGGTTCGA
Source organism: Bicyclus anynana (assembly GCF_947172395.1). Lineage (NCBI taxonomy): Eukaryota > Metazoa > Arthropoda > Insecta > Lepidoptera > Nymphalidae > Bicyclus > Bicyclus anynana. Next base: position 14,187,834 of record NC_069101.1, read on the forward strand.
TCCCCAGATGGGCAGATTGAGATTTTCTTAATAGGTCCAGGTCTGGCTAGTTACCACCCTACCGGCAAAGACGTACCGCCAAGCGATTTAGCGTTCCGTTATGATGTCGTGTAGAAACCGAAAAAGGGTGTGGATTTTCATTCTTTTCCTAACAAGTTAGTCTGTTTTCATCTTAGATTGCATTATCACTTACCATCAGGTGAGATTGTAGGCAAGGGATAACTTGTAAAGAATAAAAAAAAACAAAACTATACAAAGAACACCAAAATCATTTGATGCGATGCGTCCGAAACATGCGATGTAGGTTTGTGAGCATGGGTGAATTCCAGTGAAATCTATAACAAATAAACAATCCGTGGAAAAAAGTGTACTATGACTCCCCTATACAAATAGAAATTTTTAGAGGACCTCCCTGCTCTTCCCGACCATGTGTAAGCACTCTACAGAAATATCAGAGATGGTGTCTCTTATGAATGAAATCTCTCATTCCTTATCACTAGGCGACCGCTCCCCAATAAGCCAGAGATACTAGACACAGGCGTAATACACACGGCTTACAAAGATGTCGAACCTTTCGGTTTTTAAAACAAACGAATGTTATTTTCAACAAATATGTAAATTAAAAACTAAAAAATTAAATAATGAGGTATTTTTGCATTATAAAAAATATAATAACATTCCTAGTGGTAGTAGGCAAATCCGTTCGCGTAAAATTCTGTTTTTATAATACTGAGAATCCCACGGTTTCTACAAGAAAGTAGGCTATGTGGTACTCCAGGGCATAATTTATCTCAATTCTAAATTTCTGCCAAATCGGTTCAGTAATTGTGCCGTGAAGGACTAACAAACAATCAACCTGTTATGATTACACTCGCAAACTTGGTTAGATTTGACTCTGCCCCGAATAGCACAATTGACAAAAGACAATAAACAATTGAAAAAAAAAATTTCAGACATTTAGCATGGAACTGTTTTCAAAAACTTTCTTAAAGTGTTATGTGGTTAAAAAGGAAAAAAAGTTTACACGTGAAGAAAATCATAGTCGTTAGTTAATTATAATTTAGGAATATGAAGTTGTCAGTTGTTCACGGCCGTGTGTATAGCAAATACAATGGAGCAGGGAAGACGTCTCGTATGAGGGAAATCTTTCATGTGTTATCAGGGAGGCGGCCACGCGAATAACATATATTATATTATACGGGTGTGTCATATCAAATACGTGGAAGTCATTTTATATGTAATTTAGGACGCGTCCACATCTGACGTACATCTGTTTCCATCATACGAGGTATGAGACTTAATATATATGCCTCAACTTGACGGGCATAGGACAGCACTTTGTAGTATGTCCGTTTTATGTTCTACGTAGTATTTGCTTTGTTCCTTCCTCTATTTAGCGTTTATAGTTACTAAGTAACTCGCCAAACCATGTTATGCCATAATGTTACGGGTTCCACGCGTACAGGCGGTATAAAGATTTATTAATAATCTAAGAACCATGCATTTATCCGGAATAAAAATTGCCTTTTGTTCTGCTCCAAAGTCCAATTTATATCTGTACCAAAACTCATCAAAATAGGTTTAGCTTAGCCGTGTAAAGGTAACATATACAGACTTTCTTGTGCATACTACTTGGTACTTATAATATTAGTGAAGTAGTATTGATTTCACTAGCTACAATCGCGGTTAAAAATGAAAATATCATTAAAAAAAATGATTTTTGAATGAAGTTTAGTGGATGCACTAGTTATAATCTGAATATAAACGAGGATAGCGCTTTTATTCAATATACCAGAGTCTCGTGGGTCGATGTAACTGAGTTAGGCAGGAATCAGGGATCGCGTCCAATAAATGCAACTTTCCTTTTGCAGCCTCGACGATCCCTCAGAATTTTATAAGCGTTTAAAATTTGATGTGATTGTGCACACTGGCAGCTATAGTTTCGTTTTTAAATTAATAAATATTCGTACTTTACAAAAAAAAAAGAATTTAATCATTTTGTTAGTTTGAAATATCAGCAGTCCGCGTAAATAACCCTGACTCTTGTAACTGCACAAAAGGTACTTTCTTAGGACATCAACTTCCCTCTTCCCCGTTTAAGGTGAAATTTCCAAATAATCTTCATTAGTGAGTCTTTATGTCACAAAATATATCTACGGTCAAAATTCAGCTAGCTTCAAAAGTTTTAGTTTGTATGTAGTTGGTAATTAAGCATGTCAGTCAATTAGTTATTATCCGCGTATAAATTTAAGTAATTATTACCTAAGAGTTTATTGCATTGTCACCGAAGATTCAAACAGAACTACAGGAATAGACTTGATTTACAGGGACCTATGAAACTTCAAGTTTGATTGCGATCATAATGGCTCTACTACCAATTTCTAAGGCAAGTTATAATTCACGTTTGACATTTAAGTTAAATAAAAGTTGCATAATAGCATAGCTTCTAGTGCGACGCCGCTTGCTCTGAACATTGGTAAGGGGAAGCCCCGGGGGGTTATATTAAAGCATTTAATAAAACCGGGCCCGCAATTTACATGCGGTAGACGTCTACGGCGGATTAATGGATCGCTCGCGAGTGGCGACCTTACACCACACTAAATACATAATCCGTTGACTAATAGATCAATAGGGGATGGGGTAACACTCCCGATGGTCCGCGCGGGCCGGGGGGCTTATAGCGATGAATGAAAAATCCACGACTGATGCACCTCACTTACCCGTACGCACGATTTCACACACGAGTAGTTTTCCCCCTGTCGCCCGCATATCATGGGAGTGTTATCAACGAACATGCCAGACTATAGTACGCATCTTGTAAAACAATTGACGTTCTATAGACAAAACACATAATTGAGTCCTCCTTTACGCATTAAAAGGTTGTCTCGACAAAGGGGTTGACCTTACATCATAATAAATACATAATCTGTAGACTGTAGACCAGCAGGAGACCGGGTAATCTTTGCTGAACGTGTCTCGTAATACTCCATACCAATGCTCTATACCAAACAACAGTAGGCTTATTCTGTAACGATATGTTTAAAACTCGCAAGGGCGAGTTTCGAATTCACCTCTTTCTCTCTCTGTTTAACACGGTACTATAGAATGAGAAAGATAGCCGTGCTGATTGCTCGTCTGCGCGGTACAGTGTTGCAGGTTGTGTCGACAAAAGGGGGCGAACTTACACTACACTAAATATATAATCCGTTAATAGATCGTCTATCTATTAACGGATTATGTATTTAGTGTGGTGTAAGGTCGCCACTCGCGAGCGATCCATTAATCCGCCGACGACTACCGCATGTAAATTGCGGGCCCGGTTTTATTAAATGCTTCAATATAACCCCCCGAGGCTTCCCCTTACCAATGTTCAGAGCAAGCGGCGTCGCACTAGAAGCTATGCTATTATGCAACTTTTATTTAACTTAATTGTCAAACGTGCATTAGAACTTTCCTTCCAAATTGGTAGTAGAGCCATTATGATCGCAATCAAACTTGAAGTTTCATAGGTCCCTGTAAATCAAGTCTATTCCTGTAGTTCTGTTTGAATCTTCGGTGACAATGCAATAAGCTCCTAAGAAATAGTTACTTAAATTTATCCGCGGATAATAACTAATTGACTGACAAGCTTAATTACCAACTACATACACATGTAAATTTTAAAAATTCAAGCTATGCTATGTAACTTTTATTTAACTTAAATGTCAAACGTAGGGAGTAGGCTTTACTTTTCCTATCACATAATACGTAAAGTTCGATTACCTTCTATAAGCAAACCACGTAACTGTGCCTATGCCTGCGACAAACGTTCAGGGATTCATGACAGAAGAGGGTGGAGGGAGTGATGATTGGGTGAGAAGCGTATTCTTTGTTTATTTTCAAGTTTGCAACTCGTTGCTACGGGTATGTTTACTAGTAAGGGTATATATTAAAATCAAGTCAGCAACTAACACTGTTGACACAGGGATGTGGAGGAGCGTGGTGCTGTAATTTACTGAATGTTATTAAACTTGAAGCGTGGAGCGAGTATCGCATACTTGTGAACTTCCATGCAGTTTACTCTAGGAGACGGTGGCGTGGTTTTTCGTACATTTTATACCTATCTCTGGGGGACAGAGTTGTTAAAAAGGAAATTTTAGATAGATTCCGTTTGTATGTTTTGTATCCGCGATGTCTCAAAAACAATAGAAACAGTTGAGTAATCTGTTTCAATTTATATTTTAGTTGTAATATTCAGTATTTAATTTGACAATTCAAGCGTGTTTTTATTATGAGTTTATGATCTTGTCGTAGAACTTCAGAGTTGACTTCAGAGTTGATCTTCTTGAGTTCTGAGGCACCATTTATAAATACGTTTAAAAAAATTAACTACGGTATCTCCTAGTCAAAAATAAAAAAAAAACACTAATACACTCTTGTTTAGTTAATTTCACTTTAAAACTCCTGTAAAACAACCAATTTGGAATGAGGAGGGTATCCAAAATACATACTTTAATTTATTAGTCGACAACACAACTTTCAAGTTAGTAAATTACAGCTGACACGAGGAAGGAACGAAAATTTATATCACTTCCGCTTTTAAAGGAAATTAGAGAGTTCAAGCTCGTAGATCTACATCACTAGAACGATTAAGGAATCATTAAATAATTAAACAGTAAACGTAATAGTTTAATGTAATCTACACTAGAGTTTTTGACGGCCTCCGTGACAGTTGATTTACAAGACGGAGGTCCTGGGTTCGATCCCAGGCTGGGCTGATTGAGGTTTTCTTGATTGGTCCAGGTCTGGCGGGAGGCTTTGGCCGTGGTTATTACCCTACCGGTAAAGACGTATCGCCAAGCGATTTAGCGTTCCGGTATAATGTCGTGTAGAAACCGAAAGGGCAGTAGTTTTTAGTCAATTCCCAACAAGTTAGTCCGTTTCCACTTTAAATTGCATTATAACTTACCATGAGGTGAGATTGTAATCAAGGGATACTTTGTAAAGAATAAAAAAAAATCATAAATCATATTTTTTTTTTTTTAATTTTAAATTACTTATTGATAAGTCGTACATATACATATACGTGGACTCTCATAGTATGCGGGGTGAGTTATGTCATAGATTAATTTACGTTAGAAGTGCAATACTTGTGTGTACGGAGTGCATACTCTGTTACATTCTACATGTTTTATTGGATGTTGCTTGATAATAATGTAACACTTTCAGCACCTATTAAAACCCTTGTGTTTTATTGGTCAGGACAACCAATAAAACACAAGGGTTTTAGTAAGTGCTGAAAGTTTATACGAAAGTCATTCTTTTTTCATGATTATTAGAGACGTAAAAGTAGCCTTTATTTTATTGTACAAAATATTCAACAACTAACCTTCTAAGAAATAAATTACAAACACAAAGCCAATCTGTGTAGAATAGATAAATAAAGTAAATCTATACTAATATTATAAAGCTGAAGAGTTTGTTTGTTTGTTTGTTTGATTGAACGCGCTAATCTCAGGAACTACTGCTCCGATTTGAAATATTCTTTCAGTGTTAGATAACCCATTTATCGAGGAATGCTATAGGCTATATATTATCCCTGTATTCCTACGGGAACGGGAATTACGCGGGTGAAACCGCGCGACGTCAGCTAGTTACTTATAAATTGCAAAATAAGATACATAAAACATCACGTTACATATTTTTATGTACGAAATACCTACGATTTTTAACCAAAGAATCGTTCTAACCATAATGCGTAATTCTAAAAACGCTATGGAAACAGCCGACTAAAATACCAAAGAGGAAAACCATATACGGGGTTACTTTAAGTGACGTGCTCATTTTGGGATAGCCCCGTATTTAATTGACACCTTTATTACTTTACAGAGAAAAGCTATTCTAATATTATTCAATTTTTTATCATCACTGACAACTTATGTTCGGTTCGCTGTTGAGCACGAGTCTCTCAGAATGAAAGGGGTTAGGTTAGGTTAGATTTAGGTTTAGGTTACATAATGTAACATTTTTCACTAACGCACAAACATCAAAGATATTTGTTATTTAGTTTAGCACACAGCTGATATACATAAAGGTGGCGTTAAAAAAAGCAAATAAATAAATAATTTGATTCAAAATATATATTTTTTTAATAAATGTGCGCCCCGTTATTGTAGTAATTCTACGTCGAAATCAATTGTATGATTTTGAGTTTTTTCTTTTCTATTTTCATCTGTAGCAGGTCACCGGGAAGTAGCCTATATACCTTTAGTCGGCGCTCAGTAATTGGAGCTTTAATGCGAGAATACGCCTCAAAGCCTTCTATATCTTTGTTAAATACGAAAGCTTGAATATGAAAAAGATTTAGGTCATACTATCCAGAGGTATAGGAACTACATTGCCGTTTTTAGCGAAAATCTGATAACTTTTTGTGCTTTGCTTTTAGTAATTTTTGCAAAATTCCTCTGACTTTGACGACTGTTGTACGTGGAAATCTTTAGTCATAATATAAATTTTATGTTGATGTATCAAAATACTTTTTTATTTAAGCCGTGATAGCCCAGTGGATGTGATTCTGCCTCCGATTCCGGAAGGTGTGGGTTCGAATCCGGTCCGGGGCATGCACCTCCAACTTTTCAGTTGTGTGCATTTTGAGAAATTAAATAGCACGTGTCTTAAACGGTGAAGGAAAAACATCGTGAGGAAAACTGCATACCAGAGAATTTTCTTAAATATCTGCGTGTGTCAAGTCTGCCAATCCGCATTGTGCGAGCGTGGTTATTGGTGGCTATTGGTTTATTGAGACATTTTTCGTAACCTGATTTGTCTATTTTACATGGTTTACCTCCTATAAAAACCTCATACAGACCCTGACCTCCTTTCTGAAATGGGAGTTATTTGTAGCTTAGGACACCCATGTGGATTGGTAGACTTGTACCTCCTTTGTTATGGTCTCCATGTTTAATCTTTAAATAAGTTGTCCCGCAAAGTATAAAAAGTCCCGAAAACCGAACTATAAAATCCTGGAAGTTACCTACTACGGCTCAACCACGCAGGAGCCCATTATAAGTCTCTCTTTGACCCTTACGGTTTGGCTTACTATAAATATTTATGGCAACTTGAAGTCTAGCCAAACAAAATTATACTTTACAATGAGTGATTGAAAGTCAAATTTTGTGTGACAACCTTGTAATACAGCCACAGATAAATGGAAAAAGTGACACGTGCAAAGGTTTGCCAAACGACGCCGATAACACGAATATTTGTATGTAAGCGTGTAATGGAATATTTTCAGAGGTTTGAAATTTATTTGTAGGAGGATATACTTAAATTGGTCTGCTCTGAAACTAGTGGACCGACTTCAAAAAATATTTCACCAATGGAAAGCTACATTATCTGGGAATAAAATAGCTATATTTTATCCTCGTATTTTCACGGGAACGGGAACTACGCCGGTGAAACCGCGAGGTTCAGCTACTATATTATAAACTTTCTGAGGTTGTAGAGGGTAAATTTCTGGATCTACGAAAACCCATTTTGAAGAATATTTTACCAATAGAAAGTTACATATATCACTAATAGTGAATGTGATTATTATAGGATAATTTTTGTCTCCATATTACCACGGAAACGGGAAGTAAACAGTTGTAACCTCGAGGAGGTACTGTTATATCATAAAACCTAAAAAAATAATGGACGTATTAAAAATAATAAAATATTTTCTTACTCTATCTCACGTAAACTAAAACTAAACGTAGCTATTACGTTTTCTTTTTTTGTTTGAATATAAATTAGGATTAGGTATAGGTACATAGTCTATTTAAACTTTTCATACACCAACTCATTATTGGTAGAAAGTATCTGGATCTTAATTATATCATAAGCTATCTTTGTAAACCTGCTTTCTAATGAATAAATTTTATTATTATTATTATTATAAAGAAAAAGCGAAGTAGCAAGAATCAAATACCAAGTAATCTTCACTTAAACATTTATTTCCGTGTTGATTTGTTCAAAAAGTTTGACATCTTTCCCAATAATTTCAGACTTTTCGCCTCGGACAGCTAAATTTATTTTCGAAAAACATAACATCTCTACTGCGCGCACTTCTCTGAAGTTTGTTATCTTTTGAATCTGTGAATACGTTCGTATCATAAAAGGCGAGGTTGCCTCCCTCCTTTACGGAATATGTTTTTCAATTTTGCTTTTCCGAAGTAAAATTTGTAAAGAAGAATTTTTCATAATCTTATTACAAATCTGTTAGTACCTACTAGATGTTTGGGTATTACGTATTATAACACCTTATTATAATTTTATTTTAATAAACTAGTTCTGTATATAGTGAATTTATAAAAAAACCTTTTGGTTCTACTCATCATTATCGGTCTATTAGCCTCTAGCAAGCCTTCTTTCAGCAGCCTTATAGAATAAGGGATAAAGATCCTTGTTTCTATTCGTAGCGCTATTCTTTAATGAGTACTATTGGTAGCGCTATTCTTTAATGACTACTATTGGTAGCGCTATTCTTTAATGACTACTATTCGTAGCGCTATTCTTTAATGACTACTATTCGTAGCGCTATTCTTTAATGACTACTATTCGTAGCGCTATTCTTTAATGACTACTATTGGTAGCGCTATTCTTTAATGACTACTATTCGTAGCGCTATTCTTTAATGACTACTATTCGTAGCGCTATTCTTTAATGACTACTATTCGTAGCGCTATTCTTTAATGACTACTATTCGTAGCGCTATTCTTTAATGACTACTATTCGTAGCGCTATTCTTTAACGACACCTATTCTTAGCGCTATTTTTTAACGACTACCTACTATTAGTAACGCTATTCTTTAACGATTTTTGTACAACTCGACAGTGCGAATTTCGAATTAGGTGACGACAACTTGCGTTTAATCTGTTATGTATTTTCTCTGTAGATTTCTATTTTGAGAACTGAATTAGTTCCAAAAATTCGCGTAATTACACATGCAAGCATAACTTCATAAGTGGCTTACCAACCATAACTTAATTATACTAGCTTTATATAGCCAGTAATTTTTCAACAAGAACACAACCTTGGATTTTCCGAGACGGAAAAACTTCGTGTTAAATACACAAAAACTGTAAAAACATTTACTTAAATCATAAGAAGTGTAGTTAGTGCAAAAAGCGCTATAATGCAGGCTTGGGTTTTTAAAATGAGATATTTATGGTTGCTAATTAGAGATGCTCGGTTTATTTACGGATCCAGAATGTATTTACGTACCTACTAAACAGTCATTATAATCATTATCTATAATCCATGCTGCTTCTGAATATCATGTTATTTGTCTTAAATAATACACAGTTTAAAAAAAAGTTGTTGAGAAAATCGAAATTTAGGATAGACAGCGGACGCGCGCGACTTCGTCCGCCCTTAGACCTCTTTAATCCAGCCCTTACAGTAGTATCACTGTAAAAATGGAGTCATTTCCCCCGTTTTCCCAACATTTGCCAACATCGTAGCGTGATGAAAAGTATACTATAACCTGCCCAGTAGTATGAAAAATAATTGTACCCAGTTTCGTCAAATTCCGTCGAGTAGTTTTTGTTTCTATAACGAACATACAGACAGACAGACTGATGAAAATTTTAATGATTGCATTTTCGTCATCAGTATCGATCACTAATCACCCCCAGATAGTTATTTTGGAAATATATTTCATGTACAGAATTGACCTCTCTACAGATTTATTATAAGTATAGAAGAAGATATAGATATTGCCACAATATCAGAGCGGATTATAGAAGTTGCAAAACGGTAAACTGCGTAGATATAACATACATACAGGCTTAGAACCGTGTTTTTGGAAGTCCTTCAGAGGCCTACGTCCAGCAGTGGACGTCAATCGGCTGATATTAATGATGATGATGATGATGATGATGATGATGATGACCTCCCCGTATTACCTTTTTCACAAGTACCCCTCTCTTAAACGGCTGGAATGATAAATATGTTTCTTTTTATTTATGTCTACAAATTAAAGTCGGAAGCTCTCTTCCTAATACGGCAGCAGCGCGGTGCAATTTAAATTAATATTTTACACAAAGAGCGCTGCAAAAAAAAAAGTAATAATTCAAATCCCAAGGCGGCGTACAACAGGCGCGTCTGAATAATCCAAGGCATTGTGTTTCCTCATCAGCCTGAAATGGAGCAACCGGCATTGTACGGCGACATACTTTGCAGCGCTGGTTAAGATCTGACGTTCGTCTCTAACTTACAGTAGTCTACGATGCGCGTCACGGGATGTATCGTGATGAGAGAGATATTGTTGACCAATAGCGGCGAGATATAAGTGTCTCTCTTTTACTTTACTAGGAACGAAAGGGAGCTATACAAGGTGTTTTTTTTTTTTTTTTTTACAAGTTAGCCCTTGACTACAATCTCACCTGATGGTAAGTGATGATGCAGTCTAAGATGTAAGCGGGCTAACTTGTTATGAGGAGGATGAAAATCCACACCCCTTTCGGTTTCTGCACGACATCGTACCGAAACGCTAAATCGCTTGGCGGTACGTCTTTGTCGGTAGGGTGGTAACTAGCCACGGCCGAAGCCTCCCACCAGCCAGACCTGGACCAATTAAGAAAACCTCAATTGGCCCAACCGGGGATCGAACCCAGGACCTCCGTCTTGTAAATCCACCGCGCATACCACTGCGCCACGGAGGCCGTCGTGTTCGTTAGGGACCCTATCAAGCCGTCAACCAGGAGTTAGGGAGGTATAATACTTGCCTATAAAAAAATATGAGCTTCCTATTTAGTTTTTTTTTAGTAAATTAATTATTTTATACACAGATTTGTGTTTATAAGATCGAAATTTATGAGAACGTTTCGTGTTGTTATATCATTTACCTAACACGTTGTGTTTTCGATATTCATTTTATTTAATTCTTTTACTTAACTGAGATTACAATTGATGAGTTATGATAAAGATGCTTGGAAGCCATTAGACCAGCTGTCATCTTCACACAGGAAGTAAAACTAAATTAAATTTTGATGACGTTAACAATTGTAAATTATTATTATATTGTATGTTTTTTTTAAACAACTGTTGAGTTTTCTGCCGTCTCTTCTTAGCAGAACCTGCCTTCCGAACCAGTGGTAAAATCTTTAAAAATAGTCAAAGTTGACGTTTCAAAAGTGTGTAAAATATGGCTCAGTTTACAAGCACTTTCGAAACGTCAAGTGAAAACTTGAAATAAATGAATTTCGATATCGCTGCTATTGGTCGTTAATGTCTTTCTCTCGTCATTAGATATTAAATAGTCTGATTGTGATTGTAAATATCTAATAACTAGCGCCTGCGACTTCGTCCGCGTGGAATTCAGTTTTTCACAATTCCCGCGGGAACCATGATTTTTTTCAGGATTAGATACATTATATTACATACTAACTCACACACATTTACACAACACACACACACACTTCGACACAAACTTTCGCCTCTACAATATTAGTGTGATAAGTACTATGATTTGATGCTTCAAATTATACTAGAAACTCCAAAAATCAACGTCTATAAATACGATGTTTACAAGAACTTTTAAAAATATGACAGTTTTTGTTCTCAGATAATTGGTGATAATTTAAATCGAAAACTTAAACTTAAAGTTACTCCTTTTGAGTAAGCTGACGGATTGCTCTTCTCTGGAGGCGCGTGTGAAATGAGATGCCTCTTTACTTGCGTGACATACAGACGTATAGGATTTACTGAAATAAACTCGTAGTAATTAAACATGTGTGCGGTTTATCTACTTATTATAGTAAAAAAAAACAACTGATGTCCCACTATTAATAATAACTGATCAGGCGTAATCGACCCGCCACCATTTTGATTTTTTTAGCGTTCCGTAACCATAGCGTAAAACGGGACCCTATATGTACCCCTTTTTTTTTCTTTTTTTTATTCTTTACAAGTAAGTTAGCCCTTGTAAGGTAAGTGATGATGCAATCTAAGATGTGAGCGAGCTAACTTGTTAGGAGGAGGATAAAAATCCACACCCCTTTCAGTTTCAACACGACATCGTAATAAACTTTCAACTACCCCTGACCAACCCCTTCCCTACCCTACCCCTACCCTAAGCTTACCAAAAGTACCGTTAGTATTTTTGGTTAATGTTTTATTTTTTTTAAAATATGCAGAAATATTCTAAGGTGAGCTAAAGATATTACTTTATTTTGTTAAAGTGATACGAAAATTATGATGTGTACAATATGTGCGGCTTAACAGATTTTCATATAAAATTTGCAAAGTACCATTTGTAGTAAAATAATGAAATTAATTGATTATGAAAAACGGCAAAAACTCACGTGATGACGTCGGAGTATGCCCGACTAGTTTCGAATCCAAGCGAGGCGCTTAGTCATGAGCTGGTTCTTGCAACGCGGCACGATCCAAACTGCGATTAGGCGGCGCAAGCGGCAGCGCGCGTCAGGAGAGGGGCTGAAGGGTGGGGAGTGAAGGTTCCGTTACACTCTCCAGCGGTTCATGAATGTCATCTTGATGGGATCCGTCTTCTTGTAAGCAAACCGAATTAACACCAAGTTCCAAGTTTGTTATTTGCGACATAGAATGTTTTGATCGAGTTTGGATCGTGCCGTTGCAAGTACCAGCTCATGACTAAGGTATGGGTTTAAAACTTGTCGGACATACACTGACGTTGTATCACATAAGTTTTAGCCATGTTTCATAATCAATTAATATGAATAACACTCACGGTACTTTAAATTCGAAAATAATGAAATTATTTGCTACAAACCGCTGCGACCGTGTGTACACAGAATAGTGATGAAAATATTTCCCGTATGTTCTTTCACGTTGGTACCGACTTTCTTTGTGCAGTGTGATACTGATCCGACCCACGCACTCCACGGCAATATAACACCTATTTCTCACACAGCAAGATTCAAAACCCCTTGCGAGATATAAACAGTTTCAATGTGCAATTTTACCCGGGATCGTATCTCAAATCCCCTTAGGGATATTAACTTTAAAACTATGAACTACCAATATTTACTATCTCAACTTATTTTCGCGTCTTTACGTAACTTTATAGTTTGAATGAAATTGAATAAGTGTTCACCCTTCAGTCTCTACCATAAGACATGCACTGACAAAGGAGATGGTCCAAAATTGTATAGAGCCCAGGATCAGTCATGCCTAGCGGAAATAAAACAAGATATTTTTTTAAACTATTTTTGATTATACAAATCTACGAATTTATTTTAATTCTTTTGAAATAATATTCATTATCTCCCAAGAAATGCAAAACTATGTCAAACTGACATATTTCTGAGATTTGACATTCATTTGACACATTTTGTCAAATCTCTAGGAAAGCTGCTGACGACCTGATTGGTTGTCAGCTGTCTTTGAAAATGCGCGCTATCTTTGTATGTGAACGTGAATGTCATCGAATGCGTTGGACATTAAATTCATTATTTAAATTATCGTTGTCAAACTGACAGCTTTCCTAGAGATTTTGACAAAATGTGTCAAATCCTTAGAAATGTTTGACATACTCAGTTTGACATAGATAATGCGAAGAATTTGATGTGAAACGGATCCAATCTAGTTGAGCAAAAGCACATCAACAAGTTATTAAGCTGATTTAGCCAACGTAGAATTTTCTGCCATTTGGCCTCCTGAGCTCACCTCAAATGTTCTAATTTATGGCCAATTTTCAGCTTTGTATCTATTTTTTTAGGCCCGAGTTTATTTGGATTCCTTTCTTCACAAAGAACTCTACTAAGACTAAAAGTAGACTATTAAGAGTAGCTATATCATTTATGAGTACCCAAAGCTATCTTTGGCCCAGTCATTCGCCCTAGAACGATAGTCGTAAACAAAATCCCTAACAGAACACAGGCGCGCACAAAACCAATCAATTTCACACAATTCGCATACGAATATTGAATTTGGGGGGAACAATATCGGTCCATTTGAGGGTGAATCATAAAAAACCTATGTGCGGATTCCCGCTCAATTTGCGATGATTCCTTTATCCAGCGCTGTCGTGAGCGGATCCGTGCTGAATCTAAATGAAGGCGCTGCGTGCGGCCACACTAGCAGCGATTTTATTTTATTAACACGCTTCACTTGTAACTATGTATTTAAGAAAGTCTTGGAATCTCAATTTGACCCACTTTCTAATCTTCGATTAGGATGAAATTTTGCACACGCTCTGAGTTCTGATGACAATACATGATTAGCTAAGAAACGGCATAACAAATCAAATGTTTCGGTCTCACCAAGATGGCAGACTGGCTGTTTTAAATGCAACCTTGATGACCTTACGTTCCGACGCTGTTTACCAACACATTATCACTTCAAAAAATACCTGCCTGAGTCAGCTATAAGCCTCTACTCAAACTGTGCTAATTTAAACTCGCACTTGGCTAGTTATTGTGATAAACTGTGCCATAATCGTGACTCATATAATATAGACTTCCAAACTTGGTTTGGTTTTACATACTAAAGTGTCAGCTCGCACATTTGCGAATAACCTAGTGTGACGAGACCTCAGACCAATTATTATACAGGACCTGCCTCGCTAGACGTTACTTTTCTGTCAAAGTATATGATCAACGATCTAATGCGATTATAAAAACCGTCTCTATAGAATCGATGTTAAATAGTTGTAATCGTGTTCGTCGGTTAAAGAGCTCCGTAAAAATACCTTTTTGTGTAATTAAATTATTTAAAAAATGGGCAAAAACTTCTAGTTTAGTATAAGATATATACCAAATCTGAGCTCGTTTTCTTCAGAAAATGACAGACAATTTTGTTCGTGACTATGAGTGCGATACAGGTCCTTCTAATAATTGGTCTGAGGACGAGACGGGTAGCAGCGACAGTGATTTTAACATTATTTTGTACTAGAGGAAACACCTCGAGCAGGTCCCAGGACTTGTGACTTTGAGAGTAGGTTTAAGAGATCCCTTTCGACTAGCCAACACTCACCTTCTCTGCCCAACATGTTCTCCATGCCCACACAAAAAAAATATCATAAACAATATAACAGAAAACGTTATTGCACAAAATCACTAAGGCAACTGGCAGCGTGAGCAGTCGCGTCTACGCTGCCTCACAAACAACTGAGCTCAAGTCATATACCCTCTTATTTATACCAAATACCTTCTTATTTATACCAACACTGACAATAACATAAATAATGAAAAAAATACCACCTGTAATCGAGGAACTTGTTACACTAATTCATATTATTTTAATTCAAAATAAATACCATACGTTTTATATACACAGTAAAACTATTTACTAGTCCGCTCAATTGATTCAAAACATGGCACGCCTGTCATATTTCTGCTCAATTTGCGATTGTTGATCAACAGCACAGTCGAATCGTTAAAACAATAAATCAGCCCGTATGAAACGTTCGTCTAACAAACGCCTATCAAATTCAAATCACTCACTCAACCGATCGCTCTAGTTTATTGAATTTAGTCGCTATATCTCAGTTCGAGTTGAGTGTAAATAAAACCGTCACTTTTGTTATACAGATTTATTTGACCTTTCCTGTGTTACGTATCAGACTATAATGTGATGAATCTATACATAACGTATACAACATATTAAATTCTAAATGCATTTATTTGTGTTAAGTGTGGTTACGTACATCACTCTCTACTACTCTACCACCATTTCGGAAGACAGAATCTGCTGAGAAGAACCGTCAAGAAACTCATGAGTTGCTAATTTTTTAATCATACATTATGGTTTACAATCATTATATACATTTAAAATTCCTTGTGCTTCATGTGAATGAGCTGAATGTGAAATGAAAGAAGCTGGTTCATTTATTTATTTCATAACTCCAGAAAGACTGAACGTGGATTTAGGAGTTTATTACATAGACTGTGTACTTAGTTCTAGATAGGTTTGTAAAATGATAATATACAAAAAAAAGTAAACCTTTGCTGAGTTTGTTGTGGGCTCTTCTCGGACCAAGGCGCATTTGGAACTCGTAACTTAAATTTTAAGTTTTCAGCTATACTTACCACCATTAAATTAAATCATGATCATCAATCATCATCATCAATTGAAATATATGAATTATTAATTTTTGAATTTTTAATAAATTACAAAATAATTAATTAATAGTCGCCCTCACTGGGACCACACAGTACCATCTTCACATTGATATTCGCGGGGTGCCCACTAAGGGTATGGACGACCTTTTTATCAAAGGTGGGTAAGGTCAAAATCGCTTTTTAAGTCTCAAGAGGTATAGGCTTATCGAGTGCCGCCTTCAGTAGATATCTGACGCGAAAATAATACTGGGAGAATAAAGATCAAAATGATACCTACTGGTAGATATAAAAGCAGCGTCATAAATATCTTATGGAAATTTCAAACATCATCATCAGTCTATAGTCAGTTAAGTCTATGACCTCATTCATTCATTCATTACCAACCCATATTCGGCTCACTGCTGAGCTCGAGTCTCCTCTCCGAATGAGAGGGGTTAGGCCAATAGTCCACCACACTGGCTCAAAGCTAATTGGCAGACTTCACACACGCAGAAAATTAAGAAAGTTAAGAAACTCTGGTATGCAGGTTTCCTCACGATGTTTTCCTTCACCGTTTGAAACACATGACATTTAATTTCTTAAAATGCACACAACTTAAAAGAACCCACACCCCCCCGGAATCGGAGGCAGAGGTCATATCCTCTGAGCTATCACGGCTCTGTCTATGACCTGGCTCCTCTCAGAATATTTGAGGTTAAGACCCACCATGTCGGCTTAACGACAGCAATGAGCATGGCGGTAAATCTTTCCTGGTCTTTCACAAACTCTTCTACTAACTTTCATGAACTTTAACGGCCTTATTCATAGACTGAACTTTAACTAGTAGTAATTACCTATACTATGTGCGCTGAATGTGGGTGACAGTTGCTTTATGACTTTCATAATACGTAGGTACTATTATCATGAATCGCGGATAACTTTCAAGAGTGAAACGAACCTACAGCGCACGAATTGGAGGAATCCACTTTACTTTAAAGAGAACTGAATCTATGTTTATGAATAAAAAGTTTAAAGCATAATAAAAAAAATATGGTTTTAATATACATACTATAATATAATATAAGATTTTACCATTTTGAGTGTGCTGTAGCTTCGAATAAAGCTACATAACAAATAGCAGACAAAGGTACAAATACACGCAAGTAACGCTTCATTAATTAAGAGACGAAATGAGTATAATTAATAAATAAATGACAATTTAAATGAAATTTAAGTATAAATTTGAACCAAACACAGTAATTAACCGCACAAGCGACAAGACTCCTCTGTTGCCAGTGATTGCACTCCAGCGGATTTGCTGTGGGAAATCACACGGAAAGAGAGCAGGCGGAAACGAGGTTTAGGCTGTTCGCACACTGTCACAGACGCCGTAACATAATAATCCAATATGCGTCAAATGTGCGCTATGCTTCGAAAGTGCTTGTAAACTAAGCCTAATGTCAGCCACTGACAAGTAAGCTCGCATGCCTGCAGCGCTAACGGCTTGACGTCCGATAAAATTGATCCTATGTTTATAGCGATGTGCATGATGTCATGTCGATCGCGATCAACACACATAAGTTTCATTATCATAAGTTTTATTGGCCGTCAAGCTGTTAGCGCTGCAGGCATGTGGGCTTATCGGATGGTAAGTGGCTAGCATAATTCAATTAAATGAATTCTGAGTTTGAGTTTTAGAGTTTATGAGATGATTATGTCTCATTGTCCCGTAGCAACAAAAAACCAAGAGGCTGTCGAACGCTGGGTTTGTCAATTGCAACGCCAAGAATTGAGCCGTTGGTTCAGGACTTTGTCCAGTTTACACCAAACATTCTTTTCCAGAAGCACCTATATTACTAATACTATATACTAGAATTTGCTAATTTTCTGATGAACGAAATACGGATAAAGTATACGTAATGTGTTTAGTAATGTAGAATCAATTAAATTTGACGTTCAAAAGACACCGAATTACTGAAATTTTCGTTGCAATTTCACCGGCGGTTTTTGGAATTTTCGCACCTCTTGCGGTTCGAATGGAAATCTTCTACCAACTTTATTTATAGCAATTTTAACTGCGCTTCAACGTGATGTATGCAGAGAGCTGGTGAACTACTTGTTCAAAGTCAAAGTCGAAATTTATTTATTTCAAGTAGACTTCGTTTATAATCACTAAATAACTTTATACTGATCCAAATACATCTCCGTCGTAACGACACAGTGCGATAACAGGAAGAAATAAGAACTTGTAAATGATGATTGTCGTATATTCTATTGAAAAGAACAACTGCTAATTTTATTGTAATAATTTAATTAACTAAATAATAAAATAAATAAATAAACTGTACTTTAAAAACTTACAATCTTATTTTCCAAGGTTTTCGAGGAATACTACTTGTATGTCCTATTCTATACTAACCTCTATCTGAAAGAAAGGAAGAAGATTTATTTATTTGACACACACACTATACAGAAAGTGTACTGTCTACAATTATGCTAATTTTATCTTAATCGATTTAGTACTTACCTACTACTACTATATGATTTTAAATAGTATTTGGATGTTTATACATTAGCACTGTACCTATTTAGATCTACGTTGTACTTAACTATGAATTAAAATCGATAAAATCACACAATGGGCTGAATATTAAAGATATCAAAAATTTAATAAAACTTTAATTGACCAGAAGGCTGGCCTATATTTAGGCCAAAGAATTAGTATTGCCATACAACGTGGCAATACTGCCAGCCTTCTGGGAACTTTACCAATGATCGTCGATTCGGACGAATTCTACGACGCCTGAGCCTTTAGATATAATTTAAATTTAGTATATTTCCATTTTAATTTTTATAATATGTAGTTATAGATATGTAGGTACGTAGTTTTAATATTATTGTAAAACTTTATAAATTTTTTTTGATAGCCTATTTTTTTTCACGGAGTTGACGGCCTCTGTGGCGCAGTGGTATGCGCGGTGGATTTACAATACGGAGGTCCTAGGTTCGATCCCCGGCTGGGCAGATTGAGATTTTCTTAATTTGTCCAGGTCTGGCTGGTGGGAGGCTTCGGCCGTGGCTAGTTACCACCCTACCGGCAAAGACGTACCGCCAAGCGATTTAGCGTTCCGGTACGATGCCGTGTAGAAAACGAAAGGGGTGTGGATTTTTCATCCTCCTCCTAACAAGTTAGCCCGCTTCCATCTTAGACTGCATCATCACTTACCATCAGGTGAGATTGTAGTCAAGGGCTAACTTGTAAAGAATAAAAAAAAAAAGCCATAAAACTTTAACAGTGAAATCGGTAACTAGCTCTTGCACTGTTATTGAAAACTCGGGAAAATTCCATCCCAAAGCTGCAATTATTCATTATAAATTTAATCAGTGGTAGTCGCACGATGAAACAAACAATGACCGTGTACATATTAAATTAAAACATGTGTACATACTACGTACGCAATGTATACAATGCATTTATATAAATACGCCAATGAACATTAAAGCACCGTAAATAATAACAGAAGCAGTAAACATGATTGAAAAAGGATTTTAAACTTAAATGTTCGTCTCATATAATCCACAGTAATTATATTTGCAACGTGCTCGTAAAGACGATAAATGAAAGGATACTAACAAAATAAGACTTAAAGGTGAAGGTGAATTGCAAGGGGATGGCCAAGACGAACATTTCTATATCAAAGAAATTAAAAAACCTTAATAGCTCAACGGTAAGAGCGGTTGGACTCATCACCGAGGGGTGGTGGTTCAATCCTCACCCCGTTGGTCTATTGTCGTACCCACTCCTGGCACAGTCTTTCCGGACTAGTTGGAGAGGAATGGGAAATAATCTTTAAAAAAAGGTAAAGAAGACGAGGGTTAATGGAAAATGTCCTAACGTTTCTGGACCAAAGCCAGAACATTCTCAATAAAGGCCATGTCAATAATACCCTAAACCAAGATAGAAGAAGAAAACAAGAGAAAAATTTAAAATTTACACGGATATAGTCGTCGGGCATTAGGTGGTCCATAATATTAATGTTCAGAGGATAGCCACGTTTTCTAAAGCTAAACTCTATATAAATAGTTCCCTTGTTCTCCAAAATGAAAGTATATTTTGTAGAATACCGACAGACTGGCAATGTTTTAACCGTTGTATAAAGTTAGTTACCACTTCATTCCATCTAACAATAAACATCTTTTCACAGAATCCAAAACTGAAGCATCAAGCAGTACAGGCAGCAATCCAGAAGATGAAGAGCCCAAAGAAGCTTGGATGCGCGCGCCCGCTGGCGGCGTGGCTGTCAAGAGTGGGGAAGATGCCTTGCTGACCTGCGTGGTCCTGGGAGCAAGGGGGAAACCGGTGCTTTGGAAACGGGCCAGAGACTTGAAGGTGTTAACAGCTGGAGCCGTCAGAGTCACCAGGGATGAAAGAGTGCAGGTGCTGCATGATGATTGTAAGTATCATTCAATTTGATGTCTTCTCAATGAACTCTCATAACCTTGTTTTATTATAATACTAGCTGACGCTGTGCGGTTTTACCAGCGTGGTTTCCGTTTCCGAAGAAATATGGGTTAATATATAGCCTATAACCTTCCGCGATAAAAACACGCGACGGAAGCTTAAAAAATTGAATAACTTCTCCCGTTTTCTCAACATTTCTCTTCACTGCTCTGCTCCTATTG
The DNA here is from genome assembly GCF_947172395.1 of Bicyclus anynana. Classification (NCBI taxonomy): domain Eukaryota; kingdom Metazoa; phylum Arthropoda; class Insecta; order Lepidoptera; family Nymphalidae; genus Bicyclus; species Bicyclus anynana. The sequence continues at coordinate 14,208,564 of NC_069101.1, forward strand.
ATCGTAGCATAATGAAAAGTATACTATAACCTGCCCAGGACTATGTAGAATAATTGTACCAAGTTTCGTTAAAATCCGTCCAGTAGTTTTTGTTTCTATAAAGAACATACAGACAGACAGACAGACAGACAGACAGACAAAAATTTTACTAATTGCATTTTTGGCATCAGTATCGATCACTAATCACCCCCTGATAGTTATTTTGGAAATATATTTCATGTACAGAATTGACCTCTCTACAGATTTATTATAAGTATAGATTGTAGGATCTTTACCTATAACTTTGGGTAGTTGACAATAATTTGACTGCAAAACCTTGCTGTCTGTCACCTCGATGTACGTGTGGGTGGGACAGTATACGATCTCGAAGTCGGAATCCGAAGATTGTACAATCAAGAGACGACACCTGGAGGTAAGGAAACTGCACACACAGTTTCCTTACGCCACCCATCACCTCATCACGTCTGCAGCACGCTTAGAGATTTGGGCAGTAACATTGATATTCATGACCAGATCTCGGTCTGTTTTACACTACCACCATAAGCGTCCTGCAGAATTGACGGCGAACTTGATCATGAGTGGTTGGCGTAAAACTACTCATTGGTTTGGACAAACAACATTTTCACACATTTAAAAAATCAGCGATTGAAATTGTGTTAAAAACGCACAAATATATCTAATATTATATTGTTGGCCAAAACAGCGGAAGAGCCTCTCCAAGGGCCAGGTATCAAGAAGGGCGGCGACGTGTGGGCGCTAGTCATCAAGTCGGTGAAGCCGTCGGACGCCGGCCTCTACATGTGCGAGCTAAACACTGAGCCGCCAGTTCGCAGCTTCCATAAACTCACAGGTAACTAGTCAATCAATAAATGAAAGCACCGGAACAGCTGTTAATTTTTTTTAGGAGTTTTCGTTCCTCCTTCAACTTACATGTCGAAGACGGGTTGAAATGAAAAGCGGAAAAGTAGCTTTAACAGAACCACTACGACACAACAGTCGTAGGATAGATCCAATTTATTCATCATAGTGACACCGCGCGGATTCACCCGCGTGGTTCCAGTTTCCGTAGGAATACGGGGATAAAATATATAGCTTGTAGTACTCGGGGATAGAGTAGCTTCCTAACAGTGAAAGAACTTTTCAAATCGGTTCAGTAGTTCCAGAGCCTATTCAAAACATACAAAAAAACTATCAAATCTTTCCTCTTTCTAATATTAGTATAGAAGTTAGATTATATCCCCGCACTAGAAAGCGCAATGTTGGTGCAGGTGGACTGACGACATCAAGCGAGTCGCAGGTATTCGCTGGATGCAGGCAGATTTGTGATGTTTGGAAGTCCATCCACTGCGTGACGTAACCTCTTGTAAGGAATTTCTACCTCCATCGTATTGAGCCGCCTGCATCCAGCGGATCCCCGTTAATCGCTTGATGTCACCAACGACAGGTGACAAGTACTTGCTAAATTAATAGTCTCTTACGAAGTTAATTGCGAAATCCCCTCTAGAGATAAATTGTGACACATTACCTTCCAAATTAAATGTTCTTGATTTATTCCAATTTAGTTATTTTACAATTTAAACACATTGTTGTTATTAAGGTGAAAAGTAAAGTAAGTAAATATGTATGGTTTTTACTGCTTCAGGCCGCAACTCCTGAACCGATTTAGCTGAAATTTGTAATGCAGATAGATCACCTCTAAATACCCTTAACGAAGTGTAAATGGTTCCCGTGGTATAGTAAAAAATACTAAAACGCTCCATCGCTAAACGTAAACTTAAAGTTAAATTTACGAGGGTATTTTGTACAAATATCCGCGAACTAAGTAAATACATTTTCTAGACGTTCTCTAAACTTTCCAAGGGTCGTTTGAGTTCATGTTGTCTTTCCCAAAAAATCCCCAAGGCTATGAACATTGTTGGAACATTTCAAACAGATTTAATTTGTTTCAGTAATAAGATACTGAATGTACAATATCAGAAACATAAGGTAATTAAGATCCATGAAGCAGAAAATTTAAAGCCACATAAAGAGGGTGAACTTCCTCTGAGGGGTCATGGGTTTGATCCCCGCCGTTAGTCTATAGTCGTATAAACAACAATGTTTTACAAATAACAATGTTTCCGACTAATTGGAGGGCAAACGGGCATATCCATACTAATATTTTAAATGGAAAGTAAGTTTGTTACTATTTGAACCAATTTGGAGAAAACTTGCTATAGAGAAAATTTGAAGAACACAGGTCAAAGTCAAAGTCACAGTCAAAATTCATTTATTTCAAATAGGCTTAGTTTACAAGCTCTTTGAAACGTCAGGTAATAATATTAAACTAAGGATAATGGTGATAATAATCATTCGAAAACTTAAAATTAAAGTTACGAGGGTTCCAAACGCGCCTTGGTCCGAGAAGAGCCCACAACAAACTCAGCCAAGGTTTATTATTTTTTTTATTTATCACCATTTTACAAACGTATTTAAAACTAAGCACACAGTCGTATAATACAGTTCAACACCAAGCTTTTTTATCATTTAAATACTCATTAACACTATAAGAAGACTTTACTAAAAGCTTGCGTTTAATAAACAGTTTGAACTTTTTGAGTGACTTTCCAGTGACTTCATGTGGTAGTTTATTATAAAAACGTATGCAATTGCCCTTAAAAGAATTACTAATTTTTTGTAATCTAGTGTGGTGTGCAACACAGGTTAGTTGTTATCCCGTAAAATCCATGGATTCCGCGGAATTCTCGGGCGTCGCGCGTTAGTTGCTGCCTAGTGGGTCACATTTAAAAGATAAAAGATACGGCAAGTAGCCTAAACACCCAGGCCAAAACCCACAAACCTGCATCGAAACAGCACATTGTATCCAAGCTCCATAACCCCTCCTCAATGAGGGGGACCTGGCCCTATAGTTGGCTGTTAATTAGTCTGATAATGACTGTAGTGTTTGTCTATATATACACCAGTAGTGGGAGAAAGAGGGCAGTCTCACAGTCTGTCATTGTCGTTGGTGGAGATAGGACGTCCGGTGCTGGCCATAATACTGCAGTGACTTACTGCGATTACAGTAAGGATAAGGGACCTTACAATAACCTTTAAGAAATGTAGGCTCAAAAACTAAATCAATGTCTACTTGCAGTGATATCCCGCGGCCTGACACCGCCGGATAGTCAGAACACGACGGACAGTTACTCCGCCAACGCTCCAACGCTGTCGTCCACCGCGCTGGCTCACAACTACACCGACTGCTGTGTGTCCATGAACGTGACTAGAGGCTGTTTGGGCTACTGCAGTATTCAGACTATTCTGGACGGACCTGGACAAGACCCGGAGGCGTGCCAAACTGATTTCCCAGCTATTGTTAAGTAAGTGCTCATATACCCGTGTATTTCCCGTTTTCAAGAATCTGTAAGCCTCCTGCGCCTCCGAGAGCATGTTAAGCCGTTGCTCTCGGACATTATTAATAAATTCTAATTATTAGCTGTGATAGCCCAGTGGATATGACCTCTGTCTGGGCTATCACGGCTCCGGTCCATCCATATCACCTTCATGCACCTCCAACTTTTCAGCTAAATTGCATTTTAAGAATTTAAATATCACGTGTCTCAAACGGTGAAGGAAAAACATTAAGGAAACCTGCATACCTGAGAATTTTCTTAATTCTCTGCGTGTGTGAAGTCTGCCAATCCGCATTAGGTTAGCGTGGTGGACTAATGGCCTAACCCCTCTCATTCTGAGAGGAGACTCGAATTCAGCAGTGAGCCAATATGGGTAGATAATGATGATGATGTACTTTCCGTTCAATCAAAATAATAGATTTTCCACTGATATTTATGTTAGTAAAAAACATACACCAGATTTGCGTAACAGGTGCGCGGGATGCTATCGACCATGTTTACTTTTAAAATAATAATAGTTTATTTCAGTAACAAATAATAAAAGGCTAGAGTCTTCTTTTAAGAATTGTAAACTCCTGTGACAGAAGACTCCGCTCTTCCATAACAAGAAGTAATACAATTTTTTAAATTAATCATAGTGGGTAAAAATAAAACTAATAAAAACATGTGTATGCGTGTGTGTGTGTGTGTGTGTGTGTGTGTGTGTTTGTGTATGTGTGTGTGTGTGTGTGTGTTAGGTTATTCTTGTACTCGTATTATGTAATACGCTTCAATAGAGATTCAACTTCTTCATAATTTTGTGTTAATAAGTATTCTTTTAATATTCTTTCAATATTACTGAAATAAACTATTTTTATTTTATTTTATTTTTACTTTTGTGGATACGTGTGAACACAAATCTCGTGACGGGTTAAATTGATATATCTATCGCAGGTGTATGGCGGACGGTCGTAACCACGTGCCGTGCTGCATCCAGGAGCACATACCGGACATCTGTCAAGACGTCTGCCGAGGAGAGTACTCGCCTGTCACAGATAACATCAAAACCCATTACTCTTGCGCCGCGTCCATGGAGAAAACCTTGGCGTGCATCGTTGAAGGCATCGGTGAGAATAATGAAATCATTTGTATGAGTTATGATGGCTGCGATTTCACTCGCGATATTGTATATTGTATGTTTATCATGCATTTTTACATTTCCATTTAAATTTATTTACAACAACAATTTGAATTTTGTATTATCTCTAAATATGGTGTATACAATTAGTGTACTTTCATTTCATTTCATATAACTATTAAGTATTAAATTTTTGTTAAACAGTGTAACTCACACTGAAGGATAGTTTCTTAATTTTTAAAATATATCTATATAATATAGAAAATTTGCAAAAACGACGATTCAGTGATCTTATTATTAAAAACAAAGTGCATTATTACTTAAATTCACACTTTTCCAATGTTTCTTTCAATTATTATATATCTTTTTTCTATCTTATTTACCTCGTCTTTATTACCTTTGAACAACCAGTTTTGATCCATACATGACAAAGCCTAACAGGTCTATGTAGCAGCGGTGAAAAGCCCATACAGGCTGATTTCCTCCTTAACCTTTTAAAAATCCATACATACATATTCATTATTGTAATTAATAAATATGTATGGTTGTATGAGAAATCGGAGTTTGTATCAAGTGGTATGATTTTCAATTTCCTTGGGACGGCTTGCCTTCAAAATTCCATCCTTCGCCACTGCTGTGTAGTGCATATACATTATCTAATAGTTCATCATACAAGCACTATAAGGCTTAACACCTCCGCCGCAGATTAAGTAGGTACATCGTAAAACGTGTCGCTTGCACTACGCAATTTACCCCATTAAAGGTAATGAGTTTCCACCTAAAATCATGAGCCGTCTTCTAGTTTCTTCCAACGATATTTTGTACTATTAGATATGTATGAATACACAAGAGCGACGAAACTGAGGCGAACAGAGGCCCCTAATAATGCCTGAATATTCATCTACAATCTACGAAGTCGAGTTGTGTGTTCAGGAAGTGTAAAAATGTACCTAAAATGTAAGTAGAAACAAAATTGTGCATCTGTGCGCTCAGTGCAGTTTGGAACACTTTTTGCGGTAATATTCTTAGCAGGTAACATATCTAATAGTGTACAATATCGTTGGTTCCGTCAAATATTCCGATAAAAACAGTAACTTAATTGGCAATTTAGTTTTAATATTTTTACAGAACTACTACCGAGTCCGCCTGAAGACATTGAAGTGGAACCTCTAAACGAAAAGCAACTGAACGTATCATGGAACCCACCAACAGAGAACACCGAATCGGTGACACAATACGTAATAAACGTAACAGCATTACGATCATTTGATGCCCATCTGATAGATCCCTCAGAGAGCTCATTAAGGAACGACACAGCAAAGTACAGTCAACCGATGACATTCAAGGTGCCCGCAAACAAGACATCCCTAGTCCTCAACGATCTGCTACCATTCACAATGTATGAGGTCACAGTGACCTCCTACAATATTCATGGCTCCAGTTTACCGAGCTACGCAATCAGGTAATTATTCGAAATAAGATGGCTTATAAATAGTAAATCCGTTGCCGTTGAATCTTACTGCTTTGAATGAAAAGATAAATATTAAATATACACTTTGTTCAATTTATATACTTTAGTGAAGTCTGTTTGTAATTCAAAAAGGATGATTGATTCAATCATCCTTTTTCAACGAATACTCAAATATTGTCGCATCATCATCATCATTAACAAGCCATGTTTGGCTCACTATTGAGCACGAGACTCCTCTCAGAATGATAGAGGTTAAGCTGATAGCCCGTTACGTTGGCCCAATGCGGATTGGCAGACTTCACACACGTACAGTAAAAGCAAAGGAAAATTTCAAGTTTGCAGGTTTCCTCACGTTGTTTTTCCTTCACCGTTTGAGACACGTAATATTTAATTTCTCAAAATTATCTGAAAAATGCCCTGGACCGAATTAAAACCGAGGGCATACCTCCGAATCGAATCGAAAGCAGAGGTCATATCCACTGGGCTGTCACGGCTGTCTTCGGTCGTATACTGCCGTATACATTATACTATTTGAAATTTAAATTGCCCTATTTGGAGATAAGAAGAGTAAAAAAACGTTCTCCGATAGTTCCGGTATTATTGAAATGAAATTATTCGTAAGTATACCATTTAGATCGTCTGTTATATTTTCAATGTTTGCTCTGGTTCGGTTCTACCGGTTTCTTACATTCTGTAGATTATAGAATGTGGGACCACTTACTATCCACGGAATACCTATAATTGAACGAATTCATAAAAAGATGGCATCGCGTCGGAGGAGGATGTTATATATGTATTAGTACCAAAAAACTATTTATATCAGTTGGCCAGCTTACTCGTTTGCTTCGTATACTTTTATATTTTCATGGCACAGGTCTCTAACACTGACACCTGGTAAGATGAGGACGACAGAGGTGGCAGCAGCTCCCAAGCTGCCCGACGTAAGAGGTTGCTGCATCGCCGGTGGAGTGAACCACTTCGGTTGCGTAGACAAACTTTGCGACCCCACCAAAACCTTCGAGATTGGCGTAAGTATAATAAAGCGACAGCCTGTGATAACCAGGCTCTGTCATTTTATATAAGCTAAAAGTTCATCAGAGCATACTCCTACCATAGGTTAATACGATAGACAACTATGGATTCGGGATCATAATGAAGTTAGGAGGTAACAAAGGATCGAAGTTCCAAACCTTAAATCGTTCTAGTATAACGCATAGTTTTTATATTTTCTCTGAAATACCATGAGAAACATGTCTTAAGTTGCCAAAGTTGATTGTAGTCAAAGGCTAACTTGTAAATAATAAATAAAAAAGCAGCTTCATGGCAACTGTTAACAGGACATTAAATAAACTTTAATTGATTGTAGACCTTTGTTAACTGCAACCTCCCAAAGTCTGCACTGTCCAAATTCCATACGTTGCCTACCGCACCTACCTATGGTTGGAACATGAGCTGACAAAGGTCTTTTCATCACAGGGTCTAACAGACCATAAGTAATTAATCCAAAGAACACAACTAAACGAAACACGTTTATGTGAACATCTTCATCCATTATTGGTTGTGGCTGACGCGTCATGAAATGTTAGCACGATAGCATAAAATCTTTCTACACCTGTGTAATCTAAACATTTATCGTATTGCACTGTGTTTGCAATCTGTTTTAGTGTAGTTTTACTGTAGTGTAGTAAAAAATATATACGTTCAAACGGCCAACGCTCAAACTGTTGTTTTAGTTGAAGTCACTGGCGATTGTTTTTAACACGTTCACTGGGTCAACATATTTCAAGATTTTTACGCAGTGGTATACGTGGTGGATTTACAAGACGGAGGTCCTGGGTTCGATCCCCGGCTAGGCAGATTGAGAATTTCTTAATTTGTCCTGGTCTGGCTGGTGGGAGGCTTCGGCCGTGGCTAGTTACCACCCTACCGGCAAAGACGTACCGCAAAGTGATTTAGCGTTCCGATACCATGTCGTGTAGAAACCGAATGGGCTGTGGATTTTCATCCTCCTCTTAAAAAGTTAGCCCGCTTCCATCTTGGATTGCATCATCACTTACCATCAGGTGAGATTGTAATCAAGGGCTAACTTGTAAAGAATAAAAAAAAAAAAAAGAATTCTCTACTTTTACTTTGGAGACGTAATTGATCTCTTAACTAACTTATAGTTAATCGTATGATCAATGACACCTGATCAATGTCTTAAATGAAGAGTCTTGGAAACACCTAATCATTACAGCAAGGACTGAATATGTTTTTACTACAGCGCATGACACCTAATCGACCTCAATTTATGAATTACAATGAGTCTAGCTTTAGGCCGGAAACAAAAACATATATATATTTGTCTAGGTCATTCACAAAGAACTTTATGCACAAAAAATAACTTTATACTTATTACGAATTAAAGCATCCCAAACCGAGTGAAACAATAGATATAATTTTCATTCGAAACGAAATTCAAGGGGTCTTTTAGATCTCCTAACACAGTGAACGTGTTATCCGTCGAATGTTAATGTTAAAGTAATATGACTCTATTCTCCTAGTTTTAAAGACGCTAATTCCGTAATACCACTCAAACAATTCATCGCAAATTGCTAACTGGGTAATATGCGTAATGGGAATTGAAAATTATATTGAAAAAGGCAGCACATGACTAGGCCATAGGTTTTAGTAGCTTAGTATAGCAAACAATATGCCTTTGGTAAAACTGCAAACTTTTCGGTTTTGAAACAAGTATTTAACGATGGCAAGTGTCATTTATATATAAGTTATACCTCATATTAAATACTCTCTCCTATACTCATCAAAATACTATACTCATCCAAATAAGATTTTAAAGACTTTAGTCAAACATACCTAAATTGTTATTTTAATCTAAAATTGTAGGGGAAAATTTTGAGTAATTTACCAAATTTACCTGTAATTAGTGAAATATTTCTCACAAGAAGAACAATGTAAAATAATGAAATAGATAAAATAAAAAAAAAACAGGATCAATGACTTTATCGTAGTAAAACATTACGTTTTATATTTTGTAACGTCTTTTGTTATTGTAAAGTACTTATTGGTGATCACACATATATAAAAGGAAGGTTGTTTACGTCACTAAATATTGCAAATCATCAAACTGTTTTCTCCATACAACGAAGCACTCCATGCTACCATACCATACCGTATGTGTTAAAAATTCAAAATTCATTTATTTCAAGTAGGCTCAGTTTACAAGCACTTTTGACACGTCAGTTGACTATTTGTAAAGATTCTACCACCGGTTCGGAAGGCAGGTTCTGCTGAGAAGATACCGGCAAGAAACTCAACAGTTGCTCTTTTGAAAAAGTCATACAGTATTACAATTTACATTTGATAACAATTAAATTACAATTTCTTATAGTTTTATCTCCTGTGTGAAGGTGGAAGCTGATCCAATGGCCTCCAAGCACCTTTGTCGTTAAGGAACTCATCAATAGTGTAGTAACCTCGACTAAGTAAATGTTTTTTAAAACATTGCTTAAAGTTGTGCATTGGCAAGTCCATCACAGTCTTGGGGATCTTGTTATAGAAGAGTACACCCAAACCCACAAAAGATTTTTTAACTCTTTGGAGACGATATGCAGAAATAACTAACTTATGCCCGTGTCTAGTAAGACGTGGGTTTAGATCTCCTTTTCGTTTGTACAAATTAATATTTTGTCTTACATAAACTATACTGTTATATATATACTGACAGGCTACTGTTAAAATGCCTATTTCTTTAAACTTTTGACGAAGGGACTCGCGTGATTTTAGTTGATATATTGCTCGAATTGCTCTTTTTTGAAGTACAAATATAGAATGTATATCAGCAGCCTTGCCCCACAACAAAATACCGTAAGACATTACGCTGTGAAACTACGCAAAATAAACAAGTCTAGCTGTATCAACATCAGTAAACTGTCTTATTTTTCTCACTGCAAAAGCAGCTGAGCTGAGTTTACCTGACAGTTTTTCTATATGAGCACCCCACTGAAGTTTAGAATCCAAGGTCACTCCCAGGAAAACTGTGGAATTCTCTATTTCTAGTGTTTCACCATTGATCATTATAGACTTATCTAATTTTATAACATTTGGTAATGAAAACTCAATACATTTAGTTTTCTTTGCATTTAAAAGTAAGTTGTTAACAGTGAACCAATGCGACACATGCGATATGGCACGGTTTACATCGTCGGAATTATCTTTACTTCTGTCACTCACTTCTGTTACCCACATATGCACCCATCATGTGGTATATTTTCAAATCTGTGACTGACCTCACTGTCATTACATAGCAATTGTATCGTCACTGTGACTAACGCACCAATCATCCAGACAGCCGTGTTCTAATCATCAGTTGCAGGTGACAGATCTGATGATTTGCGCGCCGTGGGCCGGGGTGACCTTCGGATGTCTTGCCAATGGTCTGGATCACACTCCATGCTGCCAGTCGAGGGGATTGCCAGAGTCTTGCTTACCGCTGTGCAGTGGGAATATCACGAATTTGGACTTCAATCACTTCAAGTAAGATAACCTATTTCTTGATTATCATTATATTTTAGCGGCAACACTATAAGGCGTGAAGCTTAGATCCACCACACTACTCTAATGCGGGTTGGCGGTTAATAATGTTAAATTAACGGCCACTCAGATGTTAATAACCGGGTGTTCTCGAAGGCACGAGAATTTCTACCAATGTCTAAGAAGAAAGAAAAGCTTTGTATAATTATTCTATGACCCGACCCTAGATTAGAACCCAGGACATTGTGAACCGAAGCCACTTATGCTAACCACTATAGCATTAACGCACTTTTTACCAACCTATTGATATATTTTCTACGTTTATTGACTTTAATAACTTTAAATCAATCGGAGAGCAGATTAAGTCGTAGCTCTTATCATTAACATCTTATAGTCAAATAATAGTCAAAAAATAGTCAAAACGTCTGTTAAATAGTCAAAACATTATCACCCTACGCCCACCAACCTTCATTGGAAAAGCGTGGTAGGTCTAAACTCCATACCTGCTATTAGGAGAAACGCCTAATTTTGTAGTCCCGTTAAAAAGGTTGACAGTGGAGTTTAGTCGTATCAAGATAATTTCTATTTTTATCGAGTTTTTGTTTTGGAAAACGTATCCGCGATAATAAAAATTCAAAATTCATGTGGACAAAGTCTCAGGCAATACCTAGTATCTAATACTTTGATGTTTAATAAATGAACCTTCACAAACTACCATTACCAAATCACTTCATTGTGTAAAATCAATTGGCTATTTTCAATTATTAGTGTTAATAGTTTTTGCCGGCTTATCTACAAATCCATTAGCACTAAATTAGCCTTCATTGTTATGATATTAATCATCACAAATTAAACCATAAATCACGATTAGTCAGATGCGTTTGTATATTAAAGCTAATATTCAATAACTTTGCTAAATAAACTCTAAAATTTAGAGTTTATATACCAAGGTTATTAAATATAAACGTAATCATAAATCGATGTACTCTTGAGCGTTAGTTTTAGTGTTTTCAATATGATGTACCTACCTAATTATTTTGATTAAAATACCAGTAACTAACTTTCAACAAACTGATTGAAACATACTATTTTGATGATTTCAAAATTCCAAAATTTCGAGGATTTTTTCGAAATTGATAATTTTGTCTCTAAAAGTTGTACACACAAAGATTTCCCGTTTTCACTGCGCTTTTCACTAATGAGCCGTGATGACAATCATAGTCATAGTATGATGTTCCTTCCTCAATGATTGGACAATTTAACACGAAAGTATTTTTATTGTAAAGTATAATAATGTATGATTTTCAAAAGAACAACTTTCGAGTCCATTGCCGGCTCTTCTCAGCAGATCCGCCTTCCATACTGGTAGTCTGGTAGTAGTAAAGTAGGATGGTGGAATTACTACAAACGTACAAACGTAAATAAATTTTCAATGTCAACCACAGCAACAAATTCAAAAAATTAAAAAAACAAGCTACTTAAATGAGCTTACGTGGAGAAGCTTGCAATTTACTACTTACTACGTACAGCATACGTAAATAGCCAGCCAAATCGCCGCAAAATTGACAAAGTTTCATACAAATTTCATCCCTATTTTATCACCTTGGGGGTACAATTAATCAAAATCCTTTCTTAGTGGATTCCTACGTCATAACATCTACCTGCATGCCAAAATACAGCCCGATCCGTCCAGTGGTTTGGGCTGAGCGTTGATAAATCACTGTTAAACCTACTCTCAAGGTCACAAGTCCTGGGACCTGCTCGAGATGTTTCCTCTACCACAAAATAATGGTACAATGCTACCCTGTATTTCACCAGATTGATGTTGATCCTACGCTTTCCTTTGTTCACCAGATGCCTCCGCTACATGTCGTCGTACACCAACTGCCTGCTGCAAGGCTACGGCGTGCTGCCGGGCGCGCCGGCGCGGCTGCACCTCACCAACATCGACACCGACTACGCCGTGGTGCACTGGGCGGCGCCCGCGGCGCTGGCCGACACCGTGCAGTACTACAACTTGCACTACAAGTCGCTGCAGTCTGAAGACGATTATCGGACTTTGACCAGGGTATGACAAATATCTAAATATATAAAAGCGATAGATTCATCACAAAATAACCTGCTTGACGTACAATGAAATTTGGCAGGGAGGTAGTTTATGTTTGGTAGACATCCGATAACAACGGATTTTTCGACCGGGCTGGATTATGCACGCCATTGACGAACAATTACTCTCACGTTTCCGCAGCACCCACGACTGTAACTGATCGTGTATTGGTCGCTGCGTGCATGACGGCTCGACTTATGAAACGTCTTCGTTGCCGTTTGCGCTGCAGAAACTTGAGAATATTGACCGTCAATGGCTGATTTTAAGGAAGTATAGAGCCGTGATAGCCCATTAGATGTGACCTCTGTCTTCGGTTTGGGACATGCACCTGCAACTTTTCAGTTGTGTGCATTTAAAGGAATTAAATATCACGTGTCTCAAACTGTGAATCACAAAGGAAAACATCGTTCGGAAACCTGCATACCTGAGAATTTTCTTAATACTTTAAGGTGTGTGAAGTCTGCCAATCCGCATTGGGCCAGCGTGGTGGACTAAGGCTTAACTTGTTTCAGCAACAAGTTAATAAACGGATTTTTTTTAAAGTCTTCTGTTTTCAGTTACAATCTCCATACATCCTGGAAGACTTGGAATCCAACACCGACTACGAGATCTACGTGCAAGCAGTCAACGAGCACGGAGTGGGTGACGCGTCCCCTAGACTTATATTTAGAACTCAAAGTCAGGTAAGCCAGTTAATGGTTTGAAAGTTTTCTTTTTTATACTAATAATTGACGGAGCAAATGGCCCACTTGCTGATAAACGACAAACTATCGCCAATAAACAACAACACGTCCTACAAATCGTCTAAATCCGTGTCCTATTCCCCTATATCCTGAAGAGTAGGTGTCAATTGTCATTTGTCTATAATAACACCGGCAACCAAACCGTTCTTAAAATTCTACCTATAAATATTTACAAGATAAGCGGGATTTTTGGCACTTAAGGAACTGGCGATCAGGTTTCCAAAGTGAGGAACAATATGCGCTGTCTTCAGTACTCGTACCTTGATCGAACAGCAAAAGCGTCTCAAGATATACAGTACACATTTCTTCTTTATCGTTACACTCTTTACGACGTGATCGTGGTCGTCATTTTAGGGATGATGACAAGCCTGCACATACGTGGAGGGAACCACGTAGAGCTGTTTTGATCTGGTCAGTCCAGAATATAGAAGATATTCCTAATATTAAACAATACAAAACTCTCCACCAGGTCATAGAAGAAGAGATAGAGAACGCAAACGAGTACAACATAACGGCGTGCTGCGAGCGCGTGCAGCTGTCCAGCGTGTGCTTGCCGCTGTGTTCGTACGACGCGAAGATGTCGGACCTGCGCACGCTGGCGCCGCTGTGCGAGCAGGAGTTCCACAAGCTGGTGCGCTGTGGTGCTGGAGGTAGGAGATTAGGACGTTGATGAACCGCTGTGTTCGTACGACGCGAAGATGTCGGACCTGCGCACGCTGGCGCCGCTGTGCGAGCAGGAGTTCCACAAGCTGGTGCGCTGTGGTGCTGGAGGTAGGAGATTAGGACGTTGATGAACCGCTGTGTTCGTACGACGCGAAGATGTCGGACCTGCGCACGCTGGCGCCGCTGTGCGAGCAGGAGTTCCACAAGCTGGTGCGCTGTGGTGCTGGAGGTAGGAGATTAGGACGTTGATGAACCGCTGTGTTCGTACGACGCGAAGATGTCGGTCCTGCGCACGCTGGCGCCGCTGTGCGAGCAGGAGTTCCACAAGCTGGTGCGCTGTGGTGCTGGAGGTAGGCAATTAGGACGTTGAGGAACTAAAGAGAAACTATTAGGTCAGGAGCGTAGCTACCGCCGTATCAGCCACATCAAAGATACGGGGACTACATGGGCTCTTACGTGTGAAAACAAAAATTTGTAAAATGTAGGAAATCTATAATCTCTTTTTTTCCCTGGTTAAGCGCGCGCCCAGAAGTTGGAAACATCCTACATAGGTTAAGTTACTGTCATATTTATTTCATATCGTAGGTACAATATAATGTCGTTGATTTTAAGCGAGCACTTTTTGCGTCTTTTGTGAAAAATCTTTACCCTCCATTTGGGTCCCCAACTAATTTTGATACAGCTTCTCTCCAAGGTACACTACGCTTCTGTATTAGGTACTTGGTTTTTCTTCAGAACAACATTTTGTAAGTTGATTGATCATAAGGAAACTTTAACTTGGAATTAAGAAGAAATTTTCTTGAATTCATGAAACAAGGTTACCTAAGCCTTCGGAGTTAGAGAAATAAGAACAAAGCAATCTAGAAAGAATCAGCGGTTGATGATACGAATTATGCTCAGAATATATCTGCGAATATAACAAACATGAAATAAATTATTTTTATTTCATGTTTGTTATACTACATGTATTACAAAAGAGCAGTTTAGTCAACAACTATTGTTTTTTTTTTTTGCAAAAATAATCTTCATTACGTTGTGAAACGATCTACATAATTTTAGGCATAAAATTCTTGTAAAATGCACTTGTTAATTATACTAAACTACTAAAGATGGTTAGAGACTAAAGCAAACACAATTACAATATTTAAATAATCCTTGTATATTTTTAACTGACTTCCAAAAAGGAGGAGGTTCTACGTTCGGCTATATGTATGTTTTTTTTTGATAATATTGACCATCACTTAGGTCGCAACCACGAAACGTGCTGCGCTCGTCGCGGCGTGCCGGCGTCGTGTCGCGGCGCGTGCGGCGGCGCCTACAGCGGCCTGTTCTACACCTGCATCGCCTACGTCGGCAACATCGTGCAGTGCTTTGAAGAGGGTGAGGTGTACTGGTTTACTATGACATTAGTTCCTGCATATCTACACTCGCTGACGACTGACGCGCTAGTTTTGTCGTGTCGTGACATCACATCTCAAAGTGCTCAGCAGTGAGCCAAATATGGGTTGACAATGATGATAGTCGTATATTGAACATGCAGCTCATTGTACAGGCACCGGTCAACTGCCCGGGCCGCCGCGCGAGGTACACGCAGTGGTGAACCAAGACAAGCTGTTCCTGGACTGGACGGCGCCCAGCGACGGCGCCAACGCAACTTCCTACACCGTGCACTGGCAGAAGATCGGCAACAACACGCTGCCCTACTACTACAACAACCTGCAGCTGGACAATGTGAGACCTTACCACAAATACCATCGTTGTAGGATCAACCCACCCAACTACCTCCTTAGCATCACGGTTATACGTCAACTAGGGTGTTCAGTCAAGCTTCACTTTGGCACCCATAGATAAGGCTAACATTTTTTGTAGACAAAACAATTAAAATATTAGCCTATCCGGGAAGACGAACCAGGTTGCTCTAAACGTGTTCCAAGACTTTCGGAAGAGTTCTATACCCTAGCCATGCGTCAAACAAAATATGAGGACTGAAAATGCGAGTTTAGGAATGTCACAATAACTAAAGTGCTGAAATGGCGACCCCGCACTAGTAAGCGCAGTGTTGGCCGACCCCCCACCAGGTGGACTGACAACATCAAGCGAGTTGCAGGGATACGCTGGATGCAGTATCGTGATGTTTGGCAGTCCCTACAAAAGGCCTATGTCCTGGACGTCCATCGGCTGATATGATGATGATAATGATGACATAACTTAGGGATGTAAAACTACCTAGCAAAATCTTTCCGAAATATATTCCGTAAAATAAGGACAGTCTACCAACTCTCCTGCATGTATCAAAATGTTGAAGTGACCTGAAGTGGTAATATTGCAAGCGTAGATGTAACGCTTATCTTTTTCCAACAGCAAATGACGGTGACGGAGACGATGGCGCGCATCGAAAGCCTGGAGGTGAACAGCACCTACCACCTGTTCGTGGTGGCTGCCAACCAGCACGGCACCTCGCTGCCGTCCAGCATGCTGCTGCTCAACATCACTGAGGGTAACTGATGCCATCCATCATCATCATGACATTAGCCGATGTCTACAAAAAGACATATTCCTTTTCCCCTCTAAGTCGAGGTGCAAATCTCAGAGGAGACACTCTTAGAGAGTTGTTCCGCCCATCTCTTCTGCTTCTGCTTTCGGGCCCCATCAGGCGATGCTTCTGCGCTCGCCCGGTTTCGCCGCTAAGGTGTCGTTGAGCCACAATGAAAAGAAAAAATATATTCCTTTTATAGGGACTTTCAAACTACTAATATGCCTCAATATATCTAACGGTTATGGGTTCCAACTCTCTCACGGCCTATTATTTTATCTACTTTTAACAGTCTTTTGGAATATTGGTCATATTTAAAAAAATATACATCGACAATATTCTTTAGAGAATACTTATACAGGATGACCCGTAATTAATGATTATAACGAAAATAGTAGATACACCACTTAATTATCTAAAACTTATTATAATAAAAAATATGAAATTCATTAAAATCAATTAGCCTTAGTATACGAGTACTTTCGAAACGTCTTCTTCGGTTATGTCAATTACTAATGAATTACAGATAAGGAACACAAAGAAGTGTCGGGTATACCGTCGCCGCCGCACGGATTATCAGTGTCTTCCCACTCGGCCACGTGGCTGGCTTTGAGCTGGCAGCCGCCGCAGTTCTCACTGCCGGACGACAAGATCTCGTATACGTAAGTTAATTGACCTTGACCCTTGGCTCCTAACTCTTACCTTCCAAAGCCACAACAGACTCCATAGTTGCTTACTATACTCAAGGAGGACTGCAAGGCAGAGGCTGGAAGTGAGGTGCATCAGTCGTGGGTTTTGTTGTCATCGATACCTACCTCCCGGCCCCCGCGGATGCGGACTGTTACGAACGAATATGCTAAGCTATAAATCGCATGGCGTAACGTCTTTGCCAGTAGGGTTATAAAAATATATGGTATGGTATTGGACGCTTCTGATGAAGAAATATTATTTTACTTGGGCAAAATAAAATTGAAAATGCCTTGAATAATTCGTATTGTCTTTGCGCAGTTTGTACTACAAGATGCCAAGTCAGACGGGCCAGGGCAACGTGACCCGGGTCAACACGACCGTCCCGGGGCACACCCTGGAGAAGTTGACGCCCAACACGCAGTACGTGGCCTGGGTGAAGGCGCACAGCGATGCCGGGGACTCACTGCCTTCGGAGACGTTGCTGGCTTGGACTGACCCGGCCTATCCTGCTTTTGTTGAGGTATGCCAAAAAATCATACAGCAAGAAAGAAAGGAAAGGAAATGGAAGGTTGCTTTAGCTTATTACTTCAATGGCTCCCTACTGTGTCAGGCCCCTCTCCTTACAGACAAGATGGTTTGGACATTGGGCCCCACCTCTCTCCAAAGCTATTTGCGGGTTTGGGCTTTGTGATTTTTAAGAAGCGAAAGCCGGGAATCGTTTAAAAATAATTATGGCTGAATGCTAAGAAAAAAGTGTGTGTACATAATATTTTCATACCGTGTAAATTGTGTCTAGTGAATTAAACTCCAAAACTCCTTTCGACATCTGGGCGAAACATTCTCGAATGCATTATAGTGAGTGTTTGGTATTTTAGTTAACTTGGCAATATAATGACTGAGGGTCGGATAGGCATCAACCCTAAACCCCATCGGTACTGATCCCATCCCTTCCGATCTTATCCCAGGGTATGTTGCAGAGAACCCTCTTAAAGAGGCGTTTCGTCGCCGTACATTCTAAGGGTCTCTGGCAAAGTTTCGGAGCTGGACCGAACACGGTGACACAAAAATTTACAATATTTTTTTTATTCTGGCAGCCTCCTACAATCAACCCGGTAAATCTGGTGATGGAAGGCTCCAGCATGACCATACTGTGCATTGCAATGGGAACACCGACACCCACCATATCTCTATACATCACTGGTAAGTATTTTAATTAATTCTAATGGCACATGCCATATGTATTACGTTTAACTATTCTATTTTTTATTCTTAACAAGTTAGCCCTTGACTACATACAATCTCACCTGATGCTATGATGATACAATCTAAGATAGAAGGGGGCTGACTTGTTAGGAGGAGGTACAAAATCCTCACCCCTTTAGGTTTCTACATGACATCGTACCGATACGCCTTTGCCTTTTACTAACTCCAATTTATGTAATTTATAGTTGATTGTTTTCTTTTGCTTAAAAGATTTTTTTGCATCATTCATCATTTGCACTTCAATTTATAATTACGAGTATATGTATTGATGATGACCAGTGGCCGCTGGATGCTGGCGGTTCGAGACCGCCTTTTTATGTAGTCAAGCCTGATGGAAAGCAATGATGAGGTCTAAGATAAAGCGCGCTTGCCTCGAAGATGCCTATTAATTCTAGCCTTGAAGGTGCACAAATTATACGTGTCAGGAAACATAAACGCCGGAAGGGCATTCCATATCTTAGCAGTTCATTTGAAGTGTGTTCCATGGTGTCTGGAAGTCCACGCAAGAGGCCTATGACCAGCAGTGAACGTCCATCGGATGTTAATGTTAATGATCAACCCTTGGTCGGCAGGTCGGCTGGTGCGCCAGGAGGTGACGCGCCACATGGTGACGGTGGTGCACAACGTGACGCGCGACATGGACCTCATCTCGTGCTACGCAGACAACGGCTACGGAACCCCCATGCAGGCGTCGCGGAAGATTAACATTTCACGTGAGCTCTTTTACTAACAACAACTTCTTCTATAGCTTGGCAAGTTCGTTAATGATACTGCCAATGACATGCGGGCGTCGGGGAGGGAAGGACTGTGCGGATGTGAAGTCTTGCGGGGCAGAGGCTGGAAGTGGGGGGCATCGAAGTGGGGTGCATCAGTTGTGGGTTTATCATTTAAAATATTCTGTGTATACTGCAGCCTTTGTTGATGAGTACTGTTGGTAAACAGTACTCATCAAGACCGGCTGTAATAGAGATGACTACTATTAACTACTAACTAACAGAGAACGAAACCTAGAAATGTACTAACTATCTACCCCTTAATACATCTTTACAATCATTGATTGCCAATTGTACAATCGTGTCTTTTCCACCAGATATACCAACAATTCAGGCATCAGGCATAACAATGGCTGCGGCGGGTGACTCCGTCATCCTGGAGTGCAGAGTCGAGGCGCTGCCCAAACCCAACGTGGCCTTCTGGAGGGACCCCAACGGGAGGATATCAGTGATCGACGGCCCCAACTACACCATACAGCTACTTGCTGATCCTGAAGTAAGAACCTAGTATATCATTATGTTATATCAATATTTTTCACAATGCACACAATTCCCGTTGCAGGGGATAAAAATATATCGCCTTTATCACCTCTGATGATGAAAGCTTTTTAGCGTTTTAGCGTTCCGATACAATGTCGTGTAGAAACTGAAAGAGGTGTAGATTTTCATCCACCTTCTAACAAGTTAGCCTGATTCCATCTTAGATTGCATTGACACTTACCATCCGGTGGGTTATAACAACAAAAATAGAGTATATTCCCAAAACTTTGCGCACATCCAAAGATATGCATCATCACTTAATATTAAGTGAGATCAGAGAACTAACATGTCATTCAATAAAAAAATTAATATAAAACATTCTACCTATATTATTCTTCTTAGACTATGCAGGTTCACTAACAGCTCCTGTATCAGTTATTAAACCGCATTCGATTCGCGATTGCCTCTTAAATTGCATATTCAAGAACGAATTTGACGTCATATGCAGATCTCTAACACGCTATCGCAGCAAAACGATCATAAACAATGAACGGCCTAGGTATCTGAAGGCCAAATCTAATGAGTGCTCTCAACTTTGTCATGGGGAGGCTGGCGAACCAATTCGTACGCGAATGGATGACTCGGCTTAACTCGTGGAACTCTGAGACGGGGCCAATTGACATTCCATTGTCTGCAGAAACGGCGTGAATATAAAAGTCTATTAATACACAGACTCAAGGTCTTCTATACGACGACAGCTTACGAACGATAAGATTCTTCATAACAATGTATAGAATTCAGTGAAGGGTATTTTGAATGTATCTACTTGAACTGGTAAATTTTTTTTAACGACTTCAAAAAAAGGCGGAGGTTTTCAATTCGAACCTTAAGTTTTTTTTGTGCTATGGATGCTACCTGATTATCCGAATACGTCTGAATTGATTTGAATGATTCTTTTTTTTGTTTGAAAGGGTGATAGCTACTCCTGAGGTACATCATTGGGTTAGCACCGCCTTCAAACTGATCAACAGTTAGAACATAATATGATATATAGAATGTAGTATAATGTTTTTTTTACGTTTTTTAGTTTAGTCAGAACGTTTAAAGTCGGTTAAATTTTTTATCAAGTTGATATAAATGCGAAAGAGGAATGCTGATAGATATTATATGGCGAAAGTGTTCGTTCGTTTGGCTTAACCACTAAACCGTTCTTGATATAATTTGGCATATAGAGACAAATTATATCTATATATACTTTTATCTCACAAATCTAAGGGTTCTTCACTCGTGATATATTCGTAGACTTGTCCTATACAATTTAATTAGATCTACTACAATAATTTAGTATTTACCAACGACATCAAACCGTATAACTCGACATACGGGTGTCAGGATTGATAGTATGCCAAAACACCATTCCAGAACTGCCCTCTAAGGTCCTAGTCTCACAAGAGACTTACCCTGAGAGAATCACTCCACCCATCTTTCCTTCTGCTTTTTCCTTCGAGTCCCATCAGGTGATGCTTTTGCGCTTACCCAAAACCACCGGTAACGCCGTTGATGTCACATTTTTATTATTCTTACAAGTTAGCCCTTGACTACAATCTCACCTGGTGGTAAGTGATGATGCAATCTAAGATGGAAGCGGGCTAACTTGTTAGGAGGAGGATGAAAATCCACACCCCTCAGGGTTTCTACACGACATCGTACCGGATTTAAATCCTAAATCGCTTGACTTGTCTTTGCCGATAGGGTGGTAACTAGCCACGGCCGAAGCCCACCAGCGCCAGACCTGGACCAATTAAGAACACCTAAATCAGCTCAGCCGGGGATCGAACCCAGGACCTACATCTTGAAAATCCACCGCGCATACCACTGCGCCACGGAAGCCGTCAAATTAATCAAACAGTAGTCTTTGGCAACCACACAGCTGAAAAAAATAGATAAAAAATTGTATACGTTCCTTGGTAGGTTTACCTACTCAATAGGTTTCGTAGTTTCTGTTTCTGTTTCTTCAATAGAAATTATATTATGACCCACGAAAGTATAAGCTCTATGTGCTCTCCCACAGGAGCCAACAAAGTACACGATGCGGCTGATCATCAAGAAGATCTCGGAAGCCGACGAGGGCGACTACTTCTGCCACGCCGAGAACGCATTCGGCAAGACGCTGCGCCCGGTGTCGGTGCGTCTGCGCAACAACGCGCCGCACCACAACGTCACCGAGTGCTGCAGCCAGGTACACTACCCGACCTATAAGACTACAAGCCCTTGAACAAAAATTACCTGTGAAATGAACCAACGTGAGTAACGCTTAGAAGGCTGTATATCAGAAAATAACTCTGAGCACTATGCCGTCATTTCTAAGCGGTACAGGTGAGTACGCGAGTGAAGAGTAAGGCTTGCGACTCTTATCTTTCGACTCCTGCGCTGGAAAAATGTACGGCATTTACGGGTAAAGTATCTGTATATGTGTACAAAACGAATTGCACAAATGCCGCACAGTAATAAATGACCTATTTTGCTTCTGCAATTGTCGATAATTATCTATATATATAAAAATGAATTGCTGTTCGTTAATCTCGCTAAAACTCGAGAACGGCTTAACGGATTTATCTTATTTTGAAATGAAAAATGTTGTGAAAAATGTCTTGAAATGTTCGTGGAGGTAAAGGGAAGGTTTAAAAGGTGAGAAAAATTAGAATAATTGCCGGGAAAACCATAAAAACAACCCTTTTCTATTTCCCATACAAACGTTTAAGAGTCGAGGGGTAGGGTATGGTAGGGGTAGAGTAGTGTAGAGTAGGGATAGGGAAGAAGTGCACATAAGTCAAAGCGAAGCTTGACCGGGTCCACTAGTTATACATATATGTAATGTGCTCGTCAAAACCTTGCATTTGATGCCAAACACGTGATGATTATCGCAGTTTAATTTTCTTATTAATTTTTATAGCCTATGTCAACCGGGCTATGATTACGAATCTTTTGACACCTCATTCATTAAAATCGGTTCAGCTTTAGCGCTACGGCGGAACATACAAACATACACACATATACGGCCAAAATCATTACCTTGACTTTTGGCTTCGCCGTAGTCGGTAACAAAAAGACAAATTGGTTCCGCCACCTCGCTCGAATATTATATTAACGATATTTTTAAATAATTCATAATCATAATCATAACTTGAAAAACCACTCCATAAGACAAACCTGCTCGTGTTTAAGTAATCGTCATAATTAAAGGGACAAATTCAGAAGTTGGAAACTTGAAACAAATCCATCCCCTGCCACTCAATATTATGTTATTGTTACAAAATTGAATCGCAGCCTGCCAGGCTTTTGTTCTGATAATTGAAATTGTTACATGTTATCTGAAGTAACTTTAAATTTGCGCTAATTTGTTCCTGTAAATACATCCTCGTGCAAAACTCTTTTCTTTTAATATTTTTCGAAATCTTTATTCAATTTAAAAAATAACTTTTTTGAGAGAGCTTTTCACAGAGTTTTTAAATTAGGAAAGCAGATGTTATCATCATCATATCAGCCGATGGACGTCCACTGCAGGACATAGGTCTTTTGTAACTTAACTTTTTTGAGAGAGTTTTTCACTGTTTTATCTGCACTTACTTCAACCTACGCCTCTTAGAGTCCTTCTCGTAGAGTCTGCTTCACTAATGTTTTCTCTAAATTTTCAAGTTGTGTATATGTCATCATTATCAACCCATATTCAAACAACAATTCTAACAAAACAAAGTCAGTTTTCCGACTCCGAGTTGATGCTTTCAAAGTTCCTATAATAAAATGTACTCTGAAGTTTAATAAATACATACAATGTATTTCTCCTGTGTCATCATTATGAATGATGAATATGTGTTTGTTTTAGATGAACGTATCGGCGTCATGTATCGACGCGTGCAGCTTCCACCTCGACATGGACAACATCATGGACCGGCCGGAGTGCATGAACGACTTCGACAAGCTCATGAAGTGCGCCGCCGATGGATCAGGTACAGTCAGCCACTTAATCAGTTCCATAAAAACATCAGGTAGAGTTTTACAAGAAGCGCTCAATTTAGTTAATTTGATACTGAGTTAATTACACAATTTGTATTTGAAGCCTGAAAGAAGTCATGTGATTCCTTGGCGTTTTGTGTGACTTGTCTTAGGCGTTTGATGATGTGCCATTAATAACATTTCTGTAATCAAAAAAGTGACCTTTCTGATTTTTTTAAAATTAGGAAAGCAGGTGTTATCATCATTATATCAGCCGATGGACGTCCACTGCAGATCATAGGCCTTTTGTAGGGACTTCCAAACATCACGATACTGAGCCACCTGCATCCAGCCAATCCCTGCGACTCGCTCGATGTCGTCAGTCCACCTGGTGGGCGGTCGGCCAACAAAATCAGATGTAAAAAATATATATTCCGTATAAACAAAGCAATCACGAAGAACAGAATGAATAATACAATCTCTATAATCTAATTATTATTGAAGTTACAAATAAACTATTTCTATACTAATTATAGTAATAATTTAACAGTTTTATTAATACTAGGGTTTGTGAAATTCAAATCACTGTTAAAGTTTTTGAAGTTATTGTTTCTTTGGGTCCACCTTAATTATATTAAATTATATTTTAAGGAACAGATGTTTGTAATGGGGATGATGACTAGGTTTGAATATATTGATTTTTATGATACATTCGGATAAATAAGGTCAATGTTAACTAATTTATACATAAAAAGCAAAGATTGAAAGATTGGATATTTGCAAAATAAATAAGATTATAAAATATCAAAATCTATTAAATTTTTTTTATCGTAATTAGATGAAAATTCATACAGTTTTAACTTCCTTACATTAAATGTGACATTTTTTAATAAATGAACTATAAACATAAACGCACAAATAACAAAGATATTAGTAATTTTGTTTGAACGCCCATACAAACCTAACGATCAGCGAGCCAACGACGTCACTAAATCATGCCATTTTGTATGCAGCGTTTTTCAGGGATCCGCAAATCTGACCCTTTAAATCCCTGTAGCTCCGAAAGTAATGATCGCAGATACCCTGTTTCTTTTACAAAATTGCTTTGCTATTAGTATACTCTTAATTTATATACAATTTAAAAAACTGTCATCATAAGATAAGAGTACATATGTTTTCACAGAATACATATGTTTTCTAATAAGTAAATAGGATGCGGAACAAAGTGATCACATTCCATGTCCAATTTGTTCAATTTGACTTCAGACTTATAAATGCGACTGTATTATTGCTTTTCATCGTATTCCATTGATTTCCATTGATTGTAGTAAAGCACAAGCCTATGGAGCAATAAAAAATTTACTCTGAAAGAAACGAGTGACTTGAATATTCCTGAAATTCCTTTCAGATCATCGTAGTTGCTGTGCATCCTGGGGCGTTCCCCGGAATTGTCTGGAGCTGTGTCGCGGAGGCACCGTCGCCAGGAGTTGCGCCTTGCAGCACGCCAGGAGAGCTCTGGCTTGCTTCAGAGACTCCGGCGCGAAACTGCCCGGACCGCCTAGGAGCTTGAAGGCACATGCTGCTCCCACACCTAACTCTGTATTGCTAAGGTAAGCTGAGTGCTTGGAGAACTGTAACTTCATTTGACAATAATATTTGTCCCCACAACCCTACCGGCAAAAACGTACCGCCAAGCGATTTAGCGTTCCGGTACGTTATCGTGTAGAAACCAAAAGGGGTGTGACTTCACTTCACCATCAGGTGAGACTGTAGGAACTAGTACGAAGGGCTAACTTGTAAATAATACAAAAAAAAAAACTAGACAAACACTATCAGTAAAAGTCCGCCAACCCGCTTGATGGACCGTGATGGGTCTAAGCTCTGATCCTATCCTAGTCTTTTCAAATGGGATAATAATGATGATAGGAATGCTACGGTGTGTGTAACAAATAACGATTAATTTTAAACTAAATTACATTGTAATTTAGATGGTCGAGAAAAAAAATTATATCGACTCACATTAGCTGCAAGAAGTTTAACAATCCCTTTTTGCTACAGTTGGGAGCCGCCGCTAAAGAATCCTCAAACAGTGTACCTATACCGCGTGTTCTGGCGCGCGTACGGCGCCAAAGTGCCAGAGAAGCTGGACACGAGCGAGACCAGCGTGGTGCTGACCGGCCTGCAGGACGACGTGAGATATGAGTGCGTGGTGAAGGCGGCCAACGACGCCGGTAAGTTTCACTTACTGCCATACCGACGAATCGCTATACCTTCCTCTTCCATTATGACACAAGGCGGCGATAATATTGCAGTTCCCTCGGGGCTCGCATGGCGCGGGCCCAGCGCAGGATAGCGACTCAATAGAAGTCCGTGCGGAGCACACCCGAAAGGAGCTGGAATAACATTACCGGAAAATTCCCCCACGTCTCAGCTGGGCATTATGGCCAAGCCTCGAGGCCCGTATTCACGTATTTCCGTATCAATCAATCATACATCATCATCGCTCGATACTCGTTCCTCTGACAGAAATAACACAACACTGCCCTGTATCGTGCTTTCGAGGACTTAATTAGGCAGATGAAAACAAACACACATGTCAATGAATGAATTTTCATCTCTCCTGCTATCTTGTACCATCATGCCTTCTATCCCTATAACATTGACAAGAATTGTTGTAGGTACTTGTGTGGTTCACGTTTGGCATCACGTACGAATTAATGCAGAATATGCGTGAAATACGTTACTCTATTTATCAACCCTGTACCACGCTAACGAAGACTCAACAATACATGTGATTACTCTGTCAATGAATGACTGTAGACTACATCTATTGCCCTATCCACTCTCCTTACCCTCTACCATCGTACCACCGCACACTCATGGGCGTAGCCGGGATTGTACCTTGTATTGTGGGGTGAGATGTCCACCCCACAATAGTTTATGTAAATAAATCTATTCATTATTGTCATTTGTTCCACCAGGCACATCATCTCTCAGCCAGCCCATCATGTTCACGACGGCGGGCCAGGAGTCTGGCGCGGCGGCGGCGCCGGTGGTCGGCTCCGGCACGGCGTCTGCGGTCGGCGTGGCCGTGGCCTGCATACTTGTAGCGGCCATATTGCTCGCTGCGGGACTGTATTACAGGCATAGAAAGGTAAATCGATAGGAAGCTATGTTATTTTAATAAAATAAAACAAAAACAAGTACGTACTAATGAGATGCAAAAAAAAACAAAAATTAGTTTGGAGAGACCTTTGGAGATTTCTAATTCGCAGCACAAAATAAATTTCAAAAGCATAAGGTAACGTACGTAAGTTGGACCCCGCAATAGCAAATGCTTTCGGGGTCCAACTTACGTAGACAATTTTTAAATGTTCTGGGCGACGTTATTACTTCGATTTGTCGGTTTTCGCGGAGAATTGCAAAATATAATTATAATAATAATAGTACTCGTAGTAGTATATGAGAAAGTATGAATTTAAGGTTTAAGTATGAATTAACTATTTAAGTGATTTATCGAGTTATTTTTTATTTCAGAATCTAAGACTGAAGGCTCAAGGAGGTGTCGCATTTGAAAATCCCAGCTACCTCAGAGAGCCTAATCCAGATAACGTTGTCAATGTGAGATTTCATTTAACTTTAACACAAACTAATATTCATTCCTTTGATCAACAATAACAAACAAATACAGCTTTGAATAAAATATGAAGTCTTATAATTTGATCGTGGTTTGAAATTACTTCATATTTTAAGTATTTAAATATTTTATACTCGCAGGGTACAATTCTCAACGGCAACGCGGTCCCGAACGGGGACAACGGCGTCGCGAACGGCGTCTCAAACAGCTCAGCGTGGAGACAAGAAACGACCCCCGGGACGACGATCCCCGCCGCGAGAGAGGTCGACCCCTCGCTGTACGAAGAGCTGAAGCTCGGCCACGACGGCGCGGGCTTCAAGAGACTGAAGCCATAGCCCGAGGTTCGCCGCTCACCGCTCCGCTCGCCGCGACTCTCGTCGCCGCGGGTGGCGCCGAAGTACTGAGCGGCGATCGCTTGCGCGCGACGCCCGTGGCCCCGCTGCACTAGTGCTCGCTCGTTTAGCTCAAACAAACTGGTCATTCGTCTGTACATTTGCACATGTTGCAAAATCAAAAAATCAAAATCAAAAATTAAGCGCTACATACTCTTACGTAACTAGTAACTTTTATAAGATTGTTTTAAAGTTACCAGCTACTATAGTATATTTTTTCACCTTTTCATCAAAGGTGCTACAAATACCAGACTTAATCCATTCATACGGTCATATTTATAAACATTGATTAAGATTTCAACAGCATTTTTATTTCAAAGTAAAGTGGACCTTATCACTTAAAAGTTCAATCTTTGAAGAAAATTGAGTTTTAAATATTAATCTATGTTTATAAATATAATTATAGTGTTGTTTCTTCTAGAGAATAGTGCATTGACCAGTTAGTGTGAGCCCTAACACAGTGCTGCCGTGAACTTTTTAAGTACTAAGTAGTGACAGCCAAATATTAATAATTTAATACATACGTTGACTATTGCGGGTCGGTCCGGGATAGAAGCAATATCGTAGACTGGTGCGAGACCAAGCTTCGAGAGCGGAGTGTAGATAAATACAAATATATTTTCAGTACCATACTTAAATGTGATTTAAACCAAAAAAAAAGTTACGTAACAATTTCATGTAAATATCAATTTCATTATCGATCGTTGTAACTATGTTTTAATTGTGAACTGATTCGTCATTATCGCTATTTCATGCAAATAAAGAAATCCTAAGATTAGTGATCTATGACCAGACGACATTTTGAAATTCTACAAAAATTATTTTGCAGTCTTATGGTAGGCGTCAACAGATCCGCATCGTACGTAACTTAAATATCGGACACATCGCATCTACCGGATTTTAGTATTATTTGTACAGAAAGTGTGGAAACACAGAGTTACTAGAGTGAGTCTTTACAAGCAACAAACTGAAGCCGGTGAAACCCATTAATAAAACAAACGTCACGCGTCCTTGACAACCGCATATACAAACTTCATAATTTGTATTTCAAAATTTAACACTAAAACATATACCTAATATAAAAAATACTCCATCTTATTTCTTTACATTTTGTGAAAAGTTTTTAAAATATTAAAAAACATAAGCCGCCATGTTTCTTGAATTTTGAAAATTACTGATGCGAAGGTTCGTGTCGTACTGACTCGATAATGTATTACTTATGAATTTCGTATTGGAGCGACCGACACCGTCGTATTCCGTACGCTCCATCTGTATATTATTGATTAATCTGTGTGCGTAAATTAAAAATTAAAAATCCGTTTGTTGCGATGCGTCCGATACGTACGATGCGGATCTATGGAGCTCTAAACATCGATGCCTTATTATTTAGATACTCAAAAAATAATATAGGTTTAATGTTGCACAATTCCCAGGGAAAATATATGATTTTATATTAAACCACTATACCTAAATAAATGTAAACAAGTAATAATTGCTTCATTTAAAAAGAAAATTTGTATGAAATAGGGAAAATTTCGCTTTTCTATTGTATTTGTTACTGCGGTTGTTAGTGAAATGTTTAGTAATAATAAATAAAAAAAAATAAAAATAGAGTCAGAGTTTTAAATCAATAATAATAATTAGGTCACTCTATAAAAAATGTGCCTTCGAACAATTTATGAAGTAGGTTTATCGTAGTGTTAGTTACCTTTTGGCCCATTTTTTTGTAACTAATGTAAATAAAAAACATTCCACAACTTGATAAAAGTATTTGTAAAATAAAAAGATAATGTAATTTTAACAAAACGATATTACCTATATTTTTTTTATTATTTGAAACGAAATTTATTGAATGAATAAGTAAATAATATATTTTTAAGTATAATAACAATGGTGTATTTACAATAGCATTACCTACAATAATGATTATTGGTCAGTAGATTGACTTGTAACAAAATCAAATGATCGTTTTGTTAAAATTGCGAAACTAGAGAGCTAAATATTGGATAAAGTTTTATGTTGAACAATTGATAAACATATTAATTAATCATAAACACACTATGTATGTATGTACAATAAAAAGATTAATGTTAAGATTTCTAGCGTTGGCTCAAACGTTCGCTCAAATTGGGCTGACATGCCACCGCGTATCTCAATACAGATTACAAACATATTATACAAAGGTCTCAAACAATCACATAACTAAAATGGAGAGGAAAAAAGAATATTAGTAGGTTAAATAAGACGACAAAAGCTTCAAGTAAATCTATCACTATGTTCGAGGATCTTTTGACATAATAGGAACCAACATTTATTATGCAGGTTACTCACAAAAAGTAATTTATTTAAAATATCAAGATTATTTTATGTAATATTTCTTTTTTTATTAATATATCTTTTATTTAAAATTTTAATGATGTTCACTTGATTAAGGGTTCTAATAATTTACAACAACACTCTATTATAATAAAAGTCTGGTCTTCCGGTTGCCAAGCTTAACGTCTCAAGCAACCGAAGGTCAGGGTCCCATAGTGAGGAACATCCTGACATAACACTCCAAACCTTGATAGTCAAGCGAAAGCATCATTCGAATCATTAAAATATTTTATGTTTTTATGTTTGTCTTTTATTAGTTTATACATTCATAGTGTGTTTGTGGTAGCTCCTTGCTCAGCGGAGTATGTGATAGGTTTTATTAGGGACTTCTTTTCCTATAGGTATCTAACGAAGTAATTTTAGTTGAAAGACGGATGTGATTAGATTTGTAAATAATATTAATAAAAAAAAATATTTAAGAAATGAGTTGTCTTTTAGTTCCCAACCATCATATTTTTTAACTATTCTACTTGATAGTAAGCCGTTATTCGCACGAGAGTTTTTTTAACGGACGTTAAAAAAGTTTAAATAACTACTAAAAAGGCATTCCCAGTGTTGAAGGAATAAAATGCAACTACGTCAGTGGCGTAAATACGTGGGTCACCGCCCGAAGTCAATTAAAACGTCCCGCCCCAAACCATTTTATTTCAAATCAAAATTCATTAATTTCAAGTAGGCTCAGTTTACAAGCACTTTTGAAACGTCAGTTGACTATTTGTAAAGACACTACCATCGGTTCGGAAGGCATTACTACTAGCACAACCGTGTAGTTCACATCGCGGTGGAAATCCGGGGATAAGATCTAGCCCATGTTACTTTTTACTAATATAACTTTCTTTTGGTAAAAGAATTATTCAAATCAGTCCAGCTCCCTAATTCTGAAAAGTTTTATTTTTAACATCCCATAGACATTTTAAGTTCTAATTATAATAAAACTTGTTATAAGCGAACCGACGAGTATAAAATAGCGGAATCACACCACAGTAGTTTTGAGTATATTCGTTACATACAAATGTACAAAACTTTCCTATTAATGTAGATTTATTTATTTCTAATATCAATACATATTAGTGTAGATTGATTTATTTGATTCGGCACAGGTTTAAGATTTGAAATTTGGCAACGCCAAACTAATTACCAGACCGGCAAAGACCAACCGACAAAGACCTACCGACAAAGATCTACCGGCAAAGACCTACCGGCAAAGACCTACCGCCAAGTGATAAAGTTCCGGTAAAATGCCGCGTAGAAACCATTAAGGTGATTAGTATGGATAGAATAAATTTGTAGTTACCTCTTTCAAGTTAGCACTTCCATCTGCATCGTTACTTAACATCAGATGAGACGCAGTCGAAGACTGACTTGTCTTTGAAATTGGACTTTTGTACGTAATTTACGAAATTAAGTTAGGCTTAAGTAATTATAATATTAAGTAGTTATCTTACCAAATTTGGCTAGGCAGGGAGAACAACACGAGCAGAGAACGGGGAGTGTTGATCGATCGTCAAGGAATTCCTTAACCCTACATCCTGTAGTTACAAGTTCAGGACTCTGCTCGGAGTTCTTCTCTCTACCACGCGATGGACCCGGCACCCGCACGGTGAATCCATGGAATGCTAAGATATTCGTCTCTCTCTAACTTAAGCCTAACCTAATTATTATTAATTCGCGGTCTTAATCACACCAAAACACCTATATAAGTAATAATTAATCTAAATACCTCGCCCGGAAATTGAACCTACGTCAACATAACTAGCAAAACAGTCAAACCGTTCGTCAAAAATATTTTCGTACGTTGACACGAACAATTTCCATTTTCTTATTTATTTTAATGAAAGCACATAACATCAAGAGCAGATGTTCCGTCGAAAAACATATTTCGAATGCATAAAAGATTTTTGTTTTTGGAAGAAACGTGGATTGCTCAAAAGGAAATGTAATCTGGAGGCTTTAAATTGTATGACGGCTGAATAGAGCGCTCTGTCTCGGATATGGTGCGAAAATACACGAAAGAGCTGAGAAAATCCTGAACAATGATGTTTAGAAACGCGATTTTGCGGTAAAAATAAAGTAGGTATCCCGATTTTATAAAATAAGATACAAGAATATTTTGACCGCCTAAAAATTCGAGGTCTTACACAGAATTTCATATAAAATTAAAAAATCAAAATAGAATTCGTATAATACAAGCACCTATTCTAGTTTCACACTCATTTGTTTTTTGTCTCAAAATATCATGTATTTATAATTGATTGTTCTAGTGATCCAATACCACCGGTCTATTATAGGTACTTAACTAATGTCGAAAGTAGCTTAAAAAAAACCTTATGAAGTAAACAAAATTTACCACGAGCTTAATAAAAGAATTCCTTCACATTTCTTTGATATATTTCCAAGTTAAAGTTAAATAGCCGCCCCGATAATAAATCCCATAAGCTGCTCAGTCCCCGTAGAAACACGGGAATTTAATTCCATAAAAGAAAGAAAATATGGCTTCGGTTCATTCCAGCTGCAAATTGATTACGACCGCAGAGTTAATCAGAATTTATTCGTTGCTACAGTGCGACCTGATTGGACTTATTTTATAAGGTTAATCTGGACAATCGAATTACCTGATAAAATAATAAAGTCTACAAAATCTATCGAGAATTATCAAATAATCAATCTAAATAATGCACCAGCGCTTCCTGGTCGTGGAAAAGAGTATTATAAAAAGCAATTTTATACAAGTAACTAATTAAAGACGAATGTCCACCGGCCCATATACCGTCGGCCCAGGGAACCCAGGTATACCCCCCATATAAAAGTATATGACGGCCTCCGTGACGCAGTGGTACGCGCGGTGGATTTACAAAACGAGGTCCTGGGTTCGATCCCCGGCTGGTCAACGATCTTAGCTTGTCCCCGTTTTAGACTAATTAAAGATTAAACTTTTTATGATAAAGTAATATTTCATTATGGAAGTAGAATTATTAAGATTTTTTTAGTTAAAAGTAAATTGCCGGGCGGTTAGGGTAGGCCTAGGCCGGAGATAGTCCTTATATTTAGGCAGTCAAAATTAGATAACGAATCATCTGACTGAGATGAATATGCTAGAACTTTATATACTGACAGACTAGAGACAATTTTTTATATTTTTGGACAATTCTATGAGAGAAAACGATTCCGGGAAAACTTCTCAGGATAGCTTATCTTGTTAGTTAAAATTGTGTTGGCATTTCAGATCTCGAAATTTAGAAAATTCACATCCCTTTCATTTAGAAGATCTTTATTAAGATCTCGTTCTCAGACTTAAAGAGGTAAGAACCCTCAGAACTTCGCGTGAAGAGAAGAGTCAAACCAACTATTATGTATTCTGTGGTCAAACCATAAAAAAACAGCCTAGTAGTCGGTGGATTAATTAGAATTAGTACTCGTCCAGTCTTTATAAAAACGACCAGTCTTTAAAAAACAAAAGGATACCAAGGAGATTCATCATCATCAATATCATTATCAGCCGGTAGACGTCCACTGCTGGACATAGGCTTCTTGCAGACCTCGAAGCACAACGGTCTCGGGCCGCCAGCATCCAGCGGCTCGTTGCAACCCGCTTAATATCCTCGGTCCACCTATAGTGGGGGACTGACCAACAATGCGCTTTCCGGTGCGAGGTCGCCATTCCAGCACCTTGGGACTCCAACGTCCATCGGCGCTTCGAACTATGTGGCCTGCATTGCTTTGCTAAGCGACTCGCAGAGCTATGTCAGTGACTTTGGTTCATCTGTGGATCGAAATTTTTGAGCCTTCTAATAAGGCCCATAGTTAGCGACCAAGCCTCGGATCCATAGCCCATCATCATTTTCTTAGTTAGTTAGTTAGTGATGACTAAGAAGATTGAAAAACAAATTGAAAAGTTATGACTAAGTAGACAAAAGACAAATCTAGATTGATGTACCCAAATTGCATTTGGAGTAAAGCCAAGTGGTTTATCGGGCAGGTTATATCTCAAGTGACGGTAAGCGCCAGAGCTGCGGTGTAATCAAAGCGTTATCTAGGATTTGGAGACAAGCCAAAGATAGATTTGTCACTGTTTATCAGGTCTAAGCGGGAACGTAAATTGTGGATTCCTTTCTACGTAAGTAAACCACGCAGAACGCTCATCAAATTTCTAAATTAAAATTTATAAAAAAATCTTAAATGACACATAATTAAGATACAATAACAATGCCGTGATAGCCCAGTGGATACCTCAGCCTCCGATTCCGGAGGGTGTGGATTCGAATCCAGTCCGGGGCATGCACCTCCAACTTTTAGTTGTGTGTTTTAAGAAATGAAATATCACGTGTCTCAAACTGTGAAGGAAAACATCATGAGAAAACCTACCAATACCAGAGAATTTTCTTAATTCTGCGTGTATGAAGTCTACCAATCCGCATTGGGCCAGCGAGGTCGACTATTGGCCTAACCCTTCACATTCTGGGAGGAGACTCGAGCTCAGCAGTGAGCCGAATATGGGTTGATAATGATGATGATGATGATTAATATTCTGAACAAATTGTCAGCATTAATCGCCCATTTTATCACATCAACTTTTCGTCTCTTCTCGTGGTTTTATATTGGTAAAATTTATCAAAATCGGTTCAACAGATCCAGAGATTACACCCCTACAACCACACAAACACACAAACTTTAGCCATTAGCTCTTATCCTACTAATATTATAAACGCGAAAGTTTGTTTGTATGTTTGTTACTCTTTACTGGAACGATTTGGCTGAAATTTGAAACGGAAAAAGATTTTGCTCTGGATTAACACATAGGCTACTTTTCATCCCGTAAAATCCATGGTTCCCGCGGGATTTGTGAAAAACTGAATTCTACGCGGACGAAGTCGCAGGCGTCCGCTAGTAATTAGTATAAATAGGCACAATATACGTACGATTAATTAAGTTATTAATCCAATGTGAGACAATTGCACTGGTCTAACACTGAAATAATTACGAGAAAATTGCAAATTCATTTTAAATTGTCAACTTATTGTATTTCTTTATTACTTTATGAACAAGCTGATTCGGCAGACTTCGCATGGTTTCTAAATAACTTGAAATTTTAAATATTTTTACAAAATGTTAAACAATTATTAAGAAAAATTTAATATAGCTATACAACACTAAACTAAGTAAGTTGTACAATCAAAATAAAATTGAACTACCTATGTACCAATAACAATATAATTTTATCCAAGTCAAAGAGAAGTTTTTTCTGTTTTACTACTATTTACGAAATTTATAAGACAAATAGGTAGACAAATATCGTTAAACCGAAAAGAATCTCATCAAGAAAAGGTGCTAAAAAGTTATGACATGTGTGAGAAAATTGTAATAAGAGTGATAAACAAAGAGAAACCGACCAACAAAACAATTTTTCTATTCATAAATATTAAATAGGAATTACAGTAAGTGATAAATTGCTAAACAATTAAGGTAACGATAAAGACACACCTAAGGTTAATAAGGTAAGTATTTAACTAATTTATGTATGATTCAACCACATTGCTCCATCATAAAGGCTCAAGTTTATCATGTTCATAATACTTACTTAGATTAGTACTAGCTGCACTTCGATAAAAGACAACTGGATGGATTTGTAGATCCATCTGGCGTAAACAAAATATGAAGCTATCGCTAGGTAAATTTGCTCCGGATCGATGCGATCTTCGTACCATGTTAGATAATGTGGCGATAATACTCCGCTTGGTCACTATTAATATTGATAAAAATAATAATAAACGTAAGTAAATCTTCCATCAACAGAAAAAGAAGAAGACAGAGTACCAGCGTTGTGGATACTTTATCTTTGTTAGCTGGGTAAAATCCATCTTACTAGATTCCTAATGGATTGATCAGCACAACATAAAGCCTTATAGTTTTTAGAATGAATTGTACCTATTACCTATAAATATTCTGTGTTGTGCTAACAATTTAACTATTCACATTTCTTTATATTCCAAATAACGTTTTACGTTTTTTAGCTTCAATATTGATCCACAAGCCTATAATCAATTCTTGATTTTAGATGCTTGTAGTAACAAATTACTAAGAACCCTTTTTGGAATTATCTCAAGAATGTTTATATTTCTTGTTCCAGGCATCCCCTTGGTCTTTCACCTTACAGTTTTTGTCGCAGCTGCTGGATATATCTATATTTATGTATTCTCAATGTTCTGGTTTGTATTCGTACGTTGCAGAGAGACCGGAGACTTTACTGCGGCTGCCGTCGTATTTTCTCTTGGTGTAAACAGCGAGACCAGTGCCACAAAATTCCTGTTTATGGTTATTTATAAGTATGTGTTTATATAGATGTATCTGTAAAATAATACCTGACTTACTCACATAACTATTTAAGAACATACAGATCGAACGTGTAAAAGAGTTTTTGAAAGAATTCAGCACCTTAAACAGTGAGAAGAATATAGTAGAAAAAGAAATATAAGGCAATAAAATGATAGTGTTTATGCAAATTTTGCATTTTTTTAACAAAACAGAATTTGAAAAAGGTAGTCCCTGCGGCGTCTGCCATTGTTAGTAGTTATTATAAGTGTTACTGCGACTTTTATAAAGATTTAGTAAAGGTTTGGAACGTAAAGTAATGTATTTTTAAGGTTTATTTATTTTTCAAATAGAGCTATAAAAGGCTGTAGATAATTAGTTTTTACTTCTTTCTTATTTACTAAATATTTTTTTTTTTATAGAGATAAGTTACATGGAATGTTACAAAGATATTTAGAAAGTGATTCTAAAGTAGTACCTGAATCACGGTTTGCACGAAATTTGACAAAGAAATTATATGTAATAAAAAAGAGAGCCAGTTTTGTATGGTTAGCGATAAATGTAATGTCTTTGGCTTACGTTTTACTTCCATTACTTATGCCTGGACGACACTTTACAGAAGACTATTATGTAATATACGGTAATACATTTTCGAGTGTTAAGTAAATTCAATATTAATTTCTTAACTTAGGTGAAATAAAACGTAAAACAATTGGTTTCAGGCTTGGAACCAATGATCGAATCTCCGAATTATGAAATTGCTTCAACATTTATGTCGATAACGATTTTGACTGGAATTTATGTAGTAGCAGGAGTTACTGCATTTATATTAGTAATCATCGGTTACATTGAAGCTCACATATTAACATTAAGTGATGAAATGCTTGCTGTTTGGGTAGATGCAGAAAGCCGTTATGAAGACATTGAAAGTAGAGGAACAAGCGATGAAGTTAAAATACTTTCTTTGAATAAATATATACAAAATAGACTTAAAGAAATAATAACTTTTCAGATTTTGGATATTAATCTTTTAAACGATTTCGAGGAAGTCTTCAGAATAACGATGGCAGTTGACTTTTTTCTGATAACTGTTGGCATCGTACTAGAACTCCTTGGTCGTATAGAAAATACTTATTTGGAATTGCCGTACACTTTTCTCCAAATATTTATGGACTGTTATATAGGGCAGAAATTAATTGATGCGTGTAATATTTTTGAAAATGCGATATACAATTGTAAATGGGAAAATTTCGACAAAGCAAATATGAAGACCGTTTGTATTATGCTGCAGTGTTCACAAAAATCACTTTCACTGACGGCGGGAGGATTAGTAAAACTTAATTTTGTTTGTCTCATGTCTGCGATGAAATCTACTTACTCTTTTTATACTACTCTTCAATCCACCGTTAATAAAACATAAAAAATGTATAATAAATTTAAATTTAGAAATATAATTATATAGACTTAGGATTACAAGCACATTCAAGATTTTTCACAAGATTTTTTCTACTCAGCACAATTTGACTCTAATTAAACCTTTATATTGTAAACACTGTATTGTGGTTAAACATGTAGTTATTTAAGTGAGACAATAATGCTTATGTAACATAGTAGTATATTGTTATGTAGTTTTGATGGCTATAAAAAATCAATGACGTCAATAAAGCTCTACAATGTCTACAAACATCGATGCACTAAACTAGCAGCATTATTGAATGGTGGCCGTTTGATATCTAAAACCTACTCATCTAGGGTAAGAGTAGGTTTTGTGAATATTTTAGAATTTATTAATCTCTCACCATGTTACAAATTGGTCAATTGTTCTAAATTCAATGGTACATTGAATATAATTGCTTATAGAGCACATTGTCTCATTAGAAAATGGTTAGAGAACTCACGCAATGACTTTATGAAACTACATACACAATGTTATAACTTACCTATATTAGTAAATCAATAATGACAAAAGAAAAATATTTGATCCAGTAAATATTAACAGATAAGAGGTCAATGGAAAATTGATAAAGTAAACAAATGTGTTCGACGGAGCAAAGGACATGTCCCAATTTTGTATGGAGGCTGGGCCTTTATTCCGAGTGTCAACTAAGTAAAGCAAATTATATTTATCTTAAAATAACATAAAATATAGGGCTTAAAACCTAAAATAAAAAAGTTTTTGCAACCCGCATTTTTTTTTAATAAATTAAATAAAATATATTTTTTTCATTAGCTGACAACATTCATTAAGATTTTTTATCATGGCTACATGTTTGTAACTCACACCCTGACAGATTGACTGATCTTTGCGTAGTAGTGTTCGTTTATGGCGAGTAAAATGGAAATTAAGGATTTTTTTGTTTAATGCTTTTCTCTGTTATTGACATTTGACAATATTACATGACATTGACAGCTTACACCGGATATGAATTCAATTCCAGGTGTTTTTATTGGCTGTCTTGAACACTTAGTGTATTTTCTATGTCTAATAATTAAAGTCTAATAAGGGAGCAAAACAAAAAAATATTTATCAAATTAATGCGGGTCCCAAAAATTTAGAAAATTATTTTCTTAACAGCAATTTGTATTTTCTATCCGTAAAAAATACTATCGACCTTCCTAAAAATTATAAATAATAAAGGCCCATTTTGGGGCATGTCCTTTTATCGTCCGCGGGTGTACATATACGTAGGTAAGTATAATTATTAATGGTCATGAAATATACACTAAGCCGACCTTATCAGGACATTCACGTTTAAAGCCGTAAGTATATGTATATTATCTAGAATATAATTATGGAAAAATTTAAGTTTTGTTTTTACTAAATTTTAAGGTTCCTGTAAGTTCCGAAAAACATATCTTTATTAATCTTTGTAATTTTTTCGCATTACACTATTTCCAAATGACATTAACTTAAATGACAAAATAAATAATCTATTAAATGCCTTGAAATGGATGAATGATCACAATTTAGAAATAAATTTAATAAAACGAAAATAATTGAATTAAAATAAATGAAAACTAAGAATAAACAGTAAAGTATTACGAATAAATTTAAATTTAAAACTAATAAATTTTTTATAAGAAAATTTTTTTTTATATCTTTGTCATTGTATTTCTTGTAGAATAACAATTGAACATGAAGCTTCAAAATATGTGGACAACCCTTCAATCATATAGATTTTACTCTTCATTAACACATAGGCTATTTTTTATCACGAAAAATCCATGGGCTCCCGAGATTTGCGAAAACCTGATGATTTTGATGGTATGAATGTTAGTAGTTAGTAGTTAGATAAGAACTCTTTCAGTCCTCGGCTACTGAACCGAATCACCTGAAATACCAATGAAGTAGAGATAGATTATACACACAGGCACTGGATTAACACAAAGGCTACTTTTTATCCCGAAAAATCCATGGCTCCCACGGGATTTGTGAAAAACTGAATTCCACACAGAAAAAGTCACAGGCCTCCGCTAGTAATTAGACAATTGCACTGGTCTAACACTGAAATAATTACGAGAAAATTGCAAATTCATTTTAAATTGTCAACTTATTGTATTTCTTTAGTACTTTTTGAACAAGCTGATTCGGCAGACTTCGCATGGTTTCTAAATAACTTTAAATTTTAAATATTCTTACAAAATGTAATCAATTACTAAGAAAAATAAT
Source organism: Bicyclus anynana (assembly GCF_947172395.1). Taxonomy (NCBI): domain Eukaryota; kingdom Metazoa; phylum Arthropoda; class Insecta; order Lepidoptera; family Nymphalidae; genus Bicyclus; species Bicyclus anynana. Next base: position 14,248,706 of record NC_069101.1, read on the forward strand.
ATAATTTAATATAGCTATACAAGCTAAGTAAGTTGAACAATCAAAATAACATTAAACTACCTATGTACCAATAAGATTTTAATTAGAAGTTATTTTTTGTTTTACTACTATTTACGAATTTTATAAGACAAGCAGGTAATCATACGAAAGGTGTAGGTATTATTTTAGACGAATACCTGCTGACGAAAATGTGCTAAAAAAAGAAAATGAAAATGAAAAAAATGAAAGAAAATGTGCTAAAAAGTTATGATATGCGTGAGAAAATTGTAAAGAAGAGTGATGAACAAAGAGAAACCGACCAGCAAAATAATTTTCCTATTCATAAATATTAAATAGGAATTACTAAGTGTAAGTAAGTGATAAATTGCTAAACAATTAAGGTAACAATAAAGACACAGCTAAAGTTAATAAGGCAAGTATTTAACTAATTTATGTATGATTCAACCACATTGCCCCATCATAAAGACTCAAATTAATCATGTCCATAATACTTACTTAGGTTAGTACTAGCTGCACTTCGATAAAAGACAACTGGATGGATTTGTAGATCCATCTGGCGTAAACGAAATATGAAGCTATCGCTAGGTGAATTTGCTCCGGATCGATGCGACCTTCGTACCATGTTGGATAATGTGGCGAAAATACTTCGCTTGGTCACTATTAATATTGATAAAAATAATAATAAACGTAAGTAAATCTTCCATCAACAGAAAAAGATGAAGACAGAGTACCAGCGTTGTGGATACTTTATCTTTGTTAGCTGGGTAAAATCCATCTTACTGGATTCCTAATGGATTGGACAGCACAACATAAAGCTTTATAGTTTTTAGAATGAATTGTACCT